>NW_017731368.1:503057-517872 GCF_001890085.2 Hipposideros armiger
CCACCCCCACCCCCACCCCCCACAATTCTGTCCAGCCTGGAGGCACTGCCCTGCCCAGAGGTGGGGGTGGGGACCTCTGGCACAGTCAGGCATCTGGCTCAGTGAGGGAGGGCCCTGCTTGTCCTCCACAGAGCTGGCAGGCCTTGGCTTCCCAGAGTCCAGCAGGCACTTCCTGTTCACCAGCCCCCGAGGCCTGTCAGGAGTTTGGGGCCCAGGGCACTGCCTTCCTCTGATAATGTTTTGGGCCTCAGTCAGGCCCCTGAAGACTCACTCAGATCAGATAAGGATGAAGCTCCAAAGCTGTTCTCTTGTCAAGCCCTGGCTTATGAGGGTGGGGCAGGGGTGGGAAAAGCCCAGGTAGAAATGGGGAGCAAGTAAACATTGTCCTGGGCCCTGGTTCTCACCCCTGACCTCTGCCCTCCTCAGTCCAGGGGCCACCACTCTCCCCTCCTCAACTGCAAATCCTCTTCAGACTGACTTGTGAGTGGGTGATGGGCAATTCACCCAGATAGGAACCACTCTTGCCCAGGTGGTTACTATCCCTTACTCCTCACGTTCAGCACAGAGTCGTTGGGTAGTTACTGCTAAGAGGGTCTGGCCATGCCAGGCTGACAGGGAGCGTTCTCTCATCCTATGTGCACCAGCGGCAGAGCAGGGCCCTGGGGAATCTCAGGGATGCTCTCTCTCCCCCAGCCAGGAGTGCTTAGGTTACCAAGCAATTCACTCCCATTCTCACTTCATCCCGGAGGGGGTGGGCACTCACACAAGCATTCACAAGGGAGGAGACCTAGGCTTTGAGAGGCCCACAACTACAGAGTAAGAATTGACACCAGCCCCCCAGCCTTCTCCCTGCAGTTCAAAAGAGCCAGGGGTCCTCAGGACAGAAATGATTTGTGCAGGGTTGAACTTCCTGGCGCTGGAGGAGTCTAGAGGCTGTGCAAGCCTTGGGGGCTTAGGGCTGGTCTGCACACAGTGCCTGCTTAGCCCCGGGAAGTGAAATGAGCGGCTGCAGAGGGCTGCATCCTACCATTCCCAGACTCTCACAACTGTGCAACTGGACCCAGGTTCTCGCTCAGGGAGTCTGGAGACTCAGGCCCTTTCTTTCTGGCAGGAGCTGGGGACCCAGTTCCCCTGAGAGGACTCTTGAAGGTAGCTGCAGCCACTGAGGGGTGAGCGCAGCAACGCTGCCCTGCTCTCTGTTCTCTCGGAAGCCTGCCACTCCACCACTAAACCTGTGACTCCAGGCCTTAAGCCTGTTGAAGGTCGAGCCCCGAGAAAGGCCACGTATGTGCCCGCCCTGGGCCGCGGGGCGGTGGGCTCTCCCCGCGGGGGCGGCGGAGTGGAGTATCGGGTCTAAGGCGTGCAGACAGGGGCGCACACCCGGAGCTTGGGCCGCGACCGGGACGCAGGGAGCGCCCGCGCCCGGGCTCCGCTCGGCCGCGCGGGCCAGCAGGGCAGGTTGGCGGCGGCCGCTATTTGAGCACCAGTCCGGGGCCGGGCGCTCAGAGCGCTAGTCGCCAGCGCGGCGGACGGATCGCGGCGCGCAGCCGGCCGCCCGCAGAGGCGCTGCGGCCCGTGCAGCCCCGGAGGCCCCGCGCGAGGAGGCGGAGGAGGAGAGGCCGGCTTGCCGCCCGCGCCCCACAGCCCGCCGCCGCTCCCCCTCCCCGCGGCGCCGCGTCTTGAATGGAAACATGGCGGTGCCGGCTCGGACCTGCGGCGCCTCCCGGCCCGGCCCCGCGCGGACCGTGCTCCCCTGGCCCCGCCGCGGCCCCCGTCCCGGCGCCCGGAGCCCCGCGTCCGGGCCCCCGCGCCCGCGGCTGCTGTTCTTGCCGCCACTGCTGCTGCTCCCGCTGCTCGCCGCCCCCGGCGCCTCTGCCTACAGCTTCCCCCAGCAGCACACGTAAGTGGCCTCGGCCGAGCGCGGGACCCGGGCTGAGCTTGCGTCCCCTCCTGCCCCCTGGCCCGTGCCCGTACCGGGCGAGGGCGCTGGGTCCCGCTCCCCACTGTGCCCGGGGGGCGGAGGCCCGAAGCCCAGACGGCGGGCAGCCGCGGTCCGGGCGCTTCTGGCTGCGTCGCGAAACTTCCCCGCGGTGCCCCTTCTTCCCCCAACCGCTTCCCCACCTCCCTCCCCCGCGAACGGAGCAGAGCAAGATCTCCAAGCCTCGAGATGGGGGGTGGGGGGGGGTGTCTGAGCTTGCCCGCGATTCTCTTGCCGCTGTCCCGGTGAGAGGGGAACCTGGGGTCGGGTGAGGAGGCGGCCAGCGACCCCTGCCCAGCGGAGTTGGAGCCTCTCGTCTGCCCCACGTTTCCTCCCGGGTGGGAACCAGCCAGAGGTGGGGGGGGGCACCCCCACACCTGTCTTCGTTGGCCTTTTCCTTTGAGGGCGAGGGTTGGATGCAGAGGTTGCGAGCACCTTGTTGTAGCCAGTGCTACAGAGGGGCTCAGTATCCCCTCTTCTTGGTGTCCCCCCCACTACACCTGGGGGAAGGGTGCCCTGGTGTGCCCAATTGGGAAGTGAAGGTGCTGGGTGGGGGCAGAAGGTGAATGGCAGAGAGGACCCCAGTTGCCCCTGCTGCTGCGGCCAACAGGGAAATCGCATCTCCTGGCCCCGCCAGCTTCTGCCGGTTCTCTGGTCCTTCTGAGCTTCTCTCTCTCCCCAAGAGCCTGCAAACTTGGCTTCTTCCTTGGGGTGAGCTCGGTTAAATATGTCTGGGGCTGGGAGTGGGCATTCAGTGCATGTGGCCTTTAGGACAGCAGCTATTTCTGTGGGCACCATGCCCCAGCCTATGTCAGTGCCCAGATGCGTCTCACCCATGTTGGCTTTGGGGCACTGTGACCACCTTGCTGTCTGTTTTCTGTCTCCTGGCTCCCTGAGGAGCCACCTGTCCCTGTTTTCCCTTCACCAGTGGCCAGGCCGGGGGTTTGGGAAAAGAGTAGCCTGGCTGCTTGTGGACAAGGGGAAGGGTCTGGTCTCAGAAAAGGGGAGAGGCTGGCTCTGCGTCATTAGACCAGTTCCACCCAAGGGTAGGAGCCCCTGGTTCTGCCTCAAAACCGGCCGACTCCGTTTGTAGGTCCTCCCAGATGAGGGAAAAACAAACTCGGGAAAGGCACCGCTCTGAGTCCTTCTCCGTCTTGTCATCTCTCTCCTCGCACAGCCTGCCTTGTGCTCAAGCGGGTGATCAGTTGGCAAATTATAGGTGCCACATGGACGTGTCCTCTGTCAACCGTCTGGATTTTTCGAGTGTGTATGTGGGGGGTGTGTAGGGAGAAGAGAATCATAGGGAAGTTCAGGGCTTGTGGGTGCGTTATCGTCTTTCATTTGTTGTGATGACAATTGACTTAAGCCACAGTGTTTAAAAAGAGCAAAAGCATTATTTTTTATTGTTCCTTTTTCCTCAAAGCCAAGCCATAATTATTTCCCCTAGCCGGTTCATAGCTCCTCCAGTGAAGGTTTACATAGACGTCTCTTTTCATCTCTTCCCACCTGGCTCCCTCTCCTTCCGACCTGCAGTGGGTCAGATGGATGCTGGGCTTCCATGGGTCTCCCTTGGAAGGATAATGTGAGACCCTGACCAGAGGGGACACCTGTCCCTCTGTCCCCAGCAAGAAGATGGTGAGGCGGGTGTGATGGCAGCAGCACATTTCCAGCTGGATGCTCTTCTCTTGTCGATAGAGTTGGAGCTAATTTGAGGGTTTGGGACATGTCTTGGAGACTGTAATTAGAGAATGAGGGTGGGGGTGGAGTGGGGGCTGCGCAGCTCCGAGGGTCCAGGGGGAGGTGACTAATGGTGTGACGACACACAGGGTTTACCATGACAGCCAGCGCCCTTCAGCTGCCCTGTTCCTGCAGATATGATGCCCATTGATCCTTGGAGGGAGAAAGGGGAAGGGATCGAGGAAGCCCTCTGCCCCTGCGCGTGACCGCAGCTAGTTGGAGTTGGGGCTTTTGTTGAATTGACATAAAGGGTGAGGCTGCTGTTGTGGGGCTTCTGGGGAAGAAGGCGGTCACCTCCCTGAACTCTCCAGGGTCAGCGTGGCCAAGCTAGGATGAGACTTGGACACAGGTGGCTTTCTGAGGTGGGAAGTGGGACCTTCAGTCTCATGGCACTGGAGTGATGACCCCTCAGTGGAAAGGGCCCTAGACAGGGAAAGTCATGTCCTCATTGGTGTCTGGCAGTGCGATGGGGTTCAGCTTTTCAAGCTGCTGGGCTTTAAGCAAGTGTGGGCTTGTGGTTCCAGGGGCCGTTATTTCTGTAATCGCTCTGGCAGTGTGACTCTCTGCCCATCAGGCGAAACAGACCAAGGCTGCCGCTGAATCGAGGAGGGCAGAGGAGTCAGAGCTGGAGGGAAGACAGGGCTTTGGTTTTGGGGGGCTCTCTCACCCCACTTGGACCTGGATCAGGGTTTCAAACAAGGAGGCAGCCACGCGTGCGCAAGTACATGTATGTGCATGCACACACTCATGAGTCTGGGGGTGGGAGGGTGAGATGGAGTCAGAGCACGCACTCCCTTTCACCTGCCTCCTCCGGTTTCTAGCTATGCTCACCCCAGCCCTGGTGGCAGGTGGCTGGAGGGGCTGTGAATGGCAGCTGTTGGCTGAGGGGCAGCCCTCACTGCTTTGCTTCTCCTTTTCTTTTCTTCTCCCAAATCTGTCAGTCTCTTTCCCTCCCCTGCCCGCTTCTTCCCGTCTCTCATCATTTCTCCACCGCCCTCTCGCTTCTTTGCCCACCCCTTTCATCTCCCTGTGCCCACCCTGACCTGCCCTCCTTTTTTGTCACCTTTGTTGGACCTCTGCCCCCTGTCTCTGGCCCCTGCTCCGTGGGGTCCCAGCTTAGTGCTAGGTGGAGCACCCTACTGGCTGCCTCTCCTGGCCCCACTCTGCTCGTGATGGTGCCGGCCAGCACGTCTGTAAGTGGGTGGGCAGCAGAGAGAGCCTGAGGGGTCTGGACCCCCCAGCAGATTAATGGCAGCTGGAGTGTGTGCTCCTTTTTCTGAGTGCTGCGACCGGGCATGCGTCAGTCTAGCTATGGTTAATGGTGGGTGACGTGTGTCTGTCTGGGCCTCTGAGCCGCATCTTCACCTCCCAGTGACTCTCCCTATTAGAGGGAGGCAACAGCACACATCTGGGCCCCTGTCTCCCCAACAACCTGCTGCAGCTTTTGCAGGAGGGAGGAGGGGGTGAGGCTCGATGGCCCGCTGTCTCCGCTGACATGCAGAGCTACCAGCTGCTCACATCCTCCTGGGGTTGAAGATTGGGGGGAACCCTTGCTGCTGTCCCTCCTGTGCCCCACCTTTATGGGTGCCTCCTCCTGGCCAGCCATGTCAGGCTAACCCCTGAGAAGGGAGGGAACCCATTTTAAGATGAGTCCCCTCCTAGCTGCGGGTGAGTCTTACTCTGGATTCTCGGTCACACTGGTGTCCCCAAGGAGAGATTGAGTCACAAGTGGCGTGAGCACTTCTGTGCCTCTGCCTGTGTGCAGGTGGGCACTGCCAGGTCTTGGCACCTCAGATGTGGATGGGCGGACCCTGCCAGCTCCTGGAAGGAGGCAGTTTGGGGGCATGCTGGGTGTCAGGTGTAGGCCCTGTGGGCTCAAGCGTTGGTCTTCAGAGCTGGCCTTCTCCATTGGGATGACCTTACCTCAGTTTCCCCAACTGAGATCATAGAATCTACTTAAGAAACTGGTGGTGAGAATTCACGGGAGAGGATGTGGCCTCTGGTGGCAGAGCAGGCACCATGTCAGCTATCGTAATATTAGCATCAGGCCCTGATGCCACAGCCTGATGGGCCCCTACCCACCAGGCTTTCCACATTGCTCCTGTAGGCTGAGCACCTTCCTATCTCTGTGCTTACTTATGCTGTTCCCCCATCACTGCATGCTTTTCTCAGGGGTTGAGAGCCTTCCTTCAAGGTCTCATATCCACACCTTCCAGATGCCTTTGGGTCGTGCGGCTAGCTCAGGCTGTACCCACCCACATGGGACGTCAGCTCCTTGGGGACAGACACTGGGCCACCCCTCTCCCTCACTCTCTCAAGCCCAGGTTGATTGTGGTGGGGGATATTGCCAGGCTAATGGTGGCCTCCCCTCACTGAGCCTGGGCCAGTCCCCTTACCCACATTACCACCTTGACTTCAGAGCCTGTGGTTATGCCCATCGCCAAGTGAGGAGACTGAGACTCAGAAAGATGAAGGGACCTACCCAAAGCTCCACAGCTTCTGGCGGCAGGGCTGGGTGGGGGCCAGTCTGTCAGACCCTCAGCTGCCCTGGTACTCGTAGCCCCTGTGCCCACCTTCGTCCCCTCCCGAGTCACAGGCGATCATTGAGCCGAGGCCTTCCCTTCTCTGAGGCTTTACGTCATGGGCCAGGCCTGGAGGGCAGGCTGGAGGGACTCATCTCCAGCTGCTGAGACACCACGTTCCCCAAGATTCCAGTATGATTCCGGAGAGAAAAGCCATAGGGTAGGGGTGGGGTTGTTCATGGAAACCCCAGGCTGGATCCTCTAGTCCCTCAGGATTTTGTCAGGCCTGAGGGGACTTCAGAAGACCCAGACCTTACGGACGCTGGAGTTTTCATGCTGTCTGGACAGGTGCTAGCCCGGGGAACCAGGGCTCTCCTTGGAAGGGAACTATTCAAGGGGCAGCTGGAAGCTTGGGGGTCGAAGCAGACAGGCATGTGGCAGGGCCCTACCTGGCAGGGCCGTGGTTTTGAGTGGGGGGTGATCGCTTTCTTTCTCCTTCCTTTTCCAGCACCCCCCCCCCACTCTTCCCTTCCCTGCTGCTGTCTTCTCAGGCTTCCAGATTGCAGATTTGCCTCTGGAACTGGTGACCTGTGTCTTGAAGTGAGTGGGCTCAGGGCCTCAGGCCTCAGAGGGAGCATCGGGACCTAGAGTCCTCTAAAGTCGGGGGGTGGGGGGCTTTTCCACTGCTGGCCACATACCTTCAGCCAACTGGGGAGCTTCTCTTCATGTCAGGTTGTTTTGGGGTTTTTTTTTTCTGGTGCCTACTGTCTAAACAAGAAGCTACAGAATCAATATTCGTATTCCCAGAGGGAGGTGTATGTGTGGTTTTTGCTTTTTTTTCCCTTTCCCTTTCTCTCTTGTCCTGTGTAACCTGAAGAGCCTCCCGAACTGCCTGTGGCTAAGAAAGGGGGAGGGAATTGGTGGTACAGGTGAAGAGTGAGATGGCCCTGGGGGCTTGCAAGGTCCCCATAGGGATCTCTTGGAGCTAGCTACCTAAAGGAGTGAAGGATGCTGTCATTCAGGCCCATGATGTCTTAGCCCCATGCCCTGCCCTGCCACCGTGGAACTCAGGCCCTGAACCTGCTCATGGACCACCTAGTCCCTCTCCCACCTCACCTGGGTCCCCCCTTCTGGGGCTGGTCTGGCCCACTCGGCCCCTGGCCGCTGCTGGAACTGGCGACTGAGCCTGTGGGGATGGGGCCTGTCTAGCTGGGATTAGTTGTGTGTTGGGGGCGGGGGGGGGTGGTCTTCACACAGGGGACCTGAGGGTCCCCACTTTGGGTTGGCCTGGTATCGGGGGGCCTCTGTCAAAAGCATCACTGACCAATCCCGAGAGCTGAGTAGCTAGTATGGTTGTGACCTTGGACAAGGCCCCTTGTCCCCCTGGGCCTCAGCTTCCTCTCTGCCAGGACCCTCCGACTCCAACATTTCAGGGCCCTAAGAAGATAGGCCCAGCGCCTTCCCGCTCCTTTCTACCCTCTGCTCTAGCTGTGGGGTGAGTCCTGACCCCCAGCTCAGATGTAAGGAACCTGCACCTCTCATGCTGGCCTCCCTCCCTGAGTGTGTCGAAGCTGCTTCCTAGACTGACCTTCTTTGAGCTCTGATCAGCCTGATTGTTTAGCAGAGAGGAGTGGGCACAGAAAGTCTTTCCTGCAGATCTTTAACCACCTCTCCCCACCTTGGAAATGACCCCTTAAATGGAGGGGAAAGGAGTAGGGGAGAAGAGGGAGCCATGCCCCCTTCGCTTCTCTTCCTGCTTAGACCCTGGTCTCTTGCTCCCACCTTGAGGCCTTCCTTCCCTGACGGCCAAATCTTTCTGAATGAGGCCCTCTCTTGTTGCCCCTGGAGGCTGCCTTGCACCTCTCACTAGCCGTGACCTTGACAACTTCCTCAGCCTCTCTGGGTCTTGGGACCTCATCTCTAAAACAGAGTTCCCTTGCTTGTGTTGCCTCATAGGGTTGGGGTGTGACAGCTCAGGAGGGATGGGCCTGGCCCCAGTGAGTGCATGATGAGAACAGGTGGATCCTGACCGGATCTGTGAGGGTTCTCAATCCAGCCAGGCCTGTACTCGCATGCCAGCCACCTGTCCCACGGCCCATAGCATCCACCACACAGCCAGGCACTACAGCACCTGAGACGCAACTGTGGTTTCTGGGTCTTTCCTCCTTGCCTGGGCCTGTGTGCACATGTAAGCTCGTGTGTGGAAGGTCTACATGTGTGTGCTCTTAGGTTTCTTTGCTCACATATATTGGGTGTGTTCATGTGTGTGCACACTGTGTGAGTGTCCATTTATACATCAAGACATGCTTGTGTGGGTATTTGTGCATGTGTGAAATCATGTGCTTGTGTGTGCGTGCTTGCGTGCTGTTTGTGAGCATATGTGCAGGTATGTGTGTACATGCATGCTCATGTGTATACACAGGTGTAGGTGTGTGCCTGTGTGTGTGAATGAGGATGTGGGCATGTGCTTATGTACGTGTGCACATCTGCATGTGCAGACATACACATCGTTTATCTCTGCACCCAGAATGCACTCCCAGTGCCCACTTTTGCACCTGCCTTTGAGGTTCATGCCAGGGCTTCGCTGGGCAAACGCTGGCAGTGAGAAATAAAGCCGCCTGATTGTTAGGACCAGTGTTTTGCAAACTTTTATGTCAGTAACAGCCTGAGTTAAGGCGGAGATGAAAAGTTTGATCATGGACCAACTGGCTCGATGACAGTCTGCAAAAGAAACACACAGAGGCTGCGTCCTTGTAATTCAGATTTTGCAAATAGAATAGTATTTAGATGCAGAGGGGGACTTGGAACTCTGAGAAGCTTGGTGAATTCTTTGTGAAGCAAAGCATGTTTGCAAACAGCCCTTCCCTTATGGAGATCCTGGACGGTGGGTATACTGGTCGGGCTCAGGCAGAGTGGAGACCCTTGCTGTGTGACCTTGGGCTGGCGTTTTCCCCTCCAAGACTGGGTGCTTGTCATCTGCACACTGAACGGGGGGAGACTGCCGTTCCTGGGAGCATCTGCTGCAGGTTTGGGGTTCTTGCTCCCAGCAAGACATTTGTGCAGTAGCTGCAGGTGATTTGGGGTGTAATAGCTTCGGCTTGATGATCCCCACATGTTCCTTTATCTGGGTGATGTCCAGGGAAGCCACTTCCTTTCAAGGATGAATTTTTTGTCATGAACAAGGCTGTCTGGGTGCCCTGTGCTGGATGCTGGCCCTTGGGGCTGTTGTGTGGGCCCTGAGCTGATTGGTTCTGATGTGTGAGGGGCTGTAAGGTTGCTTTTCTGGCATTCTCAGGGCCCGTGTGTTGGCAGTGCTGGGGTGGCCCAGCATTTCACGAAGGGCTTTCTGCTAAGGGCTGAAGTGGCTGAGAAGGGCTTGAGAGCCTGTAGCACCAGCTTGGGTTCCTGTGGGGGTCGGGAGTCTGGGTGGGACCATTTCCTTGGGCAATATGGGCCTTGCTTGGTTCCTTGACCTGGGAAGGATATCCCAGCCACAGAAGCCCCTAGGAACCCAGATACTTCCATTGTGCACACAGGGAAACTGCTGCCTGAAGGGGCGGAGAGGAGCACACACTGTGGGCAGGGCCCAGTCCCCAGTGCTCCATACAGGCTGCTCGAGGGGTGGTCCCCCTTCAGCAGTCCTCGCACTATGATATAAACTGGTTCTCTTAAATAAAAACATCCCTGACATGGAATGCAGGAGAATTTGAGGCCTCCTCTAGCCAACCCCACACAGCCAGGTGCCTGTGTGGAGTGGGGCTCCAGCTCCTGCTGTTTCTCTGGGGCAGACCTCAGTGCCCCTGGGCCGTGAGTCAGTGAGGCTTTTGGGGTACCCTGGGAAAGGACAGCTGTGTTGCCGGTGTATCCCTGAGGTGGGTAGAGGCCCCTGCTCTACTGTTTTGAGTTTCCAGCCTGACGTGGCATTTTAGCCTTGATAACTTTTCTCCGCAGCCCATGTTCTCCCCTGCTGGCACCGCCTGAAATGCTGCATTTAAAGCCTTAAAGGTCAGGCCTGGTACTGCCACCAGTTCCAACAAACAACAAAACAACCCACCTCAGCCCTGCCCCCGACTTTATTTATTAGAAAAGAGATGTGAGCCGGCAGAACAGGCCCCTGTGCTGAGGGCTCTCATAGATGGATGTTTCTCCTTTCTCCTGTGAGCTAATGCCAGGTGGGTGTGGTGAGAACCCCGGAGTCCTCCCTTCCTTTCCTGGGCTCCCTAGGCATGCTGCAGTGTCTCCCCTGGAGGGTGAGCTATGACCTTGCACCCTGGAAGCCTGCCATGGGCAGAGCCCCACCTCTCAGCCTAGCATTCGAGGCCCTGCCTGGGCTGGCTCTGGTCTCTGACCACTAGCCCTGTGACTACCCAGGTTCCAGCAAGGCTGGGCCACCTGAAGGTCCTAGTAGGAGCTCTGGCCTCTGCACCTTCTGGCCTTTGCTCACCGTATCCCCCTCCCAGCTGGCCTGCTCAGCGTATCTACTGGGACAAGGAGACTTTCGGACTGAGACCCTGCACTGGCTCCCTGCCCCTTGTAGGCCTCTCCTCCAACCCTGTGCCTTCTCTTCCAGGTCTGTGCCCAGTTCCCAGGGGCCTCTGGGGAGTAGGCATTGAGCTGACTGACTACTGTCCCCTTAAAAGCTGAGTCTGAAGAGTGTATTTGGCTGCAAGGAAAAGAGGCTGCTTGCTTCTGCATACACATTGGCAACCGCAGCATGATGATTTTTTTCATCATGGTTACGCCCTTTATCCTCTGACAGGGAGCCGAGGCAGGTGAGTGTAGGCTGTCGTTGAGGACCAAGTCCTCACCTGCCCTCTGCCTGGGTAGCCTCACTTTTAATATGGCTGTCTGTCCTTGGCTAACTTCCCTCACAGCAACAAGATGGCTGCCACAGCTCCAGGTATCACAGGTACCAGACATTAGATGTAAAAGAGGAACTGTTTCCTCTGGGTTCCTCTTAAGAAGCTTAGAAAACCCCACCCAGAATCCGCTAGCCAACTTCCCCCTACACCTCATGGGCTAGCACTGGCTCACATGTTCGCTCTAAACCAATCACTGACAGTCAGGAACATGCACTGTGATTGGCTCAGGCTAATCAGGATTTACCCTTGAGCTAAGGATGGGGTCACCTTGGGGCTGGAGGTGGGAGAGATTCTTGCAGACTTGGGTTTTGTTAGCAACAAGCGGGGAGGGTGATAGAGAATGGGGGAGGCAGTATCTGCTGCAGACAAGAGGCCTGAACGCGAGAGTGGGAACTGAGGAAGAAGATAGGAGGGGAAGGGAAGGGAGGGTGTCCATGCTGGAGGAGACATTGGTAAAGGAAGTAGTTATTTTAACCACATCATCAATCACTGTGAGCTGGGCCCTGGGTGGTATATTTCACATATGCTATCCAGTGAGATCAGTCAATTTTTATTCCCGTTTCACAGACAAGAAAAATTGAGGCAACAGGGCTGTGTGATGCTGAAGTCACACAGATGGTGAGTGGTGGAGGCAGGATTCACACCCCGATGCTGGGGGCTGAGCACACAGTCACTGCCTCACACAGCCCTTCTGCAGCTCACCTCCTCCAAACAACCCCCTGAACACGGGACCCTTGGGGTGCCCCCCCCATGCTTTTCCATCACACCTGTCCCTCTGCAAGGGCTGCCTCTCTCATCAGGCTGAGGTCCATGGAGCATGGTTTCATGGGGGCTCTGGCTTTCTTACAGGCCTGTGGCACCCCTGGGTTCCCTAGAGGGCATGGGTGACAGAGGACACTGACGGAGAGGCCTGTCCTGCTGCTGCAGAGCAGGACAGTGACTTGACCTTAATGGGCCACAGCTGAGGAAGTGACTGTGGACATGGCCCCAGGAGGGCCTGAACTTGGCTGGGTGCTGCCTGCCAGCCTTCCTTCTCATCTAAGCAGGGGTGGCTACAAAGTGGAGTGTACTTGTACCTGCTCATTACGGAGAGGACTGGGTGTCATTGGTTGGCTCCCTTGACAGATATGAGAAGATCCACACTCTAAAGAGGCCGTGTTCTCATGACCTGGCCCTTGGTCCTTCCTGTCACCCTCTGGGCTCTGTTCCCTGCACCCATCCTAGCTCCAGGAGTCGGTCGGCCAAAGGCACAGATCCTGGGAGAAGCGCTGGCCTCTGTCCTGCTCCTGGGTCAGGGTACCCCTCGGCTGCTGTTCCCCACCTGTCACATGAGTGGAGTGGGCTTTGGAACTGGCTGACCTGGGTCTTTCCCCCCGACCTTCTCCCAGTCACCTGCCGGGAGCTGATGGTACTGTCTTTACCTGTGCACGCACAGAGTTGGGGAGCAGAGCATGCCCCATCTCCCCACCTCTCCATCCCTCACCCTCCATCCTCCTACCCTCCATTCCTCACCCCACCTCCTGGTTGTACCTAGAGTTAGTTACCCCAGGCAGCACATTCAAGTATTTAAGACCGACCTTGGCTGATGCAGGCCCCAGAATTTTCAGGGGCTCCAGCGGCAGGGTCTGGCCGCCCCTCTGCCCGTCCTCTCCTCCTGTCCTGCCCTAGCCTAGGCCTCTGTCCAGCTCACTGTGGGAGCCTGGGCCACCACCTGCCCTCCTCCTCGGAGCCTCGGTGTGCTCGTCATGTCCTGGACCCTGCAGAGCGATAGATCCTCTGCAACGGATTGTGACATTCCCCTGCCACCCCATCCGCAAAGCTGTCATTTCTGTCCTCTGTAAGCTGGTGCTATGGAGACCACAGGCAAAGGGGCTGCTTCTGGTGGGCATGGGGCAGACCCAGGAGGGGGTCTCTGCCTTCAGGACTGAGCACCCACGGGGGCAGCAGTCATCTCCTTCCATGGGGGTGTAACAAGCACCTACTATGCACTGAACATGGAGTAAGACAGGGAGAGGTTGGGTGGGCTGCAAAGGACCCTGCCAGCCCCAAGCTGGACACGCCAGTGGTCCAGCTGACCTCTACTTGTCCCCTAGTGCTTGACTGGGACTCACTGTTTCCTGAAGCCCCCCCCCTAAATTCCCTGTGTGGGTCAAGGGCTTCCTGGCTGCATGAAGCCCCCCCCCCAATCTTGCAGACCTTGCTGCCTCCCCTTCAAGGCTGTGCCTGGGAGGGGTGGGGCAGTGGCCACCTGTCCTTGACTGGAGCTCCAGGCTAGTGCACACGAGGTGCTCAATAAATGTTTGCTGAGCAGAGAGTCTGCGCAAGAGTCTACAGGCCAATCTGGTTGTGTCTTTGAAGCTGTAGCAGCTTTTACATAGTCTGGGACAGGGCCCCATGTCAGCTTGGTTTTGCTGGCGTCCTAGGAGATTGGAAAGGGGACTGAGGCTCCCAGGAAAGGAGGGTGGCGGTTGGCCTACTGGTTCTGGGCGTCTCCTGGCTGTGGTACCCGTGGGAGCCAGCTGTTCCTAGATGCTTATGCATGTGACCAGTGGCCAGAGTCTGTAGCCTCTGGGGATTGATCACCAGGCTTTCTCAGCTGGCTGCCCCATCCCCTCCCAACTGCCCCTGTGCATTGACATTTGCCCCACCCACCCTGCTGATCACTTCCTGGCCCGCCCATGGTTCAGGCCCTGTCTCCTGACCGCCCCTTCCCATCTGCTAGTTCACTCTCCACACCATAGCTGTGTGCCCAGCCTGCTATGGGAGTTCACAGTCTGGGAGATCATCAGTGAAGAAGAAATGGAAGTGAGAAGTGAGGCCGAGTAAATAATAACCATGCCACGGCTGGTGCTCTAAGCAGCATCCAAGGGGTGGGGGCAGGTGGGGCAGGGCTCATACCACAGACCTAGTTCTGACAGGTCCTCTCAGGGTCCCCACCCCTCCCATGGTCCTGGGCCTCCCTGGTCAAGGCTGTGGAAGCCCTGAGGAGAGCACTTGCAGCCACTTTCCTGTGAGGGAAAGTCACTGATGGGGGACAAGGACAGGGGCAGGGGTGAGGGAGAGACTTGTCCGTGTTGATCCAGCCCCAGCTCCCGAAGCTCCAGGAGGTCCCATCCCTCTCTTGCTGACAAGCTCCCCAAGGCCGCTGCACCCCAGGCAATGCCTCCTAGCACCCAGGACACCTTGGGCTGCCCACAGCTCTTGACTGGGGCCTCGCCTGCCTGAGGCCCTGCAGCCCCAAGTTCCCCTGAACAGAGTGTCTGGGACAATCCCAGAGGCCATTAAGCTGGGTGATTTACATGGTTCCGGAGCCAGCGCCTGGGAAATATATTTTACAGGTGATTTCCAGGCTGGTGACGTATGGAGGCCATTACTCTAAAATGGAGAAGGGGAGGCCTTCACGGGGCCATCTAGTGGGACCTGGAGCTGTGGGCTCTGTTGGCCTCGCTGCGTCCTCCTGCTACTTGCTAGAAAGCCTGGTCCAGGTAACAGGGATTGAGGAGAGGAGGAGCTGGAGGTCATAAAGAGAGTCCCATATGTGACCTTGTTTGAGTCATTTTGTGCCTCAGTTTCCTAATCTTTAAAATGGATTCATATTTCCTGTGTTGTAGAGTTGTGAGTACAGAGCATCCAGTCATTCAGCCAACATTTTTTGAGCACGTACTGTGTGCCAGGCCCTGTGATCAAGATATGATGTTTTAGGGCCGGCCGAGTGG
>NW_017731368.1:518552-548883 GCF_001890085.2 Hipposideros armiger
CTCTCAGGCGCCCTGGAGGTCGAGAGCACATTTCGGAATACAGTAGGCAGCGTTGGGCTGCCTTCCAGGCTGCTCTGCGCCAGGGCGCAGTTGCGATGAGCCTCAGGTAGCAAGTGAATGAATGTAATCAGTTCCCAGGAGATGGAGTGCCCCCCTGCCAGTCTTACCCCCTTCCCCTGCTCACAGGGCCCACCTTCCCTGGGCGCTCCCACACAAAGGCAGCCCGGGGCCTCCTCTCCCCAGATGCAGAACTCCTGTCCAGGAACCATGTATTAAGTGTTTCTCCCAGCAACACAAGCAGTCGGTAGCTTTGTGTTAAATAAAATTTACAAAGCTGATGAGCAGCCACTCTGAGCCTTGCTTTTCTCACCTGGGAAATGGGGAGAGGCAGCCTGCCCCTTTTTCACAGACTGGCCTTGGGGACATGTGAGTTGGGCTAGTAAACACAGGTCAAATGCCATTGTGGGGTGGCCCTCAGGTCAGTGCAAGTGGGACACAAGAGCCTGCAGTGGGCTGTGCTCAGGTGCCAGGCATGGCTGTGGGGTAGCCCATGGGCTTGGCCTCCCAGGCGGTGCCTAGAAAAATCCTGGTACAGCCTGAGGTCCCCCCCACCGCCCCCCACCATTCATTCTCTTCCCGTCCAGCGTCACTCACTGTGGGCACATTTGTTCCTTGTCATTCTTTACACAGACACCACAACCGGCTGTTCATTCATTCTCTCAACACTCATGTGCATCTGCTGTGTGCCGGGCACTGGCAGGGGACACAGACAGAAGACATATGTGTTGGAAGGTGATAGAGCCATGAAGGAACAGGATGGATTGAGGGAAGGCTGTAGTTTAACTGGGGGTGGGGGGTCAGAGCAGACCTCCACTAAAAAGGAAACATTTGAATAAAGCCTGGGAGGAGTGGAGGGTGGGAGCCCTGTGGGAATCTAGGAGAAGAGTGTTCCAAGCAGAAGAATAGCCAGTGCAAAGGCCCTGAGGTGGAATGTGGTTAGAGCAGGAGAAGAAGGGAGAATAGGAGGAGAGAAGGTCAGAGGGCAATGGGGGCCAGGTCAGGCAAGGCCATTAAATTAGTGAGTCTTTGGCCATCACTTTGAGTGAGGTGGGAACCATGGGAAAGGTGTGAGCAGAGGAGAAACATGACCAAGGTGGTGGCCATGGTGGTGGTGAGACATGTCAGTGGTCTGGGTGTGAGAAAGAAAGGGGTCCCGGGTGACCCCAGGGTATTTGGCTTCAGCAACTAGGACAGAGTTGTCCCCAGCCGAGCTGGAGGAGGCTAGGGAAGAGTGGGTCCAGGTGACGATCAGGTATTGGACACGTTGAGCTAGAGATGCTGACTAGACGTCCAGGCAGAGATGTGTCTGAGCTGACTATGTGCTTCTATGGAGGCCCTGGCCGAGCTCTGCCTGCCCAAGCTGGGCGCCGAGCACTGATCAGAGAGCCCAGCTCTTCGAGTGCTTGGTTACCCATCTACTGCCTGGGCCCGCTGTCCTCTTCTCCCCGCTGTCAGGAGCCCACCTCTCTCCACCAGCCAGCACGTGGAGGTGCTCGTGTGAGGTTGGAATTCTGCAGTTCCCAGTGTGGGAGGGCAGCCTGCTTTGGTGCCCATGGTTGATCAGTGTTGTTCACGGGCGTTGTCCTGGGCAGAGCCCACTGCTGGGCCTTGTATGTGCTGTCCCCTCTGTCTGGACTGCCCTCCAGCTCTGCAGTGCCACCTTCGCCTGCCAGACCCTTAGGCTGGGTCAGGCCCCTCATCATTGTATCCTACCCCCCAAGGCTCACTCCTCCTCCCCTCACTTATCCGGTGCAGATTAGATCATATGTCTGCTGTGCCTGAACTCTAATCTCCTCAGGCAGGTTCATATCTGCCCTACCCACCACTGTGGCCCTTCCCAGGGCCCAGCCTAGAGCCTGGCTCATAACCACTTGAATGAATAAAGGAGGAGTGAGTGAGCTAGTAAGGAATTTGCACAAGGCCAGAAACACCTGTATTTTGTCAGTGATAAACCCTGCGAGGTTTTTATCTCAAGCCAGCCCTGAGGACAACCCAGGCTCACCAGGCAGAGTGGCTCCTTTTGGCCTGGCCACCTTCCTGGGCTCCTCAGGAGATGTGGCTGCTGGGGTGGCACTTGAATCTCCCTCCTCGCTGCAGCTCTGGGTCCCTCACAGCCCACTGAGGGGATTTGCACCACTAAAGAATTCACCGTGGAGGGAGCACTAGAGAGTAACCTGCACTCACATTCGATTTACATGCAGCTTGGCTGGCTTTGAGAAGCCAGGCTCTAGCAAGAAGCAAATCCCAAAGAAAGTGGGCATTCTCCCCCTACCTGGTCCAGGCTCCCGGGGGGGCGTGGGGGGAAATTTGAGGGATCCCATCTTTACACTGCCCAGACAACATTCCTACAGCAGCATAGCTTTGGTGGAGTATAAGGAAGGACTTCCCGATTGCATCTAGCTTGGGCAAGTAGTGGGGGTCCTGATGTAGGGCTGGGCATAAATGAGCTCTGGCCCTTACTGCACCCTATTTCCTATTTTAAACCTAGGTTATTGGAGTCCACCTTGGGATTTAGGGAGGCCTAATGACCTCGGGGACAGGGCCAGGGCTCTGGAGCCATACTTGGCTGGGTTTAAATTCCGGTTCAGCACAGACTGGCTGTGTGACCTTGGCTGTGTGGCTTCACTCCCTAGGCCTCAGAGTCTTCATCCATAAAGTGGGCCTGAATTGGTCTGCCCCTGGCTAGGGGTGCAGTGTGACTTCGGTGGGAATCACAGAGAACCCAGTACGCAGTAGGTGCTCTGTATCACCAGCTCCTTTCCTTGGTGCTCTGCTGCCTGTTGGAGTTGGAGCCCATTCCCCAGCCTTGCCTTCCATTTTCTCTCCCACTGCAGAGGGAGATGGGCAGGGCAGGCACCAGTGTGGTTAGCGGAGGGTGTTCAGGTAAATCTAATCCCAAGCGTGTCCAGAAGACTCTTCTTTGCCAGGCTGCAAGCTAAGCTCTGCATGGAGGTGGGTGACAGACTAGGGTGCGGCCCCAACGTAGGGCAAGGGTCAGTGAAGTGAGATGAGGACCTTGCGTTTGAAGACGGGGTGGGAGAAATCAGGGCAGACTTCCTGGTGGAGGTGACTGGCCAGGTAGAAGAGGGCCAAGGCCAGTGAACAAAGCTGGCCCCAGGGGGTTGAGTTCTGGTCTTTGCTCCCCCGCTCCTCCCTACCTTGGTGTCCTCTGGTGGCCTGCCAGCTTCCACAGCGGAATCTCTACCCTGAAGAGGGACAGAGGATCCTGAGGGGGAGCCTCTGTTCTCCTCAAGGCAGGAGGCTGTGTTGAGGATACACACAGAGGACGGCTATTTGTGGCTCAGCGAGGATTTGACTCATGCTGGGGGGTGGGGAGGATGAGCAGGAGGGGAGATGGGGACATGTGAATGACAGGATCTGACCGGAATGGTTGGCGACACGTGCACAGGGCCTATCGTGTCACCTCCTGTCAGGCTTCAGCTACCCGTGTGGGGCAGGAACAGGCTTATGGAGCTCCTGGGTCCTCCCTGACTCACCTGGTGACTTTTACAGGTACCTCAACCCTACTGGGCACCTCCTGAGACCAGGCTTGGGCATGGCTCCCCCATCACAACACCTGGCTTGGTACACAGGGGCTGTTTCTGTTATCTGCCTCCTGAGAGCCAGCCTCGCTGAACCTCAGTTTATTTGTTACATGGGCCTGGGCAGGGGTTAAATTCCCATTGTGCCTGACTACCTGGAGAATGTGCTGGGGAGAGAAGGAGGTACTACAGACCCCCAATAAATGCCCACGATTTACCTGTGTCCATGACCAGGGCAGGTGGCTCTAGGCCTGGGGAGCAGATGGTGGGTCATGGGCAGAGCGGCAGATACCCTGTGTCCCTGGCCTGGGCCCTTTGCCTTTGCTCTGGGGAGGCCTCAGCTAATTCCTGAGCCTTTCTTGCTCATGGCTGAGGGTGACAGACGGGGAGGAGGACAGCCCGGGGTGGACCGCTTCGTCCCCGCACTTCCTTCTGGCTTCCTGGAAGAAGTGGCTGCTCCAGCACCCGGCCCTTCTGGGAGAGCCATGAATTATGCATGGAAGCCACAGGCCTGGGCAGGCCTGTCATAAACGAGCTTTAATAATTCATGCAGAGAGAAGCCAGGAGAAGGGAGGGCCTCTTGGGCCAGCCCCGGGGCAGCCTCTGCACTGCCCAGCCCACCTGCCTGCTCCTGGGGCTGGCCACACACAGGCTGGGGCAGGGTGGTAGCGAGGCGACCCCGACGCGGAGGTGCGTCCACTCAGCAGAGGGCCTGTTTCAGGCTGGAGAGCAGGACTCTCCCTCAGGGTTCACAGCCCAGGACAGAGGCCGGCAGTAAACAGAGAGGAGGCCTGACCGTGTACTGGCTAAAGCAGTAACCCCAGGAGGGCACACACAGGTCAGCCGCTGCTTGAAGAGGGGTACAACTTGAAATGGGGGGAGGGGCAAGGTAGACTTCATGAAGCAGATGATGTGTGTGCAGAGACCTGAAGGAGATGAGAGAGAGGCCCCGTGGACTTCTGAGGAAATACTGATCCAGGCAGAGGGAACAGCATGTGCCAAGGCCTGTGCAGGAGTAGATTCAAGCCACAGCGTGCAGTGTGATGGCCAGTAGCGACCACACTTATCCTGGAGGCAGATGATGGCGGCCCAGGCCAGGCTGGGGGCCAGGGAGGTGGTAGACAGTGGGCAGATTCGGGCACAGTGTGAAGTTGGAACCAACAGGACTTGCTGATAGGTTGGATGTGGGTGGGAGAGAAAGAGGTTCCAGGTCACTCTGAGGCTTTTGGCCTGAACAAAGGGAGCTGCCATCAGCTGAGCCAGATGAAGGCACGGAGGAGGAGTGAGGGTCCGGAGGGAGGTCAGGGTCTCAGTTTGGGGCACGTTTAGTTTGAGAGGCCCGTTAGATAGCCAAGTGTCCGTGCCGTGCCAGCCGCTGGGCGTTCAAGACTGGCTTCCTAAGGAGAGGTATGTGCCATCCTGACTGGCATTCATTACTTGTGTGACCTTGGGCACATCACTCAATTGCCCTGTGCCTCAGTTTTCCTCTCTGAGGATTGGGGGGATGATCCGACTGCTGTGAAGGTGAATTAGGCAGCGCAGTGAGAGCCCTGGCCTGTCACTGCTGTGATGCCGGGCTCGCAGGTGCAGGCCCCGGACAGGAAGGCCCCAGTCAGACCCCTTGGGAAATGGATCCCCAAATGACCTGTGGAGGCCTCAGGCCACCCCTTCTTTGGGCAAAGAGGGAAAGTGAGACCAGGAGAGGCCAAACCATAGAGCTGGGTGTGGACCACAGAGAAGGGCCTGATACACGGTAGGAGCTGGTGGAGAGACGGCCCTGGGCCTCTCCCCACCCAGGCCATCGCGCCAGCCGAGCCCTCCAGCCTCTCCCACAGAACAGCCTTTTCCTTCCTGCTCCGCACCTCTTCCCACTTCCCAGCACTGCAGGGGCTGCTAGGGCAGAATGCACTCCCATTAAAGCCACCTTAGGGGCTTCTCTGAGGTACAATCACCTCCTGCTGCTTTCACCTTGAGGTGAAAGGATGTTATGAAGGTCACACAGTTAACCATGCTGGAAACAGAAGTCAGGCTCAGGTGGGCCTTCCGTGCTGTCCTCCTCGCCGACACTGGGAAACCTTCCCCTTCTCAGCCCGCACGCCCCTGGCTTGCCACGTCCATGCAGTCCTCCCTGATTGCTGGTGCCCCTGTGAGCCCTCCAGCCTGCACTGACGGTGGCGCATGAGGCAGAGTGCTGTGGACATTTGTTGTGTGAGCCTGGACACTGCCCATCTCTGTCTGGGCCAAGCCAGCTGCCTGGCTCTCCCAGCCCCAGGCGGTGCTGCCCCCTGGCTCCAGGCCTTCTCCTTCCCTCGGCTCCTCCCCTCCCCCATCAAGGAGTTAACACTGGGCCCTAATTAAAGCCAGGTGACTGTTTGCCGTTAGTCTGGGGGTAGGGGGTGCACAGGCTGGCTGCCTCCCAGCTGAGAGCCAACTAGAAGAGAGAGCTTTCTCCCCGGCAAAGAAAGAGAAGGGACAGCCGTAATTAACCTCATTAAGAAGCAGTATTTGGGCAGGGTCCCAAGACACACGTCGTGGAGGCCAATGGATCTTGGACTAATTTGAGCTTCGGCACCAACCTCCCCCCCACCCCCACCCCCAGCTCCAGAGAATGCCTGGGATGGCTGCGAGGGGAGGGGGTGATGCCTCTGGGCGCACCATGTTGCTCACACTAGGAGTCCCTTTAGCTGAGTCAAATCCATTGAAGGTGAGCCAGTCCCTTTGTGCCCTGTGCCTTAGTTTCCCTGCTTATGAAGTGGCTGGTGGCTAGCTGGGAGCCTTCCCCACCGTGAACTGGCGGAGCCAGCAACCCCCCTCACCCGGGCCTGTTGTCCTTGCCCGGTCTGTGCAGTGTGAGGCCAGTGCTGACCGGGCTCCCCACCTCCAGGCTCTCTGATCCCAGGTGACCTCTCAGGAGGGAATGACCTTGGCTAGACTTGCCCTCTGTTAGCCCTGTTCTTGGGAGGTTGTAATCAAATCAGGGTAGGGATCCCACCCTGGGCTTTGAACCCCAAAAGATGCTGAGGCCCAAGAGCCTTCTTTCTTGAGAGAAATAAGCAGGTCGGGGTGTGGGCAATGCGGGGCGCTGCAGCCCACCTGGAGGCCCCCCATCTAAGAAGGAGGCAGTCATCCCATGCCTAATGAGGAGGGAGATTGGACTGTGGGGAGTGCAGCCCCGCTGTCCAGATGGGTCTGTGTGCTCTTGAGTCCTTTCCATGGGGCAGTGGTTACCACCTGCCTCCTCTTTGGGTCCTAGGAGGTGGACGAGTGGTGAGCCTTGTCTTCATTTTCCAGGTGGAAAAACTGAGGCTTACGGGGGCAAACCTTGTTCAAGTCTTGGCAGAGCCAGGGCTGGATCTGGGCACTCAGTCTACGTAGAGAGGGACCTCGACCCGAGTGGTCGTGAAGGGCTCCCTGGGGGAGGTGACTCTGGAGATGCCACAGTCCTGGGGTGCAGCCTTGAGCTTCCTGCCATTTGCAGCAGGGCTGTGACCCAGGGAAGTGGCCAGACATGCCCCAAGCCCAGCCTCAGCAGGGCCCACAGTTGTTCTGTGAGCTTTGGGTGGCTGTGGGTGGTGTCAGCCTAACACAGAGGCCCTCTATGCCCCCGCTTCCTGCCCTGTCTTTCTTTCTTCCCGCCTCAGAAGACTGAGAATGCACCGAGGTGGGAGGTGGCAGGCCAGCTGAAATACAATCAGAATAATTAAATAGCACTATATTTTAAATCATTGCCTCCCCCAGAGCTGGAAGAATAAGTGGCCAGCCTGTCACAGAGAAACAGGAGACCTGTGGGCCCCCACCACTGCCAAGCTTGGTTCACAGTGCCCTTGGCAGCAAGTGGCCTCTGCTGTGCCTGCTCCCTACACCCCTCACCTGCCCCAGCCTAGTGATGTCCTGGCATCCACCCCACCCGCTTCACCTGCTGTTCCACTCTCAGCTGGGGGTAGGGCTGTAGACTGCTCCTAAACCCCGAGTGGGGTGGGGTTTATCCAGGCAGTCTGCCCGGTAGAGGCAGCCTGTAGCAGGGTTTCAGTGCCTCCTTGGGAGTGGTGAGAAGGCCTGCAGAGGCCCAGGCTAGGGGTCCCGAGGCCCTCTCCCCTACTAGGGCTTGGTCTCTCCTGGGCCTCCCCGTCCGCTCTTGAACAAAGCCCTCCCCCCTCTTGCCCCTGTGCAGGGTCCAGCCACCCACACCCTCTCGCTCTGGTGCCCTCTGAGGGTGAACCTGCACTGTCACCTGTCTCTGGTTTTTTGATTTGTTTAATTATAGATGAGTTTTCTGCATAATTTATTCCAAAAGCCTGGATTATACTGTACAATTAAATCACATTCTGATCAACAGCTTCACGTATAAAATTAACAACTGGCAACAGTTTAATCTATGCTGCTGCATCTGCACGTATGCTCTTCCCCCATCTTTGCCCCCTCCTTCCTTCTCCTTCCCTTCCCTTTTCCTCCCTTCTTCCTTCTCCTCTGCTGTCTTTTCCTGCCCCCATCCTCCTAGCCCTGTCCCCCTCTGCCCTGGCAGGGGAAGGCTGTGCAGCTGCCAGCCCCCACCTGAGTGCTCTGTCGTTTGAACTGGGGACTCCCCAGCCTTCCAGCTTGGGTCTCGATGGCTCTGTCTGCTAAAGGGGGTCCTCAGCCCCAGCTCTTCACCCACACACAGATGACTTTGCTCCCTTGCTGATGGTGACACCCCCTCTTCCTTCACGTACTCTTGGTCTGAGCATGCCCTGGAGACTAAGGCCTGGCATCCCACGGCAGCTGGTGTCGGGTTCTTCCCACTGGGCTGCCCTCAGCCTGCTGGTCTTGGGACACATGGCATGTTCACCCTGTGCCCGCTCCCAGCCTCTCTCAGCTGGGGACCAGGGGGTTGAAGGGAGCCACAGGGGACACCTTTCCACAGCACCCTCCCTCTGCACCCCTTCTCCCCAGGTGCAGGCATTCATGGGAGATTTCCTAAGCACTGTGGGTGGGGGGGGCGGCTGGATAGGGTGCGCTTCGACCCTCAGGGCACTGCCCAGTAAGGCTGACATGTGAATTTATTTGGCCGTTACTCAGCCACTCATTAGTACCCCTGTACACAGACAGGAATTCTGAGGGTCGGAAGGGGCAGAACTCTCTAAGACAACACGGCTGGCAGAGGCAGCCTCTCCTGGAGGCTCATGGTCTTGGAAGGGTAGGTCCGTGGCTGATGGAGCCAGGAGGACAGGTCTGGCCTCTCTCTATAGTATATGGCCCTGTACCCATCCTTGCCAGTGGCCTCAGTTTTCTTGTTTGTGAAATGGGGGGTGCAGTGCCTGCTCTCCTAGGTTCAGGCACATTGGAGAACATGGTAGTGCTTGGCTCTGTCCCCAGCCTCCTGTGCCCACAGCAGTCATCATTCCGGCTGCAGCCCCTGGCTGTACATGCCTCCTCCCAAATACTCTCTCTCCTCACTGTCTTGTTAACTTGGCACTCAGAGACACTTGGAGATAAGCAGTGTCATCTCAATGACGAGCATGGAAAATCACAGGGATGTGGGGAGCCGGCAGGTGGGTCTACCCATGGGCCACCCTGCCTGACCGGGGAGGCATTGGCAGAGCCAGGCACTTGGGCCCAGGCTGATGGGAGCCCAGGCAGGATTTGGTCCATTGCCTGTGACCCACTGGGGCCGTGGATCCTTGCAGAGCTCCTGTGCCCTTCTGCTGGGGTGAGGAGGACTGCGCCTGGCCAGGGTTAGTCTCAGCTTGGTGGGTGCTTTCTCTGGCCTTGGAGCAGGACAGTACTCGTGCATCGTTGACTCCTTGCCTCTTAAGTCCCATGTGTCACCCCTTGGAGCCAGCATTGGGACACCAGCCAAACCCTGGAACCCACAAAGCCATGTCTCTGTGATGATGCAATGAGTGATCTATCGTGTTCTTTTAAACTCCTGGGCACATATATTGCCTTCCTAATTGGGTTTGGTTTCGGTGAATAATCAGAGTAACTTGTTTGCCCTGCATTGTGGTGATGGGCAGTGCAGCTGGAGCCAGAGGTCTACCCATCAGCCCCAGCATGCTGGACCAAGGCGGATAGAGCCACCCCTAGACCCCAGGAGAGTGTGTGCATCCTGATGTGTCATGGGAATGCCTGTTCCTGCAGCCCATAGCAGAGTCTGGAGCTGCTCAGCCTGGGGATGGGAGTGGGGAGACTTGTGTGCGTGTGTGCATACATGAGTGTGTGTGTGGAGGGGGATCAGGGAGGGATAAAGGGAGGGAGGGAGGGAGGGAGGGAGGGAGAGTGAGTGTGTGTTTTGGGTAAGAATTGGACTTGATCCTGATTTGACTCTTCTAAAAATTTTTTTTAGTGTTAAAATAGCCTTTTTTGATGAAATGATGGTGATTATAATAATAATAATGTGTTGTCTGAACAAAATAAAAACTTGGCATCCATGCCTGTTCATCCAATTAATTTTCTTTTACTTATCTGTGAAATCCTAGAACCGAAAACCTATAGATACACTAGAAAAGAGTCAACCGCCTGGGACTGAATCAGTGCTGTGCTGGTAAATGTTTACAGTTTGCTCTCCAGGGGAAAAAACTGTGATTGGCAGCCTTTGCCAATTTATAAATATTCCCGCTATGGCCGGTTTCAAGCCCCCAAGGTGATGACAGTGAATGCAGAGTTCAGAAGAGGTGCACACTCTCGGTTCTTGCTGACTCCAGCACACCCACTGGGTCAAGTTCTGTGTTCACCACTTCCTGGGTGGGTGACCTTGGGCAGGTCACTTAAAGCCTCTGTGCCTGTTTCCTCATCTGTAAATTCAGGATGATGGTTTGCTTCTTCGTGAGGATTGAAGCAAAAGAGCTGGTGACATGCTGGCACCACACCTTATACATAGTGGGTGCCCTTGTACATATTAGTCCTGGAAAGGATTATGATTGGCATTCTGTCCCCTAGACCAGTGAATGTCTGAGGTCAAGACAGGGCCAGGGCAGAGCTAATGGTTCCCCTTGGAGACCAGCTCCTTGACCTCACCCGTTCATGTGCCACCTGCCTCGCTAGACACAGGACTGTGCAGCAGCCCATCTTAACATTAACCCCTCAGGCTCTGTCTCAGGAACACAAAACGGCTGCTGCCACACTATCCGCCCATAGCCGGTGCCAAGCGACCAGAGCTTGGTGGATAGGAGCTGGGGTGAAGCAGGCTCTCCGTTCTCTGTGGGGCTTTACCTTCTCCGGCTGGGGTCCGAGGCCTGATTGCCCTTCGTGCCTGGCCTCCATCCGGGCTCTGGGTTAGATCTCCTCTGCAGTGAGGAGTGGGGTGGACATCAGGCTGTGGCTCAACCAGCAACAAGCCAAAGCTAATACCTCTTCCCTTTGATGTTGATTTTTTTTTTCCCATCGTGGTCCTGATATTCAGCTTGGCAAATTGCAATTAGTGATCTGCCTGCCTCCTGCTCTGAGTTCCCATGCCAACAGACCCGGGCACACACAATGGCACGGGCCCATCCCCCCAGCCACAGGCCTGAGGAGGAATGTGGGGCAGGGGCAAGCTCTTATGACCCGCGGAGCTATAAGAAAGAGTCCTGGCCCCACGTGGCGCTAGGAAACACAGGAGGCAGCAGGCCCAGGGCAGGCGTTGGGGCCAGACACAATCTGCCGGATCCTATGGCTCTTGGGGTGCCTCCCCAGAAGCTGGGGGGCTGGCACCACCCCGCCCTACCTTGCCCTATGTGCTGTGTTTGACCCATGGTGTATTTAAATCTTTGTGGTAATTCTCCCGTGAGTCCTCCCTGGAAAGGCCTCGTTGTGTGTCTGGGCTGGGGAAGTTGAGATGCCTTTTCAGATGCATTAGGACAGGGGGCTCTGGTCACAGCAGAAGCGCCTTTGGCAGCATGGACAATGTCTCTCTGACCAGCCCCTTTACTCACCGGATCTGGCACTGCTTGAAATGATGGGGTAAGGGAGGGGGTCACAGTTTAGAACCCGGGCTAGGCCTCTCCCCAGATACCATCCCTGTTCATGGGTGTAGGCTGAGAATACAGGGCCATGCGACCCCCTGTTCATCCTGTCGGCTCCAAAGACTCCTGTGCAGCATTCCTGACCCGCCTGCTTTTGTGTGCCCTTCTCATACCCTGTGAGGTGGCGCAGGTACGAAGGAAAACTGCTCAGGCCGGTGGCTCAGGTGAAGGACTCGTGGTGGCTTGCTGGGTCCTCAGAAAAGGGCAAGGTGGTCTGAACTGCACCCGTGGTTAGGTGGTTCGTGTGGGGCACCCCTCCGAAGAGGGGTGAGCCACGAGCCTCAGATAAACACCTGTTAACTGGGGTGCTGGAAAGGCGAGGACCGTCTGAGCCGGAAGCTCAGAAGAAGCCCAAAGGGGCAGGAGCCTGCTCTGGGTTATGCAGTGACTGTGGTGGCAGCAGCGACTCATGTGCCCTCCCCTTCACCAGACCCCACCCCGCCTTGGGGACGGGAGGCTCTGAGATCCAGCAGGCGCCACCTGGCTCACTCACATCCCCTTTCTCCCCAGTGTCCAGAGTCCCCACGTTCAGAGCAGCAGCATCAAGGGCTGGCTCTTCACTGTGAAAAATCGCCTCCCTGCAGGCTTCTTGGAGCTGCTGGACTCCCTCAGTGCGTTTAAACTGCAGGCTGCTGCCCTCCCTGGCTGTCCGACAGTACACGAAAAGAGCCCGGGCCTTGGGGGCTCGATTTTAAAGGAATCACAGGGAGGGCGCACTCTGGTTCTGAAGGGGCGGCTGCCACTGGGCACCCCTAGGTGGCCGGGCTAGGCTGTTCCTGCACCAGGCAGGCCTCCTGACACCTCTCTCCTCTCACACAGGATGCAGCACTGGGCCCGGCGCCTGGAGCAGGAGATTGATGGTGTAATGCGGATCTTTGGGGGCGTCCAGCAGCTCCGGGAGGTAAGTTTGCTGCTACTGGCTTTCCCTTCAGGAACCCTCTCCCAGGTGGGAATGGGGGAAGGGCTTCAGAAATAAGAAGTGAGGAAGGTTTGGCGGGCATTGTTGAGGAACTGGCATGGTGGGACACGGCTGGACCCGCTGGGGCAGGTGGCGACGTAACTAGAAAAACAGACTCCTTTGGGACTTAGCCTCCTCTTCCCGAGGTGACTGTAGAAGTAGCACCCAGTCGGCTCTGGTGTCGGGCTCTGCAGGTTTTCAGGTGGATGAGATCTGTGTTTGAGGCAGTGTCTGAGGCAGGAGTCCAAGCGCTGGAGGGTCCAGCAGATGCAGTTGTACACACAGGCCAGAGGGTCTGTACACCGCGGTGAGTGGTGGTCAGGCCACACAACCCCGGGGAGCAGTGGCACCCACTCAAGGCGCTATCCCACGAGACAAGATGAGCTGAAAGCCGGTGCTTGGCGAGATGAGGGATCAAGGAGCGGGAGGGGAGGGGTGATTGATTAGACAGGAGCGACCACATTCATCCTGGAGATTATGTTAATGTTTGAAATAGTGATGTGAAGAGCAGGCCATCCGTCACCCCCAGAAGGCTGCAAAATGCGTCGCTGTCAGGCGCCTGAGCTGTCGCTCTTTATGTGGAAATGCAGAGACTTGAAGAGCTCATCTCTGGGAGGGGCTGCGGTGGGGTACTCCCAAGTAGGCTTAGACTTCCGGGAACTTAGTACTGGGGGCTGGGACCAGGAAGTATGACCAGGGGATCTTTGGGCATTTCCTGCCAATGGTCGTCCTGGGAACAGCAGAGTAAATGGAGTTACTGTTAGGGCCCGGTGATGAGATACTTGACTGTGTCCCTGTTGCCCCTCTCGGTCAGGGCCAGGATCAGTAGATGTAACTTCTGTGGGGCAGCTACCATGGGGTGTGGTCCTTGGTCCTTTCCCTACGCTTAGCTTAGAGTGGGTGCCCAGGAAATGGTGGTGGCAATAAGTGTGTTGACAGGGGCTATGGATGTAGGACCTCTGGCACAAGAGGGAGCTGATCAGAGGTATCTAACAAGGTGGTGACGTGGCAGGAAGATGGAATCCGAGTCTGGAGATCGAAGCCACCCACTTGCTGGGTGTCCTCTCCCTGGTGGCCCAGCCCCTCGAACCTCCCTTCCCTGGCTGGTTGTTGGGCTTGAATTGCAGTAACCCCATCCCACTCTCTTCCTGTGAACTCTCAGTGACTCAGCCGAGCTCGGAGGCCGGCAGAGCTTTCCAGAGAAAGCGCTGTAGGACAAGCTGTTCCAGAACAGAAGTCAATTTATGCTCAGGAATAGCACCCGGCACTAACTAGGTTCTAAGTGGGCACTGTCAAGTGCAGCCGTGTAGGTTACTGAAGAATTGAGAGTTCCCTGGAATGTGTATCATGTGCCTTTGCAAGTTTCGTATCGGGATATAAGATATGCCCCCACGTAAGGAGTTAGCCATGCACCTCCAGTCAAGCATCTTCCATGCTTTGAATCCACACCTCAAGGACATTGTTAGATTATAGTCACGGGCAGCTCAGACCCGGAAAGTTTGCCAATGAGAAAATAATGTACACATTTCGTGCCTGAGATCCGGCTCTGTCTGAATGAATCACTGAGCCTCCTGGATGATGAGGACCATAGATGGACCCCGCGTACCCACTGTGGGAGAGTCCCGGACCCTCTCCGATCCTCATTCTTGGTCCATGGCGTGGCTGGGAGGTCTGGTTGGAGGGTGAGGTGGTGAGAATGGTAGTGGACAGACTGACACAGATACACCCCCTTTTCTAGAAGGCAGACTTGTATTTCCCTAATTGATCATTTTCACTAGGATGTGTTGTTCCCTTCCTTTCTGATGGCACTTGAGCGATTCCAGACACTTTCATCAATGAGCACTTCTCTCTCCACCCCGCCTACCCAGCGGTAACCAGAGTCACGCAGCTGGCTGTGGCAGAGCTGGGGCTGGGACCTGGCGCTCCTGACCCCTGTTCCATGGGGCTCCTCTGGCTATGCCTCCCCTCTCATAAGGGTGGGCAGGATGAGCCTTGGGAGAAGGGGAGCCGGGCTGGAGCGGGGCCATGCTTGGTGTGGCTGTGGCCAGCCTGGCAGCAGGCAGAGAAGTGCTGACCTGGCATTCCCAGCTCCTCCTGGCATCCCTCTGCCTGCCGCCGGCTGCCAGCTCTCCAGTGGCCCTCTGTCCTGCTCCAGTTTTTTCTCACCTGCTTCCTCAGCCTCTTACTTCCCACTGACAGCTCTGGGGCTGCTTCTCGGCACAAGGTACTCTGGTGAAGTGGGTGGCAGGGGAACAGGTAGAGAGTTCTAGAGGAAAAGAACAACCCTGGTGGAGCCAGGAGGAAACCACCCCCCACAACCCACCCCCTACCCTGTCTGAGTCAAATGCATATGAGAGGGCCGTGTGCCCAGCCCGTGGCCGGCTCTGATGGGTCAGGAGGATGCTTGCAGCAGTGCCCTGACCCAGCTGCAGATGCTCCCTGGACCCTGGCACCAGCTCTCCCCAGGCCTCCCTGAGCTGATTCTGAGCTGCCTCAAACACATTGCAACTGGGATGATCCTGGCATCTGGGCCCCCTCGGCCTTTCCCTGCATGGCTGCCCTCTCCGTCTGCCCCAGTCCTAGAGGCCGCCCCACCCCCAGAAGCTGGCAGCTGGAAGAGTTCAGAAACTGCAGACAGTGGCATTTGGGAGCATTTTCCTTGCCTTGGCACTTTCCTCCTCCCGACCTCACCACAACCCCATGGGGGCATGGCTGGGTGCAGACTGGCCCATTTACAGGTTGGAAACCATGACACACCTTGGTGGGGTATAGGGGCTATGTGTGAAGACCCCATCACGTTTCCTTATCTAAGCCCAGGGCCAGCACATAGTAGGAACCCCCACTGTGGTACTCAGGTGCCATTCCCACCCCCGTGCTTAGCCACACACTCCTGAGCCATGTCCCCCTTGGGTTATCCAGCCTCCCCTCCCCTCCAGCCCTGGCCTACTCCTGCCATGAACAGGTCACAGAAGTGTGGACCCTGCTGCAGTCTGCCCTGTCCAGAGCGCCTGGACGCTGAGTGAGGTGTCCTAAGCCCCTTCTCTACCCTCCCCCATTAGCACCATATTGTCCCCATCCTGGGGGGCGGGGAAGAGCAGAGAGCATATGCTAGGGCTCTGAGCTCATTTACATAATGAGCCTGATCAGGATGAATAATTCATCAGGTGCCTGGGGGTGCACAGAGGAGGATATGGAGACGGCAGTCTCCCCACTCTGAAGCCCAGGTCACTCTGACGGGTCCAGCCAAGGGACCTACCACCCTCTGACTGGGTGTCCAGGGTAGAAGCAAAACAACTCTGTAGACCTCGTGGGAAAGCAAAACAGGAGAGATTGTCGTCAGATGTGAGGAAGAACCAGTGCCCATCAGGTACACCAGCCCTGAGACGGGTTCCTGACCCTGGGGGGAGACATCTTCCTTGGAGGGTCCCTACGGAAGGAAGTGAGAAGATTCTGTCTGGGGTGGGGGTTGGAGATGAGGGAAAGCTGCCCGGCCAGAGCTGGGCTGGGAACAGAGACCTGGGATGGCCGTGTCTGGAGACCACAGGCCGCCTCTGGGAAAGCTGAAGTCGAGTCTGGACCTATAAGGGTCTTCCTTCGTCCACATCAACATGCCGGTCGAAGCAGGACTGGCTTAGCGCCCGGCCCCCATCCCCGGCCACCCCGGCCCCCAGGAGGGCCTTAGCCCAGCTTCTGGTTGCTCCCACGGTCCTGTCGTACAAGTGGGGAAACCAAGGGCCTGGCCAACTGTCTCCACCAGCCAGTTCCATGCCGGAGCCCCAGCAGGCCATCCTGAGTAGCGGTGGGGCTGGAGAGAAGTGTCAAGGCAAAGGTGCAGGCGCAGGGGCTGCCTGGGGGAGCCCCCGTGGGGCAGCTCCTCCCCCGGCCTGCTGAGCTATGTCCACAGAGAGCAGGATCCCAGGACTCGGAGCAACCTGACTGACCGCAAGCCTCCCACTCCCCTCCCCACTGCTGTGCCTCTCTGGACAGTCATGGTGATTCAGACGGGTGGCATCCATGTATCCCCTTTGGGTAGCCAAGAATGGCACTTCTGAACCTGTGACGGCACCGCACCTCAGTCCCAGCCCATCTTGTCTGCCTCTGGCCATCCCTGCACCCTGTCTGCTCAGTGCTCCCTGGGAATGTGTAATTAATATTTGCGGAGTGCCACATCTGGAGCTGGCTCCCAGCAAGGACCAAAGTCTGGCCACATCGAGGGCCCCTTTCCAGAGGGGCTCAGGGAAGCCGGGACAGGGCCTCTGTGTAGGTGCCGTTGAGATCTGCCCCTCCCTGTGCCCCCACCCCTCCACCCTCTGCTGGCACCACCAACTCCTGAAACACATGCGCACTCATACACTGGCTCGGGGTGCTGGCTGAAGACGTGGTTGGCCCGCTTTTGGGGAGGGTCCTCTCTGGGCATCTGGGCATCTCAGGTGGGGTGAGCAGGGTCTAGGAGTGCCAGAGAAGCTCTGAACCCTAGCGGGGCTGGGGCAGAAGGAAAGAAAGGAAGCGGGTGGGGGAGATTCCAGGGGACAGAAGCAGCCCCAGGGGAGCAGGAAAAGGAAGCTCAAGTGGTGTGACCCCCAGACCCCACAGCTGGTCCTTCTGTCAGAGCACTTTGGTTCACATGCACCCCAAGAGACAGGCCTGCAGCTCCTTGGCCAGGCAGAACCCCTCACACAGGACCAGCATAGCTATCCCAGCGGATGTGCTCAGGCACAGATGAGGAGGGGTGCTGAGAGAGCCCCCCAGGCTCGTCACAGCCCCTCCCTAAGGCTCCCAGAAGCCTAAGAACCCCCGTCCTAGGGGCTCTGTGCGTGCTCCTTGTGCAGCCTCCACCCCTCCTCCAGCCACCTCCCAGTGAGGCCCAGCAGCGCCCTCCTCATGGGGATACGGGATGTGTCAGGGGGGGGGGGGGGGGGCGGGGGGCGTGTGTGAAATATGCTGCTGGGTAGGGATTGCTGCCGCTCGCCTCCTTAAAAACCCACATATATTATTCTTTAATGGAAAGTTAATTGTCTTATTATTCCCTCCATATGGTCCTCTTGCTCAGCACCCAGCGGGGATGCATGGGACTGAGGGGGGGCTCCTGAGAGGGCGTCTGAAACGTGGTGAGGCCGCCACTTGTGCATAATTGGATATACACAGGCAGATACATGGGAGCCTGGCCAAAGCCCTGCCAGGACCCCCTTTTTAACCCCCCAGTCTAGCCTGCTCCCCACCTCTTTCTTTCCCAGGCTCTGCCCTGGGGTGGTCTCTTCTGGCAACCTCTGCCCCCCCCCACACACACACACACACTACAAGGCCCGGGAAGGCTCTCTCCTGAGCACTGTGTGGGGAGACATAGGGGTGGTTGTCGCCCTCCTGTTTGCCGCCTCCCCACACACACTCCCTCGTCGCCTGCAGGAGAAAATTCCATTTTTGAGGAGCTTTTCAAAAGCCGTTTCATCTGTGGCAGGAGCTCCTGCCTGAGGGCCAGCTGACTGACTCGGGTCTCCTGCACACCCCCACCAGAGAGGGGGTGCAGGGAGGTCAGTGTTGGGGGAGGCCTGCTCTGAGACACCTGGCTTTGGGGCCCTGGCTCGTGTCAGCCTGCCTACCATGGGCACCAGCCACCTGTAGCACCCCCCACCCCGATGGGTTAGGCCAGCACCCTGGCCCTTCTCAGCCCCTGTCCCCTCCCAGGCCTCACTTCTGCCTGCTTCCCAGAATGTGAGGGCGGCAGGTGAGAACAGCCTCACAGCAGGTGGACGATGCAGTGGCAGGAAGGTCCCCGAGGGGCATGAGTGGCCGGCTGCACCCATGGCCAATTCAGAGCCCCTTGCTCCTGGAGTCTGGCAGCGGAAGGCTGGGGCAGGGAGTCTGGCCAGGAGGCCTCTGGGGTTCTGGGACAGGCTCGGCCAGGGGCTGCTGCCCAGGTTTCTGGGGAGGGTGTGGGTGTGGAAGGGACAGGTCTGTGGGAGAGGCACCTCTGGTGGGGTCAGCAGACCCATGGCTGGTGGTAACAGGCATAGGAGAAGGGCCACCAGCTTCCACCTTGTGCCAAGAGGTCACAGTGGGGCCACATTCAAGGTCAGTTCCCACAGGATAGGAAACCAACAACTCAGAGCAGGAGACAAGCGCTAGGCCTTCTGAAGGTGGGACCTGCCTGAGGTCCCACAGCTGGTAAGTGGCAGAACTGGAATTTGAACCTGGACCCTGTGCCATGGGCAGCAACTGAACAGTGGGTGGTGGTGGAAAGAGTGGAGTACGAAGGAGTGGCAACGCTGGCTTTCCCTCATGGCGGGGCTGGCGCGCGTCGTCCTGCCTGGCTGAGCTTTGGTTCCCCTGTCTGCGAAATGGGGATCTGAGCACCCCTGTGCTCATGGGAGATGTGAGGATCTCAAGTGAGCCGGGGCAAGGAAAGGCTGCAGACAGAGCCCTGCAGATGTGGGGGTGCCTTTATGCCCCCCGCCACTATCAATTGCCTATTCTTCCAGGAGTTGGTCACAGTTTGGGGAAGTTCAGATGCCCCAAGTATCCCCTTTGCTTGTCTCCGCCCAGGAGCTCTCCCGTGCTGTCTTAGTCCGTTTAGAACAGAACACCACAGACGGAGGCTTATAAACAGCAGAGGTTTATTTCTTACGGCTTTGGAGGCTGAGAGGTCCAAGATCCAGGCATCAACAGACTTGGTGTCCAGTGAGGGCCCACTTCCTGGTTCATAGAGGGCTGTCTTCTCTGTGTCCTCACATGATGGCAGAGCAAGGAGCACTCTGGTGTGTCCTTTATTCGGGCACTAATTCCATTCATGAGGGCTCTGCCCTGCTGATCTCATCACCTCCCAAAGAGCCCACCTCTAAATACCATCACACTGGGGATTAGGTTTCTATACATGAATTTAGGGGAACACAACAAACATTCAGTCTGTAGCATCTGTGAACCATGGCATCATTGGGGGACCTGACTAGGAGGAGAGGCACAAAGGCCATCAGGGATGAATAAACAGGGCCTTTGGGCCATTGAAAGGTGGGTGGCTTCTTGGGCCAGGAACCCAGGGAGCCAGCTGCAGAGGCACCCCTGGGGAATAGGTGGGCGCAGCTGAAAGGAAGGATCCCTACACCCCAGAAGAGGCCTGTGAGTCTGTTTCTCAAATCAGTCAACTGATTGGCAGCTTGTCTCCCAGGGCCGGTGGGCTCAGGAGGGCCTGGGGCTTGGCTGGCCCTGGAGTGGGGGTGGTAGGAAGCTACCGAACTCTGGGCCCCAGGTGTTAGCACAGGGAATTGGAGGTTAATGGGTCAGAAAATGAAGTGGGGAGGCCAGAGCTAAGCATCAGGAGCTCTTGAGGGTGGCAGCATCAGGGATCTCTGGTAGGTTCTCTGCCTGGGGTCCCTCAGTTTAAGACAGAGTCTCAGAAGCGTGCTCAGAACCTGGCCTGCAGACAGACAGCGCCACCCCCTTCGGAAGTTTTGATTGAGAGCCCACGGCTTTACTGCAGACCCCTTTCCTGAAGGGGGGCCCTCAACCCTTCCATCTTGGGAATCTGGATGTTTGTCTGTCACACTTTCCCAAGGCAAGACCCCCAACACACACATGCACGAGTGCATGTACATGTGGCAGAATGTTCTGATGAACAGCCTGGCTCCCCTTTGGGGTCCCCAGAGAGGCTGGCCTTGCATCAGGACAGCTGAGGGTCAGCTTATGATGGGGACCCAGCACTCACAGATGGTTGAGGAGAAGCTAGTCTCCCTCACCCCCACAACCAACACCTCCCCCCCCCGTCCCTGCACCCACCTCTGGAGAGCGATGGGGCTACATGTCCAGAGCCAAGGGCTGGTCTGAATGATCAAAGGTGGGAGATGGGGGTGGGGTGGGGTGGGGATAGAGGACCCAATGGGTTTCCATGCTGGGCCCCCAGGGATGGCTGACCTGACCTGCAACCTGCATTCCTCCCTCCTCTTCCACCCCCCTCCGTCGCTGGAGTGGTGGCAGCCATGGGGACACTTGCCTGAGATTCGTGGAGCCCCAAGCATTTGGCAGAGGCAGAGAAGTAATTGGTTCTGACAACAAACCGCAGCCGGCCTCAGGGGCAGCGTGAGCAGCATTTACCGCGACCAGGCAGGAGACGGAGGCTCAGCCCGGCTCCCTCCACCCTCTCTGAGTATGGCACCCTCTTCTTGTGAGTTGAGAGCCAGTGTTTGGGGGAGGTTTACCGAGCCCCAAACCTCCCACTTTCCCTACCTCTCTCTCAGCCCTGGGACCTGGTGCCTCTGCAGGGGGCCGGCTCCTTGTGTAGGAGTAGATGCTGGGTAGACTCCTCAGGCCCCCTCCTTGCCTATCCTTGGTTCTCCTGAATCAGGGAACCAAGGACTGACCCCAGGGCTTGAGCACCTTGGCCTCAGGATGCAGGCTGGGTGCTGGGCCCCCACCTGAGAGGCTGTGCAGTCCACTTGTGCCTGCAGCATGCAAATGTGCGTTATGTGCCACCAGCCTGGCATGGAATAGGTGCTCAGCTCGTCACTGTTCATTGGATGGATAAGTGTCTGAGGGCTGAGAGGGGAGAGATCAGGGCTCTGACTGTGTCCCGCAGGGCCGTGGGAGCCACCCAGCCCCCATGGGGAAACTGAGACCCAGTGCAGCAAGGTAGAGCTTTGGTGCCAGATGGCCTGGGAGAGGCAGGCTTGCATGGGGTCTGCCAGGCTCAGCCCCACATAGAGGGTGCGTGACTGCTCTTTGTGAGGGAATGGAGGGTGTGGGGACCATGGAGAAGGGCTCAGCAGAAGAGCTGGCTGCATGGTATGCTGGCACCCCGATGTCAGGCTGGGGCAAGGGAGGCTGGGCTGTTCCCAGAGTGACGCGAAGGCCTGGCCAAAGTGTGCGGCCTGGGCATGGCAAGTAGGGAGCCTCTGGGCCTCCCAGCCATCCATGTGCCCTCCCCACCCCCACTAGACTGTTGAGTTTCTTCCTCCTCGTCCACCTGCCACTCTCCTCGCTCACCCCCACCCCCTCCAGGCCCCCCAGCTCACAGCTTCCTCCCCCAGGAAGCCCTCCAGGTCAGTGCTGAGGCCAGTGGTGTCCGAGCTCCCCACTCTTTCCTGCCTTTGTACCCTTCAAGCACACATAGGAGGCAGGAGCTGCCAGGATCCTTTGGTGGGCCCAGTCCAGTCTCCTCATCCTACAGTGTAGGTAGACCATGACCAGAAGGGCAGGGTCACTCCAGGCCTCCCAAGAGTCCACCTGAACATGGGCAGTCAGGCCCAGGAGGCAGCTGGCACCTGCTGATTCTCCATCCCATGACTCACTGGGAGACAGTCTCTGACCTGCAGAGGCTGTGTGAGGTGGAGTATAGCCAGCCACGTGTAGAAGAGAAAAGACAAAAGTGTGATGCTGCACGTGGGACTGTGGGAGTGTGTGTGCATGTGAAAGGGAACATGTGAATCTGTGTGTGTGTGTGTGTGTGTGTGTGCACGCATACAAGTGGAGAAATAACAGGTGAGCATTTGTGGGTCTGTACCAGGAGTGATCGAGCCTGCATGAAATGCTGCATGTGCATGTGTGTGCAAGCGTGTGACCTCACAGGCATGTGTGCTTCATGGGGGTGTGACCAGGCAAGCATGTACATGTGCGTGTATGTAGCTGAGCACACAGTTCTCCGTGCTCCGTGCGCAGGTGTGAGCAGGCACGCTCATGGGCCGGGGTGGGACTGCGAGGAGGCTGGTGCTGAAAGCTCCTTCACCAGAGCAGGCGAGAACGACTTAACTGATTAATTAGTGAGGCTGAGAAATCGCAGTTGTGGGTGAGGAGCTCCCATTCACACACACAAATACGCACACGCTGTGTCTCCGTGCCTGGTAAACATCCCCTCCATCGCTGTGCCTGATCTGTGCTCGCCGGCCCTGCAGGGGGACAAGGTGCTGGGAGGTTGTGGATCATGTCCTCACACCCCTGTGTGTCTGTGCCCTGGAATGGCTGTTGGACCAAGCGACCCCACTGTGGAGAGCACAGGTGTTGGGCAGGCAGCCCTCACTGTCCCCAATCTAGTGCTCACCGAGGCCACCTGGGATGTTGTCCCCATTTCACAGATGAGGGAGCTTTGACTGGTAAGGGGCATCAGGCAGGAGCCTCCTTTCCAGGTTCTGGGCCTCCTGGTGACAGGGAGCAGCCCTTTCTGCCCGGGGCTGGGGACACTTTGGGCGCCTGCAGACTTCGATCAGAGCTGGAGTCCATGGGAAGCCACTGGCACCTACAACCCCCAGGTTCCTTGTCACCCGCCAGCTTGCTCCACGATGCCCTGCAGTCAGGCCCGGGGCCTGACACCCCAGAAGCCTGCTGGGCGCCTCTCGTCTCCTGTCCCTAGAGCGTGACGGTCCCCGTGCTCCCACAGCCCCACGCGGCTCCCTGTCCTGGTTCCTCTGTGTGAGCACAGCTCCTGGGGCGCCAGTGGCATTTGTGGGGCTTGCCCCACAGCCCAGAATCTCACGGGCAGGCCTGCTGTCCCCTCCTGCGCCCCTCACAGGTCCCTGGGCCCCACCACTCCTTGCATCCTCTTGCAGGGAGACCCTGAAGCTGGGTCAAGTGGCAGCCACTTGTCTCTTGATCAGGTGTTGACAGAGGAGCCTTCATTATGCTCCATCTACAGGCGCGGAATAAATTGGTGTGCAGTGAATTTATTCTTTTTAAAGAGGGACTTTCACACTGGGGAAAACTTTTAAAAAGAACATTTATATAAAAAGCAATTACTGTGCCAGTAATTTTTATGTATTCTCCCCCTTCCATTGCTGCCTTTGTGTTTGAACGTGACCGCCTCCTGGGCAGCTGCAGCCTGGCTCCCCTGCCTCCCAACTACAGCTTCCCGCCTGTCAGAGCACCTCCTCCTCCGGGAAGGCTCTGGGTATAGGGCCCAGGCCCAGCAGGGGTGCAGGCTTCAGGGGCATGGCTGGGTGGATTTATGTCCACCATTCGGTGCTTTGGAAATTTCCTGTTGTGTGGGTCTCTGTCCCAAGGTTGCTGCATTTCCAGGGCTGGCACAGCCCTTCCGGGCCCCTTTTGGCAGCAGCCAAGCACTTAAAGGCACCTGCTTCCCGGCAGCCTGCGGGCCCCCATTCCGTGAGGGGGCGGCGGTGGTGTGGGAGCAGGTATTTTCCCTCCCGAGGAGCCACTAACGGGCACCCTGCTTCCTCAGCCATTATTGCTCTCACACTCGATGCATTATGTAAATTGTCTCCGTTGCTAAGTGGTAGAGGAGCTGCTCAGGGGGAACGCAGGTCTGGAGCCTTCTCGGGGGAAAGACAGGGAAAGGCTGGCCCTGGAAACCCACTGCTCTGCATCAAGGAGGGTCCGGCAGTCTCCCAGCTCAGACTAGGACCCCCAGGGTTTGCACACTGTCGCCCTCTCAGACCACAGCATTGGGAGGGTAGTGGCTACCTCCCACAGCCGACTAGGGGCTCCCAGGAGGCTGGGTGGACTTCCTCCTTGGGCAGGGCTGTCAGATTGGGCCATTGCCTCCCACCTCAGACGGGCTCCTAGTGTAGGACTCGTGCCTTTCTGCTGCCTAAGGGGGCACGCTTCTCCCACCTTCAGCCTGCTCACCCACAGAGCCTCCTTAGAAACCCTTGGCAGAGCTGGAAGAGGTTGTGTCCACCCATGGAGCTGGGTGACCCACTGCCCCCACCTTGGGGACCCTGAGCCTCCTTCTGCAGTGAGCACCTAGTGAACTCAGGATATAGAAGGGTGAATTTTGGAGCAAAACCACACCCTGGGGCACCAGCAAGGTCTTGGGTTCCTAGGGGCCTGGGATCTCCATGCGGCATGTAGGGGCATGAAGGTTCCTGGGCCTTAGCGAGACCTGGGTATGGAGGGGCCTCCCCTGGGGTATTTGCCTGGCTTTCCGTCTTCCCTTTTGAGACAGAAGACCTGCTGGGGGACACAAGACCCTCCAGGGGAACCCAGCCCACCCAGAGGGTCTGGGCCCAAGATCTCATTCTCTGAGGGCTGCAAATGCAGCCCACCCAACCCCACTTCTGAGGCAGTCCCTTCCTACCCCATCCTTCCTTAGATGTGGCTGCCTGTGGGTCTGGGTGAGATGGGCCACCTGACCCTGGCACAAGTTTAAACAGAGATTAAACTGCAAAGGTAGTGAGTGCTTCTGTGGCTGCACAGACATTGTGGAAGACTTCAAGCTTCCCTGGCACTGTCCCCCACTGCCCCTAGGATGTGTGGCAATTCAACTTGCTTTCTGATTACTCCCAACATTTGGAAAATGTAGGCATGAGAGTGAGGGGTCACCAGTATCAAACTGATGTTTTGGTCTAAGGAGCATGGTTGAGGGACTCCGTGCTCAGCTGATCAGGGATGGAAACCTCGAACTGTTTTCATTTGCCGTAAGAGTAGACAGAGGTGATGGTGATGTCAATAGAGCATAATGTCAACTGCTCTATTGGGGGGTCCCGCTTCAGAGCGAGAGGCTGAATCAAAGCAGTCAGTCCCCTGCCCCTGACTCTTCCGTCTACGTTTTTCTCTCTCCTTTCTTCTTTCCTCCCCACCCCCTTTTCTCCTTTTCTTATTTTTTTTCTTACATTTCTAGATGGGTTTTTTAATGTTCGGGTTTTAAAATCAGCATCACATATGTACATCGTATAAAGTCATAGTTTTACCCGGCGCAGAAGCCCCCTCCCTTCCATTTCCAACTCCCCAGAGGCTGTCACTTTCTAATCTCAGAGCTCCACGTCTCTAAATGACATACTTATGTCTTCTTCATGATTGTTCAGTCTTAGGCATTATCCGTGGACGTCCACTGGGGGAGTGGAGGGCTTAGCTCTCCCCGCCTCTCCATGCACAGTCCCATCCCTTGCCGTCCCAGTGTCATCACATTGTGATGGGGTCAGGACTCAGTGTTGACATTGTCCTGACTGGGCTGATGCCAAGCAGAACTGTAACCCGTAAGTACACACTTTTGAGTACAATTATTACGTTTTTTTACTTGCAGGTAACAACTGTCTGGTGTTAGTTTCTTTGCTAAGGTTTCTGTGAATGTTTCTTAATTCTGCGCCCAACTCCTCACCCTCCTCTCTGACCCCGTCTCCTCCATGCAGACACATCGGGGGTTCTGTCAAATTTGCCTCCAGGGAAGTCTTGCCTGGAGCCCCCTTGCTTGCTCCTGTCAGGACAGCCTGCCCTCCCAGTCTGCAGCTCAGACATGTGCCTGGGACGCCCCTCGCTTCTCTTCTGGGTCAGAGTCCCCTGTATTCTGGGTACCGTGGCTTCCTTTTCCTCGGTTTCTGGTTTTCTCCTTCATTTTGGTAGAGAATGTCTTCAATTGGCTTCTTGAGAAGAGGCACAGGGGAGCTAGACTTTGGAAGCTTTCATGTCTCAGAAAGCCTGCCCTCCCCACACACTTGGCAGAGATTCCAGGTGGGTGTGGAAGTCCAGGGTGGAAACCATTTGCCTCAGCATTCCTAAGGCAGCACTCCATCCCTTCCAGCTTCCTGAGTCACTGTGAAGAGATCCACAGTCATTCGGATTCCCGGTCTGTTGTACATGACCTGATTTTTACCTCTAGAAATTTGTAAGTTTTCTCCCAGTGTCCAGTGCTCAGAAACCCCACACTGATATACCTTAGGCGATTTTCATTCGTTACCACCCAGCGGACACTCAAACCTTCAGTTCTGGGAAGTTTTCTTGAGTGATTTGACTGTTTCCTCCCTTCCCTTTTCCCTGTTCTCTTTCTAGAGACTTTACCTCAGACCCCCTTTTTTTTTTCCTGTCTTTCTTTTCTCTCCAATTTTCTATCTCTGTGTCTTTTAATCAGGAGATTTCTCAGTTTTATTTTGATCAAGTTTTATATTTTGTTACCATGTTTTTAATTTCCAGGATCTCTTTTTGGTCCTTTTTTAAAAAGGACCTTTTTAACATCCTGCTCTTGTTTCATTGTTGCCTTGATGCCTGTAAGCTCTCTGAGGAGTGCATTATAGCTTAAAAAACAAAACACAACTTTATTTTGAAATAATTTTAGACTTAGAGAGGTTGCCAAAATTATACAGAAATTCCCTAACCCTTCACCCAGTTTCCTCTGAAGTTATCATCTTGCATAACCATAGCACAAATAGCAAAACGGAGGCGTTGACATTGGTCAACACTATTCACCAACGTGAAGACCCTGTTTGGATTTCACCAGTTTTTGCACTAATATCCTTTTCCTACACCAAGATCCCATCCAGGATCCCACATTGCATTTAGTTGTCGTGTCTCCTTAGTCTCCTCCAGTCTGTGACAGTTTCTACGACAGTTCCTTGTTTTTCATGACCTTGATACTTTTTTTTTAAGTACTGGTCAGTTGTTTTGTTTACTGTCCCTCAATTTGGGTTTGTCTGAGGTTTTCCTATGGTTGGATTGAGATTATGCGTTTTTAGGAAGAACACCATAGAAATGACGTGTCCTTCGCAGTGCATGATATCAGGGGTACATGATGTCAGCATATCTTATTATTGGTGATGTTAACCTTGATCATTTGGTTGAAGTGGTATCTGTCTACTTGGTTCCCCCACTGCAAAGTCGCTACGTTTTTCTTCCTAATTAACAAATTTCTTGGGGGAGATACTTTGAGGCTATGCAAATAGCCTGTTTCTCCTCAAACTTTCGCCCATTGAATTTAGCATCTATTGGTAGGTAGAGCTTGCCTGCAGCTCTTATTATTATTGTAGTATCCTAATGGTGCTTTTCTATGTCTCTCATTTCTTCTACATTTATTAGTTGGAATTCTTCTGTAAGGACGAACTGTCCCTTCTGTTTATTTATTTATATCATTATGGACTATGAGTTATAATTCAATATGATCTTTATTTCGTTGCTCAAATTGTTCCAGCTTCGGCCATTGGGAGCTCTTTCAGGCTGGTTCCTATGTATACCCTTTCAACATGCCCCTTTTAAGCACCCCTTACTTTGTGTCACCACAAGATGCTCCAAGTTCATCTAGTATTTTCCCTGGAAGCAGCCACTTCTCCAAGCAGTTCCGGTTCCATTTATTGGCAAATGGTATTTAGAAATCAAGATCGGGGTGCTGAGTGTGCTTACTGCTACTAGGGTGTCACTGCTTCTAGGCCCTCTCATGATGAGCACTAGAGAATATACATGTACGTATACTAACCTATGTATGAGGTCGGACAATTAAGTTCGCGAACTCATCATAGAAAAAGTGCCACATACCTCATTGCTGAATATCACTACGGTCACCTTCGAAGTCCTCCCCTTAGGAAGCTATGCACCAACGCCAGCACCCAGTCCACCCTTCAAAGAAATTTTGGAACTGTTTTTCTGGAATGGCCATCAGAGCTGTTGTCATATTACCCTTGATGTCCTGAATGTCATCAAAATGTCTTCCTTTCAATATTTCCTTTATTTTCAGGTAAAGAAAGAAGTCATTGGGGGCCAGATCAGGTGAGTAGGGAGGGTACCCAATACAGTTATTTGTTTACTGGCTAAAAACTCCCTCACAGACAGTGCCATGTGAGCTGGTGTATTGTCGTGATGCAAGAGCCATGAATTGTTTGGGTTGTCTAACTTTTTCACACAGCCATTACAGCACTTCCAAATAGTAAACTTGGCCAACTGTCCAGTTGGTACAAATTCATAATGAATAATCCCTCTGATATCAAAAAAGATTAGCAACATCGTTGCAGCAAGTTCAGAGACTTAATTGTCAGACCTCATATACACACGCATCTATAAGTATATCTTTATGTGTATATCTGTGTAGACACTGAAAACCTCTGACTCCAGTCCAGCACGACGGGGCTCATTCAAGTCTTCCGCCTTTCCTTTTTGGTGACTTCCTTCTACAACAGTGAGAAATCCAATTCTTATTATCTACAACATTTACTTATTTTTTCAACCCTAGTACACAGAGTTTATAGCAGTTTTTACACTTCCATTTCCCTATATAGTCCAGGTTCCTTCAAGTTCTTTTGGTTGGTTTGTTTTGGTCTCTGACTCCTATGTGCGTGTTTCCCCCATGTTTGGGGTTTCACACGGTCCACCCATATTTAAGCAGACAGAGAAGATAATGTGATAGGAGCTAACTGAGAGCCCTCTGGGCCTCAAGTCAAACCCCACCAAAGAATGGGTCACCGAGTGCGGAGGTGGGGACTCTGGGCGTGCTGAGGGGACTCGTGGACCATGAGGTTCATTGTGGGTGATCTGGCCAAATTGCCCTCCTGGGCTCCAGGTTCCGCAGAGAAGGTTCTCTTGGTCTCCCATTTAGGGTTTCAGGACTTAGTCTTTGGGGTTCCCCAACGCTGACCTGCTATCAGCAAAGGTGAGCCGTCCAGGGCCTGCTGAGTCCGTCACCCACGGTCCATCTGCTTCCAGCTTCCTCGATGTTCCTGGTGCCTCCTACACATAGTCTTTGACCCATGGTTTTTTGCCATTTTGAATGGCCCTTTACTGTTGTTGTCGGGAGTTTTGAGAAGGAATGAAAGTTCAACCCACCAGACCCCACTGCTTTTAACTGAGCCCCTACTGTTTGTTTAGTGAAATCCGTGCAGGAAGGCCAGTGAGTGGGTGAGCCGAGGGAAGTGGCATGCCTCACCCGGCCTTCCAACGTCCCTGTCACTACCCCGACCCTCCACATCCCTCCACACAAGCCCGGGGGCCCTCTACCTACTGCCTAGGGCTCCAGAGAGCACAGAGAACTGCTGTCCATGCCCAAGAGTGTGTCAGGCCCATGGCTTGGCTTGGGATTAGCCGCAGGGAGCCTCTGGGGACAGAGGAGGGGGTTTAGGGAGCAGGCAGAAAGGCAGGGGGATCAGCCAGCCTCACAGGGAACTTAAGCAGCCTGGCTCTCTCCCTGTGGTCAGGGGCCACTCGTCCTGAGCCTCAGTTTCCCCATCTGTGCAATAGGAAGCCCTGGCTGGCCTGGCTTACACGTCAGCGTGGGGAAGAGATTTGCTGATGAAGTTCCTCCTTGGTTGACAGCATGCCAGCTCTTCCCTGGGTAGACCCCACCCAGCACCTTCTTTGTACTCAGGTGAGGTTATCCAGGTGGCTTGGTGCCAGCAAGTAGGGTTACCCAGGGCTCGCATGACCAGGGTAGGGCATTACCCTGAGACTGGCCAGTGGTTGAGGGCTTGTCCCTTTGGGATAGCTGTTCTCGTGAGCCAATATCATCTCTTCAGCTCAGCCCAGATCTCTGAGCCTCCAGGGCTGTGCCTTTGTCCTAATTGTCCCATCTGCCTGGGGTGCCTTCCTTAGTCACCACTTCAGCCTGTTGAAATTGAGCTCCTCCTCAAGCTGGGGGAGTGGGGCCCTAGAAGGGCCTTGAGGGCAATCTGACCAAAAGAAGCACCTCACACATCAGGTGACCTGGGCCTCAGTTTTCTCATCTCTAAAGAGGGGAGGGTTTTCTCGGCCCTCAGGACCACGTTGAGATGATGAAAGATGTGAAGTTACTACAAGTGATGGAACCAAGCCCCACGTATGTGAAGGCAGCAACAGAGGGATATGAAGCTGCCGGGACAGGAGCTGGACCAGGTGTCAAAGGCTGGAGCAGGAGACAAGGGCATAGCTGGACCATAGTACCAGGGGGCCAAGGGATGGACTGGGGAGGCAGAAGGCTTCAGGACTGAGGGGAGATGGACCACACTGTCTAACCCGACAGATGGGGCTGGGCAGTGCAACACCTTCTAGAAGGGGGCCCACGGGCTGGTTTTTGTTGTTGTTGGTTTTTTTTGTTTTTAAAGATTTTTTTTTAAGATTTTTATTGGGGAATTGGGGGGATGGGAACAGCGCTGGGGAATTGGGGGAAGGGGAACAGACAAGTTGCTGTC
>NW_017731368.1:549568-569359 GCF_001890085.2 Hipposideros armiger
CAAGCCAGCTCTTAACCAGTGCGCCACTCGGCCGGCCCCCCCAGTGTATTTTTTTATGTCTTGATTTCATTCTCCAAAGATTGAGGGAATGGGACAGAAGGCAATTCTGAACTCTGAGGGGACAGTGACGTTCTTGGGTCAGCCATGAGGAGTATCGCGAAGGGCATCAGACAGGAACAGAGACTGGGCGCTAGTCTTGGCTGTGCCTCCTCTGATCTCTGCAGGGTGGCCTTGGGCACATGACCTTTACCTCCCTGTTTTTTTAGTTTTCTCCTGTAAAACTAGGTGAGGGGTCAGGACACTATCCATTCCTGGTTTGGGGCAGGTAGGTGCAGAGGAAGGATTGGGGGACAAAGGCCCAGAGGTAGGACTGAGTGAGGAGAGGCAGAGGGTATATGAGGCAGGCCTGGAAGGACAGCAGGGTTCCTGGCAGGTCCTCAGTCCCTCACATCATCATGACCAATCTCTAGCAAAATCAAGGCCCAGAGAGGGCAGGGATAGGCCCTCAGCCACACAGCAAGCTGGTGGCAGACCAGGGCCAGAACACAGGTGTCTAAAACCTACCCCAGGCCAGTGAGTGAAATGAATTCCAAAGGTTATTCTACCCACAGCAAGTAAGACATATCTGTGTGACAGACCCACTCAGCCATGCTGGGAGCTGACCCCATCCGTGCTGAAAGTGTGAGCCTCTCCCATCCCCTAGCTACCACCTTTGCCCCCTCTTGCCCTTTTGTTTTTGGGGAGCCAAGCATGGAGACTTAGATTAGGTGCTAATTAAAAGCCACCAGCCTCCTTTCTGCAGAGGCCATGCCCCTTCCCCCCTCCATGTCACTAGCCGGGGCTAGTGTGCCTTGGCTTCCTCTCTGTGCCTTGGCTTCCTCATCTGTAAAGCAGGGGTCACACTCCCTGTCCCGCCTCCCTCCTAGGTGTCACAAGGTTTATAGGGCACATACCATGCATATAATTCCTGTGCTGCAGACATGAGGAGTGCTGAATGATGGCCAAGAAACACCGGCCTCAGGTTGGAGGGGCGGGGGTCTCAGGATGCTGCCCGGGGGTCAGCCAGACGTTAACGATGCTTGGCACAGGGGACAGGCCTGGATGGACGGGAGCAGAGCGCGGTGAGGATCGGCGAGGGGAGCATGTGGGCCCGACTGACTGTTTTGCTGATTGCTCCTTTTGCTTTCAAGGAGATTAAACTATTTTTAGTCTGCGCCACTGCTGGTGAGACGCCGGAGGAAGCCTCTCCAGTACCGAGATTTTCTGGAAGCTGCCAAGTGTGGTCTTCAGCTCGATTCTGGGAGCCTCCTGAACTGGCAGGAGGGGACATCACTGTCTGGGGGCTGTGGGGACAGGCTGGTGTGCAGTTGCTCCCCGAGGTCCTTGCTGCATTGGCCCCTGGAGCTGGGCAGCCCTGGACTGCGGAGACCAGTAATCTGACACGCCTGATGTTTGTAACGCTGTGTTTAAAAAAAGTAATTTATTTTCTAATTATTCCTTGTCTTGCATAACCGTGCACCGCCAAAGTGTCGCTATTTAAAATATTTATCTCTGCATGCCGCACGAGCATCTCTGGAGCGTGGAGGGGGAAGAAATAAGAGTCCGCGTGCTGGTTGCAGGCATATTACTTTGACTCGTCCTGGCAGCTTTGCCGTCTCCCTGTAAATACATTTATTTTTCATTAGGATCTTTCTGAGCTTGTGGCCCCTGGAGAGCCAGTGATTACGTTGTTCATCTGTGAGAGATGAAATAGAAGTGCTTGTGGAATGAGTCTGTCTCAAGCTCATCCTGCGCCTGTCTGCTGGGGTGAGGGTCCGAGTGCATGGCCTGGGGGGGGGGATGGCCTGGGGGGGGTGCGGCGGGTATGCAGTGCTGGGCTTCATGGCGATGGGGGGCGGGGCAAGGAGAGGGTCACGTAGCCACGGATTTTGGCAATTTGGTTTGATGCGGAAACTGAGGCCTCGTGAGAGTCTGCTTGGAATGGAATCAGCCTCACTGATAAAGTAGGCAACGCGCCTGTGGCCTGCACTATCCCAGGGGCCAAAGCCTTTCTCTGCAGCTCGGCAGGTTTCAAGGTTGAGATCAGCGAAACCCTGCCTTCAAGGGGTACTCACATCCCAGAGCCTTGAGCTGAGGGCCCATGGGTTCCCAGAATGCAGGATGGGGACTGGTCTTCCCCTTCTCTGTCCCTCCCTAGGCTGAGGTTTGAGCATGTTACAGGGGCTGCAGGCTGCAGGTGGCTGGGGGCTGGGACAGCGCCCTCCTCCAGCCACCCAAGGGAGCAGGGACCGGACCTGGCTCCTCTCTCACCAACAGGCTCTTTAAAAAAAAAAAAAAAACACTTTTTTTTTTTTTTAGCTCACTGAGTCTAAGAGAGAGTTTTATGCTGAATTTTAAAATACCTTATTTTTTTTCCAACCTCTAAACTACTAATCTCCCGGGCTGAGGGATTCTGGGACAAAGGCGAGGCCTCGAAGTGGAAATCTGTAAAATTAGCTTCGGCGGTATTAGTGTTTGCAGTTGGAGATTGAAAAATTGCTTCCCAGGGTCTGATTGGAGGCTCTGCTCTCCTCAGGGAAGAGGCAAGAACTCAGCACAGAGATGCTCGGGCCTGGCGGCTGAGGGACAGATGCTGGGAGGCTATTGTGGGGTTCAGAAAAGCTCCTCCTAAGGGATCCCCTCCCAGGGCCTGTGAGCTGAGCCTGCTCTGCAGAGCGTGTGCTGGGCTGAGTGTGTCCTCTTCCTGAGCCCTAGGTACACAGCAGGGGCCAAGTAAATGCTTGGAGCCTACCTGGGTCCCTTCTCCTTCTCTCCCTGAGGCCTCCTGGACTCGGTTCCCCCGACCCCCACCCCAGTGCTCCCACACAAGGGAGGGAGGCTTCTGGAACCTGACTGAGAGGCCAGTTCTGGTGCCTGTGGATGTGCTGCCTGCCCATGTGGCCCATCAGGTGGCTTGTGTGCTTGATTGCCTCTGATTGGCTGTAGCTGAATTCAGCAAAAGCTATTATTTGCCCTTGATGAGCCAATCAGATGGCCTCATTGGCCATTCAGAGCAGGCACCAGAATCAGGGGGGAGATGGGACACAGTGAGGCGGGAGCAGGACACGACAGACGCAGCCTCGTCTGTGTCCACCACAACTTTCACTTGGATCACGCCTTCCTTCCCTGTCATCACCCCAGACCAGGGCTCCTCACCCCCTGACTAGGCCTGCCCCCCAGCCTTCGCCCTCACTGTTCCCTCTTTCTGTAGCACCTTTCCTTGTACATCTACCTGCCTGAAACCCTCAAGATCTCCCCCATGGAGTCCATTTCCACCACTCCAGACCAAGCTGAGCTGTCTCCTCCAAGCTCCTGGAACCTGTGACCTGCCCTCTGTCTTGCTCTGCCAGGACCTGTGGAAGTCATGGGAATGGGGTCATGCAGCTTCAGACAGGTTGGGGTTCAGACCGTGACCAGCCCCATCCCGGCTCCAGGACCTTGGACAAGCCTGTTCCCCTCTAGAACTTTGGTTTCTTCACCTGTAAAAAGGCCTAATAATTAGATCTCCCCGAAAGAGGGATGGAGGGTGCTGAATGCAGGGTTTGGGGGTGTTGAGTGTAGGCCTGAGGTCCTGGAGGTCTAGTGTCCGCCATGGCTGGGCTTTCTTGGGCTTCTGAAGGCTGGCCCAGGATTTGACACTGGTGGGGGCAAATAGGCCTGGGCCCTCTGTCTTATGTCATGTCCCTGGGAAGCAGACTCTGAGACTCTAAGATTTGCACACAGAAGGTTTACTTGCGGGGAGGGGATGCTCTGAGGAACAGCGCTTGTAAGGACACGTGCAGGGCAGGACTGGGCAGGGAGAGACGCTGACCACACTGCAGTTGAATGGAGCTCTTGCCCAGCCCAATGGGGAGCTCTGGGGCTTGGATGGCTCTTTACAGACGTCCTAAAATGAGGCCAGGGGTCCTGGCCTTTGTACCTGACACCACCCAGTCACTGGCTACAGACTTCTACTGGAGACGGCCGTGACCATGGACTAGGTGGCTCCCTTCAACCAGGGGAGAGACAAATAGACTCGCCCTGGGCCGTCAGCATCTGGCGATTGGGGAATGGGTTCTTATCCTGAGGGGGACCTGAAGCAGCGTCCACAACAGCCCGCCTCTTGAGTCACTTAGATCGCTTGCAGGAAGAAGGACGGTGGAAGCGCTAAGGCCTCCAACATGGAGGCCACAATTGGGACACATTCTCTCCTTCCTCTTCCACCCATCCTAGATTCCCCTCACCTTGACCCAGACCCCATCTCCAGTGGGTCTGAGCCCCACCCACCACACCTTCCTCAGGCCATGGATCATACGCTTTTCAGTCCTTCATTAAAATTGAACAGGGGAACACCAAGAGATACCCAGTGGGTCACCCCAGCATCTGACCTATTTTCCCTGCCCCAGCATCTCCAGATAATGAGAATCAGTTACCTTTCCATGACTGCTGCTCTCTTGGCCTGAGAAGCCGGCAGTGGCCAGCCGGCAGCCAAAACAAAATCCAATGGGACTCTCACTGTGTCCCCTGTGAAAACAGTCCCTCTCTGGGAACCAGGATTTATAGATTCACAGAGCCTGATGTTGAGGGAATAGGAAGCCAAAATCCCTAAGTGGGAGACTGGGGGTGATGGGAAGTAAGACCACTGCTGGTCCCACCTCATGGTCCCTGGACCTGAGTGTTCTTGCCGATTAGGAACTTAGCACTTGTAAATGTCATCAATTTAGGATACGTACTGTGTCCTAGATGATGGCACCCCATGCTTGCTGGATATCACCTCCAACCTGGTGGCTTTGCTATGTTTGAAAAGGTCTTTCCACCCAAGAGAACTGAAAGCCTGTGTCCACACAGAAACCTGTACAATAATGTTCATAGCAGCATTATTTGTAGCACTTTTTAAAAACAGAAACAGCCCAAATGCCCATCCGCTGATGAGTGAAGAAACAAAATGTGGCATGTCCACATAATGGAGTATTATTCAGCCATAAAAAGGAATGAAGTTCTGATACACACTACATTGTGGACGAACCATGAAAACATTTTGACAAGTGAAAGAAACTATTTATAAAAAGGGCACATATTGTATGATTCAATTTATTTGAAATGTCCAGAACAGACAAATCCTTAGAAACAGAAAGTAGATTAGCTATTGCCAGGGACTTAAGGGTGCTAGGAATAGGATACAAGGTTTCTTTGGGGGGGGTGATAAAAATGTTCTAAAATTAGTGTTGATGGTTACACACGTTTGCGAATAGACGAACAACCATGGAATTTCATACTTGAAAAAGGCGAATTTTACAGTGTGTGAATTATATCTCAAAAAAGGTATTATTAAGAAAAAAAAAAGTCATTCCAACACTGTCAGGCTGGTGGCTTCAGGGTGATGAGGCAAGTGATGGGACCAGTGGACCCTGTGTTCTTATGCCCACAGAAGCACCTCTTTTGCTGTAAAGTGGGCCCTTTTGATCCCCATGTCACGGGATCAAACACTGGGTAAGCTCTTGGATAGCCAGCACCCTGCATGGAGGAAAGGAACACTGACCTGACATGATCACAGCGTGTGTACCAATCCCAGTCTACATGAATCACTGCCCCTTCTCAGGTCAAAGAGGTCCAGTATAATCAGCTTTGCCACCAAGTGGGGTGGTTGATCTCCTCAAGGAGCGAGTGCCATATTAGGGCTCAGGATTGGTCCCTATTGCTGGCAGGGTGGGCATTCAGCAGGAGCAGGAGCTGATTGACCTTGGTCTTGAGCCCAGGCATAGTCTCCATCCTGCCATCACGGCTGCATTGTACCAGCCCTGGAGGGGCTGATGACAAGGCTGGCTGATGGCGGTTGGCCGAGTCATTGTGTCTAGTTATTTGGTGCCTCTTTCCTGGTGGCGGTAACACACACAGATCTTCACATTTTGTGCCCATCCCCACAGGTCCATCCAAACGCCTCTTTACCAAGCTTCCTTGTCCCTGGTCTTCCAGACTTTCTCCATCTTGACAACCAGCCAAGCCATTTGTCACTTTCCGTGAGTCTGAATATATTCTCACCTCAGGCCCTTTCCCTTTCCATGCAAAGTGGATGACCAGGTGTGCTGCCCAAAGCTTTGTTCTTTGGGAGGAATTCTCCCTAACACCGTATTTCCAGGCCACCCCTGGGTGGGGCTGTAATGTAGCTGCTGTCTATTTCCAGCTCACATCAGCAGAGCAAGTCAACCCATCTGAGAACAAGCTCAGTCATTTTCCTCCTCCGTCGGCTGGTCATGAGCACCTCCCCACCCCATATAGTCAGAGCTGAGAGAGGGGCACTCACACAATAGTAGTGAGTGAGTGGGGTCATGCAGCTTTCTTGTGCCCTCTGACCAGGCTCGTACTTGATCAAGGGTGCATCACTTCCTTCCTATAACAGGTTGCTCTAGGGGTCACAAGACCTCATGACTTCATGAGCCAGATCATTTAATATGCCATGGTCATTTAATCCTGTACCATGTGCAATCTCCATCAAGCCCAGTAACAATACAGGAGGTGCTTTTGGAGTGGTGCATAGTTTAATGTTGACAATGGTTCTAGACTTTAGAACTATAAGCTGTGATTCTTCTATGAAAACCTGCCACAAACTCGATACAGCAACTTTTCCCAAAACAGATGCCTCTAGTACCATTGGACCTGCTGGGTCATGTGGCCTGAGCTGCAGGGCCACTTTTACCTTAGCCTGAACCTGCTACAGAGCCCAGAGTTAAGGTCCTTCCATGTCACCTGGTGCATGAGATACATATAACTCTTGGTACCTGAGCAGTATTCCCAGGCTGGCCTACAAAGGACAACCTCCACTACGTCTCTGATGTGTGTGCCCTTCTCACCAACACATTCCTCCTCATGGTAAACAGTACCCTCCGGGCCGTCCCATGGAACGTGGTATGGTGGGTTTTCTGGCCTTCTGTGGTAGGACCACTCTGGTATGACTACTTGTCTGAGCCTTTGACCCCTTTCTCACTTGTTTGTTATGGCAGTTCTGGCATTTCTGCTTCTAATAGTGGGAGCCTTTGCTTCTTCCAGGCTTCCACCATTTCTTGGGGTCCTTGATAGGGCGTTAGATCCTGTGTCATGGGAAAGTGTCCCATATCAATAGCCTCCTCTATAGCCAACCTGTCTTCTGCCATCCTTGATCCAGCAACCTCAGGATCCAGTCCTACATGTTGGCTCAGTCCTACAATGCCTTCTAGATATAGTCCCTTTTTCTCTCTTAGCAGGCCCAGCACTTCCTGGGCTGGTTATGATGTGACTTGACGCCAGTTTTGGGTCTGGTGCTGGGAAGGACAGGTGCAGTGAGGAGAACACGTTGTTTTGTAATGTGGAGGCCTCTTTAAGCAAGGTGGGGTGTCCTAACCTTTAACAAGGAGTGGCCACTTCTGGAGGCTCAGACAGTTTTTAAGGGGAGTCTGAGGTTTCAAGGTTCTTGAATTCAGTGACCCAGATATCTCCATCCTACAACTCAGGGACCCACTCCTTCCCCATCAGGGTCCTGACCTTAAGTAGCCAACCTGCTGGAATTAAGACTGTAACCCCCTCTGGATCTTTGCCACTCTTCTAATTAAGTCCTGCACCTGACCCTCAGTTTTTTCTGCCTCTGGCTGACCCTCAGTTTTTTCTGCCTCTGGCTGTAGGAGATGAGAGTCTTTTTATATCCTGCCAAGGGGGCTTCTGCCTTTCACACTTCACCCTTAAATTCATGATTAATCACACTCAGCCTTTCATTGTCTCCAAAGCAATGATAGCCCTCAGCCAACAGCCATCCCATTCTATAGTCCTTATAATTACACTTGCCTGAAACTCCCAAACACCTGAAATATTGCGCCCAGCCACAGGTGTCCTATCTCAGCTCATGACGAGTGAACATTTAATCAGTTGCAACTTTGTCACGTACCAGGATTGTCAGCGCTCCACCGACCTCCACGGTGAGGCCCTCAGGGCCAGCAGGACTGCGCCCACACTACAGCCAGCTTTCTGGGACCACTCCCAGAAAGCACCAGCACCAGCTATGGCAGGGGTGGTTCCCTGGAGTCACCCTGAGGTGGTGGTTTGTGCGCGGAGGCTTGTGCGCAGGTGTTTCCCGGGGGAGTACTCTCAGGGGCCACACCTGTGATGGGCGAAGGGCGCAGCATTGGGCAGGAGGAGAAGTTGAGGCAGTCGTAACAGAAGCCTCAAGCCGATTCCACAGAGAGCGTTGGAGCTGGCCTTGTCCCTCAGAGCTGTCCCCAACTGAGGCCGGGCCTTTGTACTCCTCCACCCCGCCTGTGTGTCAACCAGAGCGTAGTGAGGCAGCTCCCTTCTGCTCAGGCCGTAGCCCGGGCAGGGGCTCAGCTGGGAGCAGTCTGCAGGCAGCACCTTGGCAGTGGGGAGAATGGGGTCCTTGTCTGGACGGGGAGTCTGGGTAGCACACCACAGCATCCACGCTGTGGTGCCACACAACTCAGATCCAGGCTCTGGCTGTGCCCCTTATCAGCGGAGGCCTCAGGCAAGTCACAAGAGCTCCCTGAGCCCAGTGTCCCATCTGTAAAATAGGATGCAGCCAAGCCCCCACCTCCCAGGACTATTAGGGATGGGATCTGAGGGTGACTCTCAGGTACCGTGAGAGATTGAAGGCTGCACATACGTGGGGCAGGGCCAGGTTCCAATCACCGTCCAGGTGGGTGCTCAGGGCTCAGGGACCTCCATCCCCTGAAGCCAGCAGGCTCCTCCGCCAGCCTCTCCCTCGACAAGAAAACCAAGGCCTGGGGCAGCCCAGGTTTGAAGAAATGGGAGACGGGCTAATTCTGCACTGCCCATAAAGCTCCTGGCAATGAGTAAGATCGACCCAGCACTTGGTGAAAATAGTGTTTCTTTTGGAGGGGCAAGCAGAGGGCACCTGCCCAGCCTGTTTAGTGGGTTATTAAACTAGTGGCCTGTGGAGGCAGGCTGGGTTCCAGGGGCTAGACTCCAGGAAGACTGGTAGAGTCTGTTCAACAGAGTGACCAGAGATCAGGGGCCATCAGGCCTCTCACCCCGCGTGGAGAGGGATGAAAGTGATGGGGGTGAGCACCAGCAGTGTGGTGTCCATGGCGGGGGCACTGAGGGCCATCAAGAGGTGGGCAAGGAGCCCTTTCAGAGGCCATGTGTTGTCACTTTTGTTTAGGCCTCTGTAGGCCAGGTGGTTCTGGGCACACCAACAGCGATCCCTCACTTGTAAGGACCCCATGCAGGTGGGGAGGAGGTGGCTCAGAGGCAGGTCCCATGTCCAGGACTGGCACAGGGTCAGAGACTTTGGGTCGTATGGCCCAAGAACACCCACGATGTCAGCCTGTGTGGCTGGTGTGGTGGGCCTCACCATGGGGGCAGGCGTCCGTGGCTGTGGCCATGGGCCGCGGGGAGCAGGTGGCACGCTGAGAGGAAGGGGAGGCTCGGAGATGGGCATGGGCGCGGTGGGCATGCCTTTTTAAACCATCATCAGCCTTAGTGTTCCAACAGCCTCTTTCACTTTGTAAAAGCCTTTTCTTTCGAAAAATAAAAGAAGGTTGGAGGCACGTACAATATTTGGCTGTGGTGGCTGCTGATTTGGCACTGAATGTCACCTCCGCCTTTCTCTTCCCTGATGCCAAGTGCTTCTTCCTCTGCTCAGGTTGGGCGGGCAGGGTGATACGGGTGCAGGGCGGGCTCCCCAGCCTCTTAAGATGCGCGATTCATTTCCTTAAACACACATTGTCTCACTCCAATTTCACGTCCCAGCAGTTCTGGTGAGGAATTAGCAGCCCCTGGGAGAAAACTGGCTGGGCTCTGTTTACAAGGGTGGGGGCGGACTTGGGGGGTGGGAGTGACAGTGCGAGCAGGGAGCATGGGGCTGTTTGGACAGGGATTCCGGAGACCCTGCCCGGGTCAGGGGCTGTGTTGCCTGGCCAGACGGCTCTCAGTGGGAGGCAGGTGGATCCTCTGTCAAAAGAGTGTGCAGGTCCTGCCCCATTTTAGGTGTTCCGAGAACTGGAGGAGGGTGACTATATAATGATTTGGGGGGCAAATCGAGGATATTGGGCTCTCAGGTCAGAAAGGACATTTAAGACCATTTGGCCCCACGCCCCACCAGAGAGGACTGGCTGAGACCTGGGGGCCAACTTCTGCTGATCCCCGTGTGTGACAGTAGCTCTGTAACTCTGGAGACCAGGCTCCTTGGACCCCTCCTCAACATGGGTGCTCACCTCTGTCTGTCTAGCTGTTCCATGTCCCTTGTGAGCTTAGAAGGATACAGTCCTGTCATTGTGTGAGAGAAGCGGCCTCACTCCGTGGGTGTCCCCCAATGCTCAGTCCCAGGTCCCTCCCTGTCCCGGTCAGTCCTCAGGGCACAGGCTCCCACGGGCCAGCCACCCCTCTCTTCAAGGTGTTCAGGCCCTTGTGTGTGTGGTGGTGATGGTCTTAAAGAGGAGTTTGAAGAGGGCGACACTTTAACCCCCTCCTCAAGGATGCCCTTCAGACAGCATGACAGCAGCCCAGGGAATTCGGGCCTCCTTGGCTGGGCTTGTTTTGGGATGTCCTCCAAGGCCAGGGCTGCCCTTTTATACCCTCTCTGCCCCGTCCCCATATCTACAGTCACCCACCAGCCCCACCCCTGCAGAGTCTGTGGCTAGGCACCCTATAAATGCAAAGTCAGGGCCAAGCCCGAGGAGGACTGCAGGGGAGGCAGCCATCCTCCAGCTCTCCTGGGCGACTGCTCATTCATCACCGCTTAGAGGGGAAACCTGCTAATTTGTCAGCCCATTAGGCGGGCACGAACAGCATATGGACCTGGTTCCTGCTGCCTCCTTCCCGCCTGCCTCGAATCGCATCGTCTGGACTCACTGTGCACAGGGGCCGGGGCTTGGATCACAGGGGCCATCCTGCCCAAGGCTGAGCCCCTCCGTGAGGGTTTAGTGCTCTCGGCTTCTCCAACAAATCTGCATTTGGAGTTAGCGACAAAGCCTCCCCAAGCTGTGGGCTGAGGAGGGCCCTGCTTTTAGGAAACTGGGCGTTATTTTTAGTGTTCAGAGAAAGACCCTTTTTTTCTCACTATCAGCCCGGAAATCAGCTGTTTTCTAAATCCTGTTGTCTGTGGGGTCGGGGGGCAGAAGGATTGGTTTATCTCATTGTCACTCCCCCACACTCACGGAATTTGTGCCTGGATCTCTTGGTTACAGCCTGATATCACAGAGGGGGGGTCTCTGTGTCTGTGGGGTCATTGGCTGGAAGGAGGCACCAGCCCACTGTGGCTTGCCTGAGTCTAGATGTGTGACCAGTGCTGGGCTCCAGTCCCTCTGAGATGATGGGCAGGGGGCTGGGTCTGCTTGAGGGTGCCCCAGACCTGCCACATGCACATAGATATTCCCAGAGACCTGTGTGCTATTCTTAAGCAAAAGGACACATGGAGCTTGGGGCTGCGCTCAGGGAAGGGGAGAGACCTGGGGCTTGGAGCTCTAGGCAAGCAGGCAGGAAGGCCGCCCACCCCAGTGTACAGGCGGAAAAACCAGAGAGACTGGGGTAAGCTCCAAGACCCTCCAGGAACAATGGCTGAACAGGACTGACCCAGGCCTCATGTTCTCATCCTACCCTGCAGGCCTCAGGAAAGGGGTAAGCTGGAGTCTATCCTCAACATCCTTCCCCAGCATCCTAGTGACCTCAGCCCAGAGACCCTGCTCATGGACCTCTGGGCCCCCTTTGAGGGGCATCCCAGCAGGTCCAGTGGCACGGGGTGGGGGTGGGGTAGGGAGGAACAGAGCTTCCCAGCTCTCATCTCCCTGCTAAGGAGGAAGTGGGGCTGCCTTACATAATTGGGGCAATTTGTTCCGCTCTTGTCCGCCTGGCATCGTGTCCCTCACCGCCTCCTTTGCTCAGGGAGCCCTTGATGGAGCTAGAAGCTTAGGCGTCCCTCCCTCCTGCTGGAGGTCACTGAGCAGAGGACGTGGGAGCCCAGAGTATCATCTCCTCTAAGACCTGATGGGCACCCAGGCCTGGGGAAAGTGGGGGGTGGAGTACAGGGGACAAGGTCACATCATGTACCAGGGACCCAGGCCTCCTTCCCCCAGCTTGCCAGGTGACCCCAGCAGACCATCCCCTAAGGCCCCGGGGATTAGTATGGGGCATAGCTGCCTCTCCCCGCCACTGTCCTCCGTCCCCCAGCAGCTTCCCCCGCAAGCCCTCATGCCTAGCCGCTCACTCACCTCTCCCTTTGCTGGCTGTCCCCCTGCCCTGTGGGTGCGCTCTCTTGTCCCACCCATTCATATCCCTCTTCAGGAAACTCTTCTGTGCTAAACCTCCCTAGCAGAGAAGGAGGTGCCAGTGGCTGGAGCCTGGGTTTTCCTGGCCCTGCCCTATGCTTACCCTTCCCTCTTGGACCTCAGTTTACCCATCTGTACTGAGGTCCTAGACTCCCAGACTTGCAAGGCCAGAGTGGTTTTCTGCAGGTACAAGCACATCCATGGGATGTGCCCACCTTGTGGGCCCAGCTCTGATCTCTGCTTGTCCTCCCCACAATCCCGCTGGGCAGATAGGTTAGCCTGGTGGGTTCTTTGGGTGCCGGTGGAGCCACTGAACAGAGCAAGGATTTCATTGGCACCATACATCAGGTGGATGATAGGCAGATGAGTTAGGGGCTGCTTATCCTGAAGGGGCTGTGCTTTCCAGGAGGAGACATGCAAGTGCCTTTAAGAGATGAGCTCTTGGGCCGGCTGAGTGGCGCGTTGGTTAAGAGTTGGCTTGGGACGCCAGCCCTGAGTAGCAGAGCCCGGGTTTGGATCCCACATTAGGGCCAGTGACGCTGCACCCTCTACAGCTAAGATGGTGAACAACAGCTCAACCTGGAGCTGGGCTGCCGTGAGTCGCTGGCAACGGTGAAGGCTGCAGTGGGACTGGCCGGGAGAGGGCATGCGTTTTCGTGAGCTGCCGTGAGCCGCCATGAGTGGCCGTCCAATGTCCGGCGAGTGACTGCCTCGCCAGGAAGAGCGCAATGATGGTGCCAACATGGACCAGTGAAGCAATGTCCTCCACAACTAGACTGAAGAACAAAAAGGATAGCAACTTGTCTGTTCCCCTTCCCCGATTCCCCAATAAAATCTTTAAAAATAATAATTAAAAAAAAGAGAGAGAGATGAGCTCTCCGGGGATATTCAAAACTGGATGTTTGCAAACAGCCAATTCGCTGACCCCACTGACTTTCATAGCCCCCGGGGCCAGTGGCACTCGTCACCCCATAAGCAACTCCCAAAGTTGGGCAGCAAGCAAGAGGCCCACCTGGGGTGGGAGCCCAGGTGCATTGCCTGCTCCCTTGAACACAGCACACTTACTTTGAAGTTCATGGTTGTTCAGACCAAGGCCCTCGCAGTGTTTGCCAGTGTAGCCTGGCAGTGGGTCCTGTTTGCACAGTTCGTTTGCATGGCAAACACTGTGCATGGACGCAGTGAAGGCACACGTTAGCCCCAGTGGCTGCTGGGGTTCTTGGCATTAAGGAGAGAGAACCTGGAGCTGGAGGTGCCAAGAATTCTTTCTGTCCCCACAGTGAAATGAGGGGAAACTGAGGTGCAGAGCGGGACTAGGGCCTGCCTAGGAGCACCCAGCTGGGGATGGGTGTGGAGATCACTGACCTCCCAGCTCTGGAAAACCCTTGTGTGGTGACCACCCTGAAGTTTTTTGGGTCTAAACATGGGAGCTTTCCTACGAGGTCCCAGGAGAGCCTATGAATGATGAGAGAGAGGGTGTCCCCTCCAGATATGTGTCCTCGGTGCACACATCCCTCATGTGTGCCTGTCCTCAGCACATCTTAAGCACATGCAAAGGTCTCAGTGACTCAGTTCCATTTGTTTATTTATTTATGCTTCCGCCTTGTTCTACAGAAACTTTAAGGGCACTCAAAAAAAATCATAAAATTTAAGAAGAGCCTATAAATTGGGAATAGGAGAAAAATAAGAGAAACACTAAGGGAAAAACCTGGATGGAGCTGGGAGGTGCTGACAGAGGTCGTGGACAAGATGTCCGTGGCACAGGTGTGCTCCCTCGTACACTTGTACACTCACCATGGGCAGACTCCAGCTTGGCTCTGGCGCCCACAGCTTATCAGTGCCTGACACTCGGGTCTTGTGATCAGAGGAGGGACCCCAGCCAGGCCCTCCTGGGGACCCTGGTCCAGAGGCGACTATCAGTCAGATCATGCCCTTGCCCCCACCAAGTCCAGCACCCATGCTGTTAGGAGCCTCAGAGTGCTGTGTCCAGCAGGAGGATTTAGCCATGACCTGCAGGTAGCCCCAACCCAGGGCCAGAAAAGTTCCACTGCTTAAAACATTTTAGATGGTTGCAGACCACCTTTTGAGGTGCAAATGGAGACCCACAGAACCTCACCCAGGCCTGGGGCTGCTGGGCATCCAGTGACGGTGGACAGGTCCTTCTGGGCTGTGGGCTTTCTCTGTGAGCCTGTGTGAGGCCTGGGCAGGATCTGCAAGTGGCCTCCTGAGCACTGGGTATGAATGCAGTGAGGTCGGTGTGTGTAAGCTGTTATGCAAGGCTGGGCGGCACTACAGTGTGTGCTCAGGTATGGGGAGGACCCTGGGACCGCCTGGATACTATGGGAGGCCGCAGGTTTACCTCCGTCTTTGTCTTGATCCCCTATACCTGACATGCCAAGAGGCAGCCAGCCTCAGGGCCCGTCATTGTGATCAGTGCTGTCACTATCTGGTGACATCTTTAGCAGCAAGTCTCAGCAGCAAAGGGCAGTCTTCCAGCCTGCGAGGTCTGGAAAGTCGGGCCCTACAGGACAGCACGGGGCAAGGAAAGGACTCAGGGCCTTGGGAGCAGCCCTGGGAGGAGGCCCTGTGAGAAGCCAGCAGCACCTTGCATTTGGCCTTTCATCTCGAAGGAACGCCCCAAGAGGCCTAGCTGAGGCAGCTCTGGGCTGTGTGGACACTGAGGGTGAAGGCTCATGCCAACCATGCGGCTGGTACAGAGCAGGGCCAGGGGTCAGACCCATGGCTTTTTAGCCATCCTCCGCTGCAAGTGCAGGGGACTCGGGCTAGGAAGTCTCCCCTTTGGGCTGATTCTGAACCTCTGATATCTCAGTTTCTTTATGTGTAAGATAAGAAGCCAGCCAGCCGCTGAGCCTCTCCTGATGTCCTTGTCACAGGTCGGGGTGGGAGATGGGTGAAGAAAACCCAGCTGGACCACCCCACACACAAGTCTATCTGGGGAATCTCGGGCAAGATCTGTTTCTGGCCGCTCTGGAGACCCTGAGGGACCTGCTCCAGCCCCTGAAGAGGGCTGCCCACCCTGGGCTGTCAGTGCTGGGAGGGGTGGGATGGAGGTGATGCGGGCAGAGGAAGCAGATTTTGTCCTTTGCTCCCTGGCCTTCAGAGCCGTGCCTCAGGGCCAGCCTCATATCCATCACGAGGCTATTTACGGGGGTAAGTTTCTGCCAGCTCTGGTCTGAGGGACAGGCACCTTAGATGAGACCTTGATAACAGTTGGAGCCGTGAGATGAGGAGGAGCCCTCCCTGGCCTGCCCAGGGTCTGCTGGAGTCTCCCACCCTGGCCCCCGGAGCCCTTCACCCCACCCTGCCCAAACTGTTGCTCCTGAGAGGCGGCAGAGGGCCTTACAGAGCTGAAAAAAGGCTGAGAGGGCGAAGAGGGCGAAGAGAAGCCAGATGGCAGGACAGTGACCAGGCCCTGGGCCTCTCTCCGTGGGCTGTTGTGGGCGGGAGGGGGTTGTGTGCCATGCTCTGAGGACAGGACCCATGTCCAAGGCCACACGGGGCCAGGGCTGCTTGAGGTGGTGACCCAGGTAAAGCGCAGACCAGGTTTGTCTGGGAGGTGGGGGAACAGGTGGACACTGGGGCCTGGGACTGGCGGCTGGAGTCTGACAAGCCTAGGACCACGGGGCTCGTCCCGCTGCCCACAGTCTCCAGCCAGTTTCTCCACCTGCCAGTGCCTTGGTTTCTTCGGCTGTCCAATGGGGACAATAGCCAGACCTGCCTCTTAGGACAGTTATGACGACAACTCGATGGGTTGTGCGCTGAGCCCTGTTTGGCCACATGGAAGGCCCTGTCATCACTGTCAATGTCCTTCTGCGATTGAGAGGCTGAGGATCCCTGGCAGAAGGAAGGCAGGGCCAGTGGGGTGGGGAGGCAGCGGGACAGAGCTGAGCCAGGGTGGGTGGCAAGGGGGCCCAGACGCGGCACAAACAATCTGTTTCCCATAAACATGGGCGCCCACACCAGCCGGCCGCCACCCGGCGACTTCTGCGAGTTGGGAAAGTGTGGGTATGTTTACTCGCACTCCCCCGTGCCAGCTGGTATGCTGGGCACAGCTTCCCTCCCAGCTGCCTCAACAGCCGGCGGCTCCCAGCTCAGGGAAGAGGGAGCAGGCAGGGGCCCCCAGATCTTGCCTGCAGTTCGATTCTCCTCTGGCTCAAATCCCCCACTCCTGATGCTATCCTTGACCAAATCAAGAAGACAGGGGGGCCTTAGAGTCTCCCTGGCTAGTGTCCACGTGGCTGGGCTGTGACACAACTGCCCTGCTTTCCAAGATCACCTAAGTAGACAAAAAGCCTGTGACAAAAGCCAGAACTGTCCAGGGACCCATGCCTTGAGTTTAGGCAACAAGTATCCCTCTAGTGGGGTCCACCTTTCCACCCCACAGTCCAGCTGCCTTCTCGGTAAGTGCTTCCCACTGGGCTGCGGACAGCACCCCGATGCCTTAGCATACCTGGAACCAATGAGTGCACATTGCAGGTGGGTACAGTTGCAGGGGCTCTGGGAACAACTTGTCTGAGCTCAGCAGTGGCAGCTGCAGTAGATGCACACATCATCCCCACGAGGTCAGGGCAGACTCCTGGCTGGGGAGGGGTCTCTGTGACACTGCACCACACACCACCAGGCCTGGGTCAAGCATCTTGGACTCAAGGAATGGTAGGAACTTGGAGGAAGGGGTACAGGGAGAGGTCTTCTCAGGCAGGCACTAAGTGGCCCATGCTAAAGCTTTAACTTGTGACCTTGGAGAAGGGTTGTGGGTCATGGAGACCTGGCCGTGAAGTGTGTGCTTTGAGGTACACTGGAGTGTGCCCAGTACGACATGGTCAGTCAAGGATGCTGGAGTGTGTCCCCTCCCATGGGCTTGGCCAGTTGGCATTGTCACCTCTGTGGTGGGGGACTCCCCCATCAGATTTCTTTCTCACCTCCTACCTGTCTCCAGAGTATCCCCTTGACCTCCAAGGGAGCCAGAACCTGGGGAAATAGAGTCACTGACTATTGAGCTTCATGTAGGCACACAGCCATGGGGATGTTGTTATCTAATGGTGGCAGCCTAGAGTCCAGGGACTAGGCAGGATGACCATGAGTGACTCCCTTCTCAGCATCCATGACAGCTGGGCTTGCATGCTTTCTGTAATGGGGAGCTCACTATACAAGCAAAGCTCCCAGGATTTGGGAGCCCAGAGTGTGAGAAAATTCCTCTAGTTTCCCCAAAGCTGGGGGATGTGAGCCCCATTCCTCACAGGCACTGTCAGGAACCTCGGAGAAAGGACCTCTCACATATGGAGCTGGGTGGAGGCCATGGCTCCCCCAGGACTGCTGTCACCTGAAACACAGGCCTTAATGCTGAAGCCTCGTTCCACGTCAGGTCTGGAATAATGGATGGAGAATCAGGATTGGCATGGTTTTGAAGTAGTTTAGAAATTCACATGTGTTTCAGAGGAGCAAAGACAGACCACACCCAGGAATGGGCCATGCTATCAGGGCTCCTTGCACAGGTGGGGGTCTGCATGGGGGAAGTGCAGGGAGTTGGCACAGATTGGCCTTAACTCAACTGGGAGGATTTGGTTTATTGTTTTGTGTTGGGTTTTGTGTCTTTTGAAAAACAAGAGATTGAGCCTTTTTATGACATGGATTTTATAGCGTAACGAGCCAGCGTAATTTCCCATTCTCAGCAGCAAGTGCACTTTTTACACTAATTGCATAATTAGACATAATGTACTAATTGCGGTAATGGATGACAGTCAACTAAACTTTAACTTTAAAAACAGGGAGGCGTTGCTGGGGGTGGTGGCGGGTGCTTTGTGCCCCTGTGAGTTTTCCAAAGGGAAGTCTGCTGGTGAGAGCTCCCAGCAGCTGCCTCTTGGGGGCCAAGGGGCCACGAAGTCACCAGGGCCTTCTCACCTTGTGATCTAGGCTGCACCCCCTCCTTCCCTGAGAACCCCTACCCCCCCACCTTCCTATCTACCTCCCTTCCTCTCAACTTCCCTTCTGCCCCCCACAAGCCCCTGTGCTCCTGCCACTGAGCAGTCTACTAGCTTTCCCTTCTCCCAGCATCGTACCTGCCATTACTCCTGCCTAGAGTCCCTTGTCCCCTGTCCACCCCCATGTCTGGCAGATCCCCGCCCAGCCTTTTAGACTCTGTTCAGATGGCCTCTCCCCTGAAAAACCATCCCAGTCTTTTCCTTGACACCCCACTCCTAGCCATACCCAAGCAGGCGACTCTTACTCCCAAGTGTCTACCGCACACCTCTCCCCACTGCCACCCTCTGTTGTTAGCAGTCTGAATGGACATTGTCCCCTCTGGATGGTGAGTCCCAGGAGGGCAGGGACAAGGTCTGGTCCATTTATGCTGCCCCAGGCTCAAGAGAACCCCAACAAGAGCCTGTGACCTGAATGTGGAGTGCCCCAGTAGGAATGTAGGGACTCGGGTGGGTGGGGAGGAGATGGGACCATTAATGGGACACTGACCCAGGAAGGCCACATCCTCACCTGCTCCTGGAAGCCAGGCCAGGAGCCCTCCCCACTGTTCCCACACTGCCTTTGTGTCCTCCATCATATCCCATGCAGGGCCACATTATAATGGCCTGAGGAAGTGTCTGTGATCCCCTCCAAACAAAAGTTCATTCCAGGAAACTCCTAATTGATATGAAGGTTAGTTATCAATAATGTGACAGCTAACATCACAATGTGCAAACCCTGCTTGTGACATGACACCACTTATAGCTGACTAACTATGGAGCCAACCCACTATAGGAAGGTGGTAGTGTGGCATGGCCACGTGGGAACCTAATGTGGCAGCTGATGGAGCCTGCAACCAGGTGGCACCTGACACCCTGCCTGTACCCCGACTGTGTCCTCTGAGGGCTCCAGGGCCCCTTGCCCTGCTCTAAGTCCTGCACCAGGCAGGCCAGGGAGGGCCACAACCTCTGCCCCAGGGAGCTGTCAGCCACACACACAGTCCAGGGCCTGCTCCCCAGAGCAGCTGGGTTGGGGTTTTTGTGCACCCACTGTGCAGCAGCCTCTCAGTCTAGTCAGGAGCTGGGCTGCGGGGCTCAAGGTTGGTTGGGTGAGGGGCGAGCCCAGAAAGTACAGCATGTCCTGGATCTGTCCTGCACACTCTCAGTGGGAGGGGTCTTCAGGTACCCGGCTACGCCATTGATCCTGTGATCTTCAAGGGTGATTAACAGCTATGTCAATACCCTCCCTTTTCCCCACAAAGGCACAAGACAGAGGCAGCAGCCTGGTGGGGCCGAGGGCAGGAGCTTTGTCCTGACTGACTGGGGTCCCTGAACTAATCACTACCAGTCCCCTATCACCCCACCTCCCTCCTGGCCCAGCTCGGGGTCCCTGAGCCACCATGGGCTCCCTATCTTCCTTCGAAAGTTCCCCTGATCCCTAGCACACGTGTCTCCCATTCCAGTAGCTGACCGCCATCTGCAGCCCCAGACCCTGTGGCCTCCAGTGCTTGCCCATGCAGACCGGCCTAGGGAGGCCC
>NW_017731368.1:570563-574187 GCF_001890085.2 Hipposideros armiger
CTGTGCCCTATCAGTGGCGCCCCTGTGTCTGGGCTTCTTTGTTGTCACCTCCAGGGCCCAGGCAGAGGTGTCGGAGACAAGGACAGGATGGCTGGGGAAGGATGGCCCAGGGAGACCTGGGAAAAGGGGTGGGGCTGGAGGTGGCAGACCCCAGGACACCGAGGCTGTCTGCCCAGGAATGGGAACCGACGGCTTTGGATCCTAAGAGTGCAGATCTAGCAGGGAGAGACTGGAGGCGGGAGGGGCCTGTGATTCTCTGTGCAGAATTCTGGTGATGCTAGCCAGTAGTCCTTGGTCGGCCTGTGAAGTGGGGACTGCTGTTTCCTCATTTAATAGATCAGACAGAGGCTCAGAGATGGGGCAACTCATGGCTGGGTCCATACTTTCAAGCCCTTGTGCCACCTGTCAGGGCCCTGGGGTGTGACCCTGCCACCTGGAGACCCACTCTCTTGGTGGCCTCAGAGCCCTAGCCGTCACCATGCCAGGTTGCAAGGGGCACCCTGGACCTGGCGGGGAGGGACGCCTGGGCTCCCTGAGGAGAGTTGTCAGCAGGTTGCATGGTCCAGCCTCAGATCTGGGGCTGCCGCTGCTATGGACCGTCCTGATTGGGGCACCTGGGAATGACCTTGACAGGGATATCAGGTATGCGAACTCCATCCCCTGCCTTAAGAAACCAGGCAGCTGCGCCCCCTGCTGGCACAAGTGGACCAGCCAAGGCTTCAGCCAGTGTGGCTGAGACTGTGGGCTCAACACACCCAGGGGTGCAGTCCAAGGTTGGGAAAGGGTGTGTTTTTACAGTCCTGAAACCTGGGCAGGAGGGGTCAGGGGGGATAGGGGACGTGGCTTTGCCATTTACAGTCATATGTCCTTGAACTGTCCTCTCCTGTTTCTGAGCCCCAGGTTCCCCAACAGTGGGCATTGGGCTCCAGACGCCTTGCATTTCCCAGTGACCCCCAGGCTCTGATCCCTTCTTGACCTCTGTCTCTGTGGGGGACCTCAGTCCTGAGGCAGGGCCCAGGGGTCCCAGGCAACAGCCTGGCTTGGTGCCCACTTGGGGCCTCCATCCTCCCTGCCCTCTAATCGCCCTGCTCTGTGGGAAGGAGCAACTTCACCACAAATTATTTTGTTCTAAGAGAAGGACAAAAAGAAAAGAAGCCGGAGGGAGGGATGGGGGTGGGAGGAGGAGACTGCCCGAGTGCTTTGTGCTGAGCTTTAACCCTTGGACTGCCAGGTGCTGAGTGGGCAGGTGCTCTGGAGGCACCTGGGCCCCCATCTTCTCCCCCCATCAGATGCCCGAGGCCTCACCACGTCTTGCTGNGGGGGGGGTCAGATGACGGGGCTCAGCTCCCTACCTCCTGCCTGTTGCCCTCCCTTCCCAGTGCCCTGCGCAGAGCGAGGGGCCGGGATGCTGGAGCACCCAGCCAAACCCCCAACAGAGCCTGGGCCTTTGAGACAGCCAGCAGCAGGGCTCAGACTGCATCAAATCTTTCTCGTTCCATTTTCTTTCTGATTTAATTTTCCGGAGATTAGGGCCTGTTCACCTTCGCTGCAGAGAGGAGCCTCGCATGCATGCCTGTTTTTACTCGCAGGGTTGGGTGGTTGGTTAGTCGATCAGGCTGGTCCCACCAATCCCCCCCCTTCCCCATACTCCAGCGGTCCTTCTGCCTTTCACGGGCCTCAGGCCTTCAACATCACCCTGGGTCCGCCCCACACCTCTTTCAGGCCCACCAAATCCCCAGCTTATCCCATGTGCCCCCTATGCCAGAGGCCTCACCTTCAAGTTTGGGCATAAATGCTAGGAACAGAATTGCACAGAGGGTAGTGATGAGGCTTAGCTGGTAGCTGGACCAGCCCCCACGGTTCTGGAGTTCTACCCTCATCTCCCCAGAAACTCCCTTTCCCCAGCCTTGCTCTAGGGAGGATTTAGATAGGCAGGGAAAGGCGGCGGGGAAGCAGGAACAGTGTGAGCAAAGGTGGCAGTAGGAATAAGCAGGAGATGGGGACCCAGAGGCCTGCAGGTGCATGCCAGCTCAATGCGCTGCAGAGACCTTGAATGCTGGAACCAGGGGCCAACAGAAGGGTGTCATGGTGGGTCCTTGGGTAGCAGTGAGACAGGAAGAAAACATAGCAGACGCAGCCCCAGGTTCCAAGGGGTAGTAGANCCCTGGGCAGGTTGTGCAGTGAATAAGGGAGGGGGGTACAAGCTGCTTCCAGATCGGGGGCACAACTGCGGCTGCCCCAGCCTGTGTCAATCAGAGAGATGAGTCCAATAAAAGGACTGAAGCACTGATACAGCGACAACGTGCACAAACTTGAAAACATCATACCAAGTGAAAGAAGCCAGTCACAAAAGATTACCTATTGTGTGACCCCATTTCTGTGAAATGTCCAGAATAGGCAAATCTATAGAAATGGAGAGTACATTAGTGGTTGCCTAGGGCTAGAAAAGAGGGGGTAGAAAGTGTCTGCTAATGGGTACAGGGTTTCTTTTGGGGGCGATGAAAATATTCTAAAATTAGATTGTGGTAATGGTTGCACAACTCTGAATATGCTAAAAAAAAAATCCACTGAGGCATATACTTTGTGTGGGTGAATTTTATGCTGTGTGAATTATATCTCAATAAAACTACTTTTTATTTTTTATATATATATTTTTTTTAGCTGAGCCATCCTGCCACCTCTTGGCAGCTCAGTGGCAGCTCAGCTCGGACCGGGAATCGAACCAGCAACCCTGTTGCTCAGAGCTCGCACTCTTGAGTGAGCTCTTAACCAACTGAACCACTCGGCCGGCCCTTAAAACTACTTTTTTAAAAAAACAGATGAGCAAGTCCACACAAGCCATGTTCAGGCTCAGGCCAGGGTCTTGGCAGGGTCAAGTCAGGGCAGCCATCCAGCCCATCACATCCCACCTTTTTGCATTTTCCTAGAACTGGGCGCAACCTGGACACCCTTCCTTTCCCTTGTTGTCTGTCTCTTTGTCTCTCCTTCTCTCCTTTATTCCAGACTCCCATTTGCCCACTACTTTCTTGCTTTGCTGTGCCCCACCCCCTGCCCAGTTCACAAAGTGAAGGCTGCCAGCCTTGAACTTGTGTCAAAACCATTTGATAAATTTAGGAAGGAGCACCCTTCAGGTCTTTAGGCCTGCTACCCACCCTGGCTTTAGGACCAGTCACCTCAGTGGGGAGCGGGGGGTGCTAAGTGGTGGCAGTGACAGATGCCCAACCTGTCCGCCACACGTGGAGCCCAGGACCCAGCCCCTGACCATCCTCTCTCAGCGTTGCAGAGCTGGAGTCCCTCCCCAAGCTCCTTTCCCCACTCTTAAAGGAACAGTCAACCTAACAGCTTGGGAGGCAGGGGAGCCCAAGGCCTGGGGACCTGATCTCAGCCCTGTCCCTGCACTACATGCCAGACCCCGCCCCATGAGGCAGGGCAGGTGTCAGTCTCCTTTCCACTACATCCGCAGCCCAGCCCATGGCCTGGTCCACAGTTGGCGCTAAATACAAATTATTCTCGATAGGAGAATGATGGAAAAAAGCACTCACTGATCAGGCAGTCAGCATGTGCTGAGTCTGTCACACGTCATTCTCATAGCAAGCCCATGCGGGAGGCCCACTTTACAGAGAG
>NW_017731368.1:574302-576925 GCF_001890085.2 Hipposideros armiger
GAGGACCATCCTCCTTCTGCCTTGGTCCTAATTGTTCAAGATGAGCTTTGGTCTTAATTATGTTTTAAATTTGCTTTTAATCAAGTTCTGGCCCTTTTCTCCTTTCCCACATTTGTTTGCAGCCTGAGTACATATGGAGGGAGGGGTAGCAGGGGTCTGGGCCCACTCCCACCCCCCACTCCATCATTCCTCTCTCCCTGGACCCCATCCAGTAATCCAATTTAAATCCTCTTGCTCTGGTCTGGAACTTTAATCTGGGGCTTGCAAAGAGGGAACTGAGCAATGCAGGACTGAAGTCCATGGGTCACCTGATCAGGGACCACCAGACAATTGTAAGTTTCTCCAAGCTGCACAGGGTGGTTTATGGGCCAAGAGTCAGGCAGGAGCGGGCCAGGTCAGAGGCTTTGCAACACAGGCAACCAGCATCCCCAGGTCTGGGAAACCTGCTGGGGCCTCAGCTTTGGAGACTTGGAGGGACCTCTCATAACTTTCTACCCAGGGAGACGGGTCCTCTGAGCCAAGACATGTGCCACTTGTTCTTACAGCAAATTGGAGGCAGAGTTGGACCCAAATCAGGACTTTCCTGTCCTCCCAGCTGGGGCCTTGACACACAGCCCCTCTCTCAGAAGGGTCATCTCTTCATGGTTGTAGATCTTCCTCCATCTATTCATCAGCATTCACTAATGGCCTACTGTGTGCAGGCCGGCACTGCGTGTGCACTCGTGGAGCTCTCGTTCTAGTCCCGGCTAGGTCTCAGTTTCCCCCTCTGTACAATGGGGACATGAGACCATCTCTGCCCCATGCTTCTGGTTTCACGGCTCCAGGAGCCATTGTTTATAAAGGCCACAGTGAAAACAGTGCCCCTGAAGGCCGTGCCACCTTCAGCACCATCCCTCGCACCTCTGCCGTGTGGCTCAGAGGAGAGGCCATGAGAGGAGGCATTGTCTTGGATAAGGTGAGGAGTGACCCCAGTGGGGGCCATTCTGGCCTCCTCTCAAGGACAAGGACAAGGGCACTGTGGCTCAGTGGGCTTAGTTCCTGGAGGATGGGAAGCCCAGGGTCAGAGCAGCCAGGCCGGAGTAGGTTCTTGAGGGGACATCAGTGGTGGCAAGAAGTCTGCTCTCAGGAGGGCCTTTCAACCCTGGACAAGCCGGAGGCAGTGGAGAGGCCTGGCTGGGCACCCAGGACCTAGAGACCTCAGCCCCTAAGCTCTTCCCTTCTTACCATGGCCACGTTCCCCATGTTCCACCTCAGGCTCTTCGCATTGTCCCCGGAGCCAGGACCTTTCCAGATGCTGTGCCTTTGTACCTTTGCCTTCACACAGTGTTTGTAACCCTGCTTGCACACTGAAGTTATCTGAGGAGCTTTTAAATCGTGATGCCCAAGCCCCACCCCAGACCAGGTACATCAGATTCTGTAGGGGTGGGNGATGGTCTTAGGCGACCCCTGTGAAAGGGTCATTCGACCCCCAAAGGGGTCGCGACCCACAGGTTGAGAACCGCTGGTCTAGAGGCCCTGACCTACCACCCTACCCCCAACATGCAGGCAGGTGCACAGATGATGTGTGTTGAGCCCTAACACACACTCACACACGCAGTTGCAGACTATCAGAGTTACACCCCCACGTACGCATACGCACAGTCCCGCCCCAGAAGGAGGAGAGAGGGACGGGTTTGTTCCCCCATGTGCTGCTTCTCCCATGGTCCCTGCTCCCATAGTCTGTGCCCTGAATGACAGAGGAACCCTGAGGGCACCCAGAGCTCCCACTAGTTTCTGCAAATGCCCTGAGGCATCCTACGGATGCCTGAGCCCGTGTGGAGAGATGGCTGTGTGTGTGATGTACGTATGGGTATATAAGTGTGTGTATACACGTGGGTGTGAGAGCATCTTTGTGGTGGTGCGCATGTGTGCTTATTGGCTCCATCTCCCACCCCCAACACCCTGCCTCCTATCCAGCCCACCCTTCCCCCTCTACTGTTCTCAGCCACTCTGAGCTAGCCAGGGGCTTGCTGCGTATGGCCCCTGCAGGAGGAAGCCTGAATCCAGAGAAAGCAGGGATAACCCCATCCTACCAACCACAAGCAGTGCAAACTGTGGAGCCCATGTCTGTGTCCTTCCTCCAAGCCCATGAGAGCCCTGGACCCAACTCCCAGACCTCCATGCTCTCCCAATGGCCAAAGCCAGGGTCGAGGCGGGGTGAGGACTAGACTGGACTGTGCACGGAGGACGTGCAGGGGCAGTGACATGGAATGTGCGACCACCCTGGCCTCACCCCTGGCTTCTGCTTCCTTCCAGATCTACAAAGACAACCGGAATCTGTTTGAGGTACAGGAGAATGAGCCTCAGAAGCTGGTGGAAAAGGTGGCAGGGGACATCGAGAGCCTGCTGGACAGGAAAGTACAGGCCCTGAAGGTAGGTGCGATTGTACAGATTGAGTGAGGACCTGGCGGGGCAGCCCCACACTGTGAGGGAGATGTCCTAACACGCTGTGAATACACCGCCCTTTGGGCCCTCTGAATCCATTCAGGGCCCTCATTGGCAAGGCTGTGCCCAGGTGAACTGTGGGCAGCTGTGGCAGGAGCAGAATGGTTTTGTCTGGAGTAGGCTACATGAGGGGTGACCT
>NW_017731368.1:580469-591254 GCF_001890085.2 Hipposideros armiger
TCTGTGCTACCACTAGTGGCCACATGGCATTTGCTGTCCGCAGGGAGATGGGGTTCTGATCTCTTCTGACAGGGCTTGCTCTGGGGAAACCTAGTGACCTTGGGCAAGTCCCTGCCCTTGCAGTTTCTTCCTTGTGTGGTGGCGACAAGACACTGAGCACCCCTCCCAGCCTACCCCCACGAGGCCCAGATGGATGCACCGGGGGGTGCAGCTGTGGCCCTGGTTCTTGGGGGCGCCAGTGGACAGGCCTCTCTGGGGAGCGAGTATCATTTAAATAGTAAAATTAAAAACCTTTCTGCACATAGCAGCCCTGTTTTTGCCGTTAATGGCCACTTAACCCAATTAAACTGATGCATTGTTGGCAATATGACCGGGTCTGTTCAGGAACTGGGCTCTGGGCTGGGTGTTCAGAGGAGCAAGGGGATTAAGCCAGCAGGCCAGGGCTATGGGGCCACGACACCCCTTGTCAGGAGGGAGGGCATTCCGCCTGCCTCCCACTCACTGCTTCCTTTCTCAGGCTTCACCTAATGCAGGTGTCTCAATGTCAGCACTTTCAATAGGTAATTCTGTGTTGTGGGGCTATGCCCTGTAGGATGTAAGCAGCATCCTACTAGATGCCAGTAGTATGCCACTCCCCCAGTTTTAACAACCAAAAGTTTCTCCAAATGTTGCCAAATGTCCCCTGGGGGCAAAATCCCCCCCTGGTTGAGACTCACTGGTCTGATGGGACGGAGAGCTGCAGCCATGGTGAACAGAAGTCCCACAAGCAGGGGGACATCAGGGACGTCAGAGAGGTGTGACATAATGGGGCAGCCCCGGCAGGAAGAAGAGAGCCCTTCCGTTCAAGGGGTGGGGAGGATAACAGCAAGCATGGGGCTGCCTGGAGGAGGCAGCAAGGATTTGGGAGGAAAGTTCTGCATGGAGGCAGCTGGAGGCCAGTTCAGAACTGGAACCACTGATGGATGCACTGATTGGGGCTGGACACGCAGATCAGCCCTGGGAGGACAAGATCGTGAGTGTCACTGGCCTAGAGTAGGAGCCTCTTGAATGTTTGTAGAACAACAGATGCCGGGGCTATGGCTCTGGGTTCTCTCTCTAAAAGGCACAGTGACGGTGGACAGACAGGCAGGGGATTCTGTAGCATTGGCTGCCTCCGCCCACCCTTCTCTGAGCAATTAAAAGGTGCGCATGTGGGGCTGGCAGTGGCTTCTGCCTCCCCTCCATTACAAACATTAAGAGATTTTGACCCTTCCACTTTCCCGCTCTTGAAAGGAGCAGCCAACACGTGGAGCCAATTAGGCGCGTGGGCGCCCAAGGCCCGAGCAGCCTTTTCTCCCTGATTGCAGCGTTTATGGCTGATTATTCTCCCCTCACCCAAACAGTGCTGCTGCTTCCTGGCAAGGTGCCACTGCCACCCAGAGGAGCCGACTGGGGCCCCCAGGGACGGGGAGGGGGGGAGCATGGAATTAGTGAATGGGCATCTGTTGAGTGCCTATTGTGTGGGAGACCTTAGGACCTCTGTCTACAGAGAGAGGCCAGCCAAGTTCCCAAGGAAAGGAACTTGGTGGGTTGTGACCCCTCAGAAGAGACCAGGAAGCATGAGGTGGTAGAGAGTGACCACTCTGGAGTGGGGACAGAGGGAGCTCCTTGGAGGAGATGGCCTGCACGTGCTTTTGGAAGGAAGAGGAACTGTTCTTTGCTCCCCATACATACAAGGGTCCTGGGAATCGGCGTTAGCCTTGGGCAAAGACAGGCTGCTCCCAGCAACTGGGGACGTGAGTGTGGGGACGTCCTCCCCAGGCGATGAGAACCCAGAGACCCCTTGAGGGCCTCAAGGCTGAGCGGGCAGGGCAGGGAACTGGCTCGAAGAGGGAGACAGTGCTGGTGGGGCGTGGCTACGGCATGGGTGTGGTTAGGGGGCGTGGTGGTGGGCGTGGCTGAAGGATCCTGGGGACACACATCATTTCTTCCAATTCCCCCACTTGCCAGAGCTAGCGGTAGTCAGACCAGAGCCTGGCTTCTCCTGCCAGGCCTCAGGCAAGGCCAGCCTTGTAGGTCTGGGGCTGGGCTTCGCTGACCCCTGGGATTGCTGCTATGGATCAGGCCCCTTTCCTGGCTCCTCCTTCAAGGTGCAGGGGCCTCAGGAGGTGTCAAAAGAGCTATGGTGGTTCCTCAGCATCCACTAGCCAAAGAAAGGGTCTAGGGGTCTGGGGTGCAATGTCCCTGAGGCCCACAGAGCCTGGTAGGTCAGCCTTACACCCACCCACCCCACCGCTGAGTTCTCCCCAGTGGCGGAAGTTCAGAGGGAACGGGCTGAATGCAGCCACGTATCAGGCCAGAAAGCTCAGCATCCTGCTTGGTCTGACCAGCATCTCCCACCTCCTGTAGGGACACCTTGGCTGAGGCAACCCAGGCCCAGGTCTTATCCCAAGAGGGGGTGCCTGAGCTTCCCCTGCTGGATGGCCCTGCTCATGACGCCAGGTGCATCCCCTGGGAGTGCTGTTCAGTCTCCCTATCATTCACTTACTCACTCAGTCATCCAGCAAATCTCTCTGCTGACCCCAGCCTGGCCCTAGGCGTGGAGCTAGTCTCTGCTCACTGTGGGGCAAAATTCCCATTTTACAGATGAGGAAACAGAGGCTCAGAGACAATGCCAGCCCTAGCCACTGCTTGGCTGAGACAGGATCACAATGCCCCCTATGCACCGTGGCTCCCCAGCCTGTGTGCCTGTCCCTCCCAGAGCTCCCCGGGGTCAGGAAGAAGCAGAGCCTGCTGGTTGGGGACAAAGAGGAAGCCAGGGTGGGAGAGGAAAAGGTGAGGGTCTACCAGGAGACCGCAGAGCACAAGCAAGGGTCTAGGGGCAGAACCTCGATTGAGGGACACTAGGGACAGCTGGAGAGGGTTACTGGGCTGAAGAGGACTACAGATGCCGCCTGGGAGCCATTGCCCCGAGTGCTCTTTATAATACCCCTGCACCCCGCCCACCACAAGACGGGGAATCTAGGGCATGGGGAGTGGTGTCGGCAAAATGGAGAAAACGAGTGCTGGGTCTGAAGGAAACATACCAGACTCCACTCCCCAGAGAAGCCTGTGCCGAGGGAGGATCTGCTGCTTTTGCCTACCTCCCTGGGGGTCCTAGCCCGCAATGGCGGGGCAGGTGCTAGGAGGCGGAGTAAACGGGCCTTCAGGTGCCACAGGGACAAAACAGTCTAATTTAGGATCAGAGAAGTGAGGAATTTAATTGAATTTTAATAGCGTCTGGCCCTTTGTTCTGAAATCCTTGTGTGTGAGGGCTGAGGGAGGGTGGAGTATATCTAAGACGGCAAGCCAGTGGTCCGGCTAGTCCTCCAGGACCCCAGGCTTCAAGGAGACAGATAACAAGCTATGGGGTCCCACTGTGCCAAAGAGCTGACGTGGGAGGGGCAAGTCTAAGAAGACAGCCTGGGGGAGGTAGTGTTTGAGCTGAGCCTTGGAAGGCGGGTGGAATTTCCAAAGGGTAGAGAAAGGGGAAAAGGAAGACACCAAGCCCAGGCCTAGCAGTGAGAGTGAGCAGAACTGACTCAGGCTGAGTCTGCGGGGATGAGTGTTGTGGGCTGGGAAGGGGGCCCAGCAGGTGCAGCCTATCCATCATGACTTCCACCCAATGGGAGAGGGGGTGGGGAGGAGACAGAGGCAGGGGGAGGGGTCACCGCCTGAGTGCTGCTCGTCCATAAGCATGGCTCCTTTGCAGCGCAGGCACCTGGGGAGCAGCCAGTCACCTCTCATACCCCATTTTCTGTGGCTTAAAATACACAGTGAGCAATGCTTCCACTGTGGCAGTGGCACCTGGAGGAGAGTGAGCCCATGGGGGTGCTGGTGGGGAAGGCACAGCGCCATAGACCCAGCCTCAGGGTGGGTGGCGTTAGGGTGGTGAGAAGCCCCTGTGAGGGCCCTAATGGACCCCTCAGCTGTCTTCTCCAGGCCCACACCTGAAGGCTGACCAGCCCCAGGCGCCATAGTAACCCTGGCCGGGGGGGTGGGGAGAGGCCAGTTGACCGTGGCTCATCATGGGATACCAGGCACCTCAGGTGCCCTTTGCTTCCTTCAGCTTGTTTCCTGAGCACTGAGTACCTGGTGTGCATGAGCCCTGTACTAGGTTACCAGGCACAGGGACCCCGGGAATAGATCTGTGGGCCCCCTCCTTGGAGGAGTGCAATCTGCTCAAGGTGACAGCGATGTGACCCATGCCACAAAGGGTGGAGCCAGGGTGGCAAGCCCATGAATACTGACCAGGCCTAGGGGGTGTGGGGTGGGTGGGGACGGGTGTGGAGAAAGTTCCTGGCGCTCTAGCCAGGCAGGGGAAAGTAGGAAAGGGAGAGGACCCAAGGCACAGGGCACAGCGAAGTTCAAAGGCCAGAGGTAGGGCCCACGCGTGTCTGACTGTGTGTCTGCACACGCATGTGGGGATGGAGGAGCTGGCCCGCTGGCCTGGCTCTGCAGCGCACGTGTGCAGATGCGCTGTGAGGTGGGGCTTGGGGCAGAGGCATGCATGAGCCTTGCCCAGTGCAGACGCCGTTCCTTGGAGTCTAGCTGAGACCTCGCCTAGTGACCACAACCTACACAGTCCTGAAATTGCGCTGCCCCCCAAAAGAACCTTTCTCTGGGCATGCATGAGTCCCCCTCAGAAAGGTGCAGTGTAGCAAGCACATGGTGCACGCGAGCAGGCCCAAAGTAAGAAGGTGGCTAAGACTCAGGGGTCTCACCCACTGCGGTGCTGTGGACCCCACTCTGTACTTGGAAAATCGCGCATTCTCTGGGCCTCAGTTTCCCTACCTATACAGTAAGGACAACGAACATAGCCTCACAAGTTTGTCATCAGAGTTTATGCCCAGGCCTCATGACACCAATTCAGGGAGGGGTGCTCATGAAGTATCAAATGGAATGGGCCCCGTGTACAAGACTACCCTATGCCCCTTTAGCTCCACCCAGTATGTGGACCAACCCTGGGCTTTAGGACCTCATGCCAGCCCTGCCCTCTCTGGATAGCTTGTCAAGGGCCCATCCCCAGCTCCCACCTCTGTGGACCACACTGTCCAGGCTGCTCGATGCTCCCTGCCTCCTGGCGCAGGCATTGGGGCCCTCATTTGGGAGGCTGGTCACGGCTGTCAGGCCCTTTGTTCCAGCCTTCCTGTGTTTGCCCACTCTGTGTCTCAGCAAATGGGAATCGCAGCATGTTTGCTGTGTCAACACCAGCTGGAACCCAGTTATCGAGATAGCCGAGGGTATGAGGCCCCATCCGCCAGCCACCCGGCAGCCTGGGGTCCAGCCCCTCCCTGGGCCATTGGGGTGTGTTGGCAAGTGGGCAGTTCCCCACCTCTGACCCATTCACCCACAGGATTGCCAGGCCAGGGCTGGGCAAGTGCTTGGAACCAGCAAGGACAGCCCCAGGCAGAGAGGAGGACTCAGGAAGGACCAGCGCAATCTCCCCCTTGGCACAGCTCCAGGAAATTCTTGGCAGAAGCAGTTGAAGGCTAAGTTTGTGGCTTCCCCACCCCCTGTGCAGAATCCTTTTGGCTCCGCAGCCCCGGCCCTCTCCTCCCGTGTTCTCAGTCATCAGATCCAGCAACCCGAGAAGAGGCCTGAGTGGTCAGGCAGATGGACAGATGGGCAGACAGGCAGCAAGACAGGGTCAGGGCAGTGGGTCAGAGCTCCCAGAGAGGACTCAAGGGGGCCTGAACCAAGCAAGGTGGCGTCCATGTGTGAGCTGTGCAGGCGTGGGCCAGGGGGTGTGAGGGAGCCACAGCCCTGGAGAGGGCACCGGTGGGCAGCTTTGGGCTAGTGGCTGTGAGAGACGGACAAGGGAATAGAGGCCCAGAGCGGGGGAGCGACTTGTCCTGAGCCTGGAGAGAACCCAGGTCCTCGCCCTTCAGCCAAAGCTATTCCACCACCTGGGGACTGGGGCACTTAAGTCCTATTTACTTTCAGAATGAGACCCCCACACACTTCATCAGTAGGTTTTCCAGAAATTATCCTTTGAGGGTGACCCACCCAGGAGACAGAGTCCTCTGGGGCATGGACCAGGCAACTGGACTGAGAGGCAGAAGGGCCAGGTGCTCTCTCAGCTCCAGCACTGATGCATCAGCTGCATGGCTTTTGCTGGCAATTTCCTTTCCCTGAGTCTCAGTTTCCCTGTCAATAAAATGGGGCAACAAGAGTCCACCTGGCAGGATTGCCGAGAGGATTGTCAGAGCTGAGACTTGGCCTGCTCAGAGACATGCATGCGCCATGTGGTTGTCACTGTTACAAGGAGGGCGCTTGAGCTACAGGGAAGGTCCCCATCATGTAATATCACTTTGAGATTTCATGGGAGAGCATCCCAGGAACCTGGAAACACAGAGAAGTAGCACTGAGGCTGAAACTGGAGGGAAGGAGTGTGCCTCTTGGGAGGTGGAGAAGAGCATTCTGAGAAAGAACAGCATGGAGGGGGCCCTAGGGGTCAGGGAGGAGAGTCAGGCAGAGTTCAGTGTGGCTGCCAGAGTAGAGGGGGCGGGGAGCAGGGCTGGATTGGGATGTGGAATTGTACTCCAGCCCATGGGAAGTGGGGTGGTTAAAGCGGAGGCCACCATGGTTTTCAGGAGGGGACAGGGGCTTGCACCAGGGCGGGGTCAGGGGAGAGTGTGTCAGGATCAGGTGGGGCCGCAGGCTGGGTTAGCTCTAGCAAGCTAAGGAAAGGACAGCTCCTGGTGCTGAACAGGAGGGTGGGTGAAGGTGGCATTTATGGGGACAAGGGGCCTTGGACAGGAGCAGGCTGCAGAGTGAGAAGGCTGAACCCGCAGGAACAAACAGAGATTGTCAGCAAGTGGGCAGTGCCTCCGGCCTGCCTCCTGCCTTCCTTCCTCAGCTGTTTGCTAACCTCTTCCCCAGAGGGAAACTGGTGAGCTTGGGGTGTAGCACTGGGAGCTCACAGTGGCAGGGAGTGGGAGGTGTGGCCTTCCACCCAGACCCACTCAGGGTGCCTGTGCAAGTTTAGCATCAGTTACCCCTTCCTGCCCAGAGTTGTGAGGGGCTTGAAGCTTTTCTGAGATTGCATCTTGGACCCTTGTCTCGGGGCACTGGGGGCCTCAGGGCCTGCTGGGGGCTGATTTTTTAGCTTGTGGGGCTTTGGGCTCCAGAGAGTCTTCCTGTGCACCCATAGTGGCATGGACTGAAGAGTTAGAGAGTAGGGCCCATGGAATGGGAGGAACCCCCTGGGCTGATGTGCCCCCACACCCTGTGGGAGGGGCCTGTCTCCAGGGCCAGCAGTTAAGCAATGGTCATTTAAACAGAGAAGATGGACCTATCTGTGCTCAGCCAATGGACAGTGGTGACAGCCCAGTTAATGACATGGCCACAACTCCACTGTTTTCTGTCTCCTGTACCCATGAGGACCCCCAACACAAGCTTGAGCCCCAACCCCAAGACACAAGCTTGCAGGGGAGGGGTGTAGGGGAGGAGCATTTGAGTATGTGGGTGTTCTTCGCTTTCCTGGGCACATGTCTGCATCTATCCCGTGGTGCGTGTCTTTGGATGTGAGCGTGTGTGTCCTCGTGTTCATGCACATGCCTGCTCCTTTCCCTGAGGTTGTGACTCCAGCATGGCCCAGGACCGAGCTGTGTGACCGAACTGAGTGAGGGGCTGCTGCCTCCACGCCCCGTGGCCAAGGCCAAAGCGCCAGGCTCCAGTCTCAGCGATGACCCTGACCCTTTCCCACCACCCATGTGCATACCTAGGCCTCCTTTTATCAAATATTCTTCAGCAAATCTCATCTCCCCTGTGTGACTGCCATGTAATTAGCTCATTTTGCAAAATATTGCTTCCGTCGTATTTTCCCCTGGTTTTTTCCTTTTCTCAGGAAACGGTAGGGGAGGATAGAGTGGAGGAAGATTTCTAGGCCTGGGACCACCTCACAAGTCAGCTCTGGCCCCACCCCCTACATTCAGGGCCTCCCCGCAAGCTCTGATATACACAAGGCCCCCTCGACACACATCCCAGACCCAAGGTCTCCTGAGCAGGTGGTCAGTGGACAAGTCTTGAGGGCGTAAAGATGGTGCAGGCCTGACCAAGTCCTGCCCCAGGAGCACCCACACACACCTGCACATACCCAGGGACTGCTCAGGTCCAAGCTGGGCTCAGACTAGTGAGCTAGTAAGAGGCATTGCCCATAGTGGACATGTATGTGATAAGCAGGCTGGGGTGAGTCGACAGGACACTGGATGGCCACTGCTCTGCACACGTGGCCATGCATGATGGGCCAAGCCTGTAGGCACGTGTGCAGCAAACACTTGGTTAATAGGAATCCCAGTGATCTTTATTATCATGTGTCTGCCCACTTCTACCCATTGGACAGGTCCCACAGCGGGTGGGCTGCCCTGAGCAACAACACACCCCCTCCCACTCCCCCACCCACACCAGGGTCTAGTCCAGCTGTAAGGTGGGGACTGCTTGGGACAGTGGACTGTGGACAGGGCATATGTGGAGCCCCCCAGTGGGTCACATGTGGCCCAGGCCATGGCCCTGACCAAGCATGACAGCTGCAGCCGGGAGGCACCAGGCCTCATCCGCCTCCCTGGGACCAGGCAGAGGGAGCCACACTGCTGAGCACCTGCCCCCACCCCCACCCCCCAATTCCCCAGACAGAAAACCAAAGGCTGCTTAGGACTCTTCTGTGCAGAGAGCCCTCAGTGTCTCATATCCACTGCAGCCGTGGACCCCGGGTGGCTGGAAGGATTGGGCTCAGAGCCCTCCGCTGGCATGCCCTACTTTCCTTTCCTTTGCCCCCCTCCACTACCCCCACTGTCTCCCCGCCTGCTCTTGCGTCAACTCCCTCGGGATGTGAATTCTCTTAAACTTTTAATTAAAAACATTCTCCTTTCTCCCCCCAATGTTTGCTTCCCTGTGATTTTCCTCTTAGAAGGAGAGATGGGAGGCAGGGGAATGCAGGCAAGGAGTGGAGGTCAGGCCTGCCTGGGTCTTCTTGAAGGACCCGGAGGAACCAGGGCCTGGCTGGCCCCTGCCCCGTGTCACCCTCCCTGGCTTCCTGGCTCTGCAGGGGAAACCATCTCAGAGGGATCCAACCCTGCGTGTCGCTGCCAGATCCGAAGAGTGGCACCAGCTCCCTAGGGCCCTGCGTGCACTCCCACCACATCCTGCAGAATCACTCATGAAGATCACCGCACGTGCCCATTTGCATTGGGTAGAAGGGGCCCCGGCTTTCCTGTGAGAGTGCAGCCTCGGGGTCACCCCTGAACCCTGTTGGTCTCAGGTTGGGGAAGTGCCCCCTCAGGGTTACTCATCAGGCGAGATGCAGCCCAGGCTTGTGTCGCAGGCCTCAAGGTCACCAACTGAGTCACCAATGCCTCATTTGTAGAATTTGCAATTCAGCTCGGGCACAAGGTCAGGTCCTGGCTCACGAGACTGGAAACCCAGGGATGCTGGGGACACAGGTCCTGACATAAGGGAACCAGAACAGCTTCTCTAATTGTGGAACTGGAGCGGGGCTTCCCCACACACACACACTCAGTGGCCCATTAGCCTATCCCTGACTCTGGAAGGAGCTACCACCATGTCCTCTGGTTCCCATTTCAGAGTTGGAGCCCACTGAATGAATGGAAGTTTTGTGTCAGACCGTGATCCCTCTTGCTGAAGCCTAGGCCTATTTGGCTGTACGTCTAGAGAACTTTGGCTTAGACTTCCTTGCCCATAAGCCGTCCCTGGCCCAAGAAACAGGAACTGACTCACCTCCTCCCCATGTTCGTGTCACCTCCCCACTCCTCTACAAGTAAGCACTTCTATCTCAGGGCCTACAGGCCCAGCCCAGGAAGCCCCCGACAAACCCAGACTCATCCAGGCACATCACCAGTGTCCCAGCCTGATATGCCCCCACTACAGGTAGTACCTCTCCCATCCCCAGGAGCCAGCCCCCCACGACCAAACCCCAGAGGCTTAGGAACTCAAGCCTGCAGCCAGGCCTGAGCCCACGGGAGGAACAGGGGCACCACTAGCACGGCCTACAGCTCCACAGGGCCCACCCTTCACCCCTCCGCCTCGTTCTCCCACCCCAGCTGCAGCAGTGGACAGGGGACACAGATGGCCCTCACGGCAGCATGAGAATGCCGCAGAGCAGGTGCTGTGCTGGGGGCACTGGCCCTGAGGGGCTGGAACACCGCTCGCCTCCTGGGCTGCCCTCGGCACTCCTCCTAACGCTCCCTGCACGTGTCCTGCTTCCCAGACCAGGAGGCCACCCGGACTGGCCCTGGGCGCACTCAGGAAGACATCCCCACTGAGGCAGGCGGGGCCGCTGCCGGATTTGGGGAATTGGCAGGAAGAGGGACAGGCAGGCCAGATAGGGGTACAGCACAAGCAACAGCAGGAAGGGACTCTGTGCGGGGACTGGTTGAAGGTGGGAGCAGTGCAGGGCCAAGAAGGTGGAAGTGGCAGTGGGGAGGCCTTGAACGCCAGACACAAAGATTAGACCCCAGGCAGTGGAAGCCCTGGCAGCCTCTTGAGTAAAGCATGAGTATTATTCATTTTACAGACATACGTGAAGCACCAGCTGTGTACCAGTGCCCGTGTCATGGCCTGACCCAGCCCCAGTCAGTGCCCACTTCCCTTACAGATGCTTTGTGGCTCTGAGGATGGCAGGTGGGGGTGATCCTAGCGGAGGAGCCTGTGCATGCCCCACGGGACAGGAAGGTGCAGCCCATCCTGGCTAATTCATATGAGCAAAAGCATGGCCCTGCCTCTCACAACACTGCCATCTCCTGGCTG
>NW_017731368.1:592964-693819 GCF_001890085.2 Hipposideros armiger
CAGAGGGCTGGGGTTTTCAGAGTGCCCCATTCCTGCCTGCTCTCCAGGACTACCTGAGGGCCACAGTGGGGAACACTGAATCAGCAGGCATATCAAGGGTTTCCCCACAGTGGAACCTCCAGCTCACCATCGTAACAGTTTGGGGAACAGAAACCTTTCCCTAGTCTTCACGCACAAACATGGTCTGCAGAAGGAATAAAGGCCTCAGGGGCCTCTGTCACCAGCCCCAACACTCCCGGCTCCGTCTCACCTCCCCCTGCCTTCCAGGACTCTCTCTTTCCTACCTGATCCTGCTGGCCCTGTCTCTTCTCTCCTTACCCCTCTATAACCCCCTCTACCCTCCAGGGGCATTGCTGGGTTTGTTTCAGCAGCTCCAGGCGTTCCCAACCGGGCAGCTGTCAGTGAGAGACCATGCCCTCATCCCCCACAGACCCCGCCCAGGCCTGAAGTGGGGACACAGGAGGGTTCAAGGGAGCCTGGCCCAGGGTGGCCAGCCTTGTAGACCAGCCTGGTGCCTGCCCCATGGTAAGCACAGCTGTGAGAAGCTAAGCTGCAAAAGGCCCAACGCAGAGTGCGACTGAGCTGGGCACCAGGAGGCATGAAACAGTTGCCCAGGAGGAGAGGAAGGTAGAACAGCACTTCAGGCAGAGGGAGTGTTATGTGCAAAAGCAAGGAGGTGTGAGAGTGTCCCTTGATAATCAGACATTTATCGAGCACCGTCTCATGCATTTGAGTGTTTGTGCAGCCAGATATTCATTTATTCATTTGTTTATTTACCAAATAGTTACCAAGAACTTGACACTAGGGCCACTGGGATGGAAAAAAACAGCACTGTCCCTGCCTCAGAGCGCGCGATCTGCTGGGAGACTACAGGACAACAGTGAAGTTCTTGACGAGGGCACATGGGCGCTGAAGGAGCCTGAGGAAGCTGTGATGGAAGACATGTGGGCACTGTGGAAACCCTGAGGACGGGTCTGGCCGGGACTGGGCCTTCTTGATCAGCACTTTTTTTTTCACTCACCAGTATTTGGTACCTGGTCTTCAGAGGCCCTTATTGCTGGGAAGGCCCTAAGTGGTCCAGGTCTCCATCCTCTGTTGTATAGACAGTGAGGCTGAGGCCCTAGGCCTGAAACTCAAGTCTCCAGGAATCCTGTTTCAAGAGTGTAGTTGTATTGGGTAAAGCAAGGACTGTGGGTAGCCAGACCCAACCCTGGACTATATGGGACTCAGGCCTCTCTGCACAGCACCTCCTGCAGCCCAGAGGTGGAATTGCAGGCCCGGGACAGCTTTGGGGGCAAAGCCAGACCTAGATGGGCTCCCTCAGAGTGGGCCTGGGTCTTTCTCAGGCAGACAGGAGCAACTGGGGACCTCAGGCATTTCATTGAGCCCCAGTTTACCACCACAGAATGGCACCGTGATTCCTGGCCTGCCTGACACTGGTGGTTGTGAAGATGGGAAGCTCTCCAGGAGGCCTTTCTGCTGAGGGGACACAGGGCTTCCCACCAGCACGGCAGCAGAGCTGATGGCTGGCTTCCCCTCCTCCTCAATGGCTTTTGAGCCATCCGTCACTTACAAATTCTCTTCATTTCTAACTAAAATGATCTGTTAATTTGAGTGAGTGATCGCCACTCGGCCGAGCCTCTTTGCAGGCCCAGGAACAGCTTGTGGGCTCCCGGAGCCCGGCGCCGCCAGCCTGGCGCTGACTTGGAGGGGTTGTTTTCGATTTAAATGTGAATTGAATGAGGAGAAAAATGTTTCTCTTGGCAATTCCATAGGAGCTCACTTTTCTGACAGATGTTGCAGTTTATTATCCCATCGGGCCAGCATTTTGTTGAGCAGAATTGCTAATTATTTCACAGGCCCTGGCCATAGCCGAAGAGGGGAGGGTGGTGGCGGGCGTGGCTTTGGGTAGCATCTGTCGACAGGCGGGCGCTGGGATGATAGGTCCAGCCTGTCACCTCTACACTCCCCTCCCAGGGTCTGGAGACATTCGGGTTTCTGCTTCATGGAGTACCCTGGAGGAGGTAGTGGGGCCTGTGCTTGCCAGCGCGCTTTGACCTTGCAGTGAGGACTCTGGACTTGGGGTCTTGGATTGCTTGTGCGTCGTGGGTCTATGAGTGGTGGGTGGGAATAGGTTCCAGAGAGGCCGGTCTTCTCACTGTGTAAGGCTGAAGTCATTGATAGTAAGGACCACACCTGGGCAGGGGCATGCTTACTCGGGCATGTGGCTGGATGTCTTCATATCCGTGGGCTTTGTGTGGACATGTGGGGGATAGGAGTGACTGTGTGCTGTGTTTGTGGGTCGCAAGCTGCCTAGCCTGACTGCATGTGTCTGCAGTCTGCGATGAGAGGACGATGGCTGAGCTGCTTGGGCCTTGGAGATACGGCTCTAATTCATTTCTGTCCCCAGTCCCTGTACTGCAAGGTGAGGGAGGCCTTGGAAGACAGATGGCCAGAGGGGACTGGACCTCAGGAAGGGTGGGCCAAGGCTGTCCAAGGATGCACACAGACACTGTGGGGGTGCCGCAAGGGTGCCGTGGTGAATAGACTACGGGAATGGGTTTTATGGTGGACATGTGGCCCCGGCAGCCAGACCCCTGTCCTCCCAGGGACCTTAGCCTCACCTAGGGCAACTTAGAGCGGGGGAGCAGGGTCAGTCTCCCTGACACCCAGCAGGGATCCCAAAATTTCTCCAGATTTGACTTCACTGAAGGCCTCCTGACTCCACATAGCCCATGTCTGACTCCAGTTCAACTCTGACGCTGGAGGGACAGTTATTCCTGCAGTATCCCCTGAGAACCACCCCCACCTCTCCACCCTCCCTCACCCTGCCTCTTCTTCCTGAGCCCGGAGCAGACGGCTGGCTGCCCTGACTGTCCCAAATCCTGGCCAGCTCAGGATGCAGCATCTCACTCTCACTATCCTTGGGTGTCCCCCCTCCTGTCCCCCACCCTCACCCGGTCTCCATCACCATTCTCCACCCCCACCAACTCCAGGCCAACTGAAGCTCAGCTCCCCAGGTTTAACACAAAGGCAGCAGCACCAGCTGGGTAGGGTTTTATAGCCCTAATTAACATCAGTTCCCTGGGGTCCCAGCTCTAGAATCCTTTCACGGGCTGAGTGAGGCCTGCAGAGCACAGGCCGGGGAGGTCCACCCTGTGCTTGGTCAGGGGAGATGGCATCTCAGTCCACAGCAGCTGGGCCCCAGAAGGTGACATGGAGCCCTGTGGCCTCAGCCTCTCCCCACCCCGAGTCCTGGGACCTGGCAGCCATCCTAATAGGGGACAATGGGAGGCTGAGGAGGGGGTGCCCAGCCACCCCCAGGCTGAAACCCTGCCAGGCATCTCTGATTGACCATGTGTCCCTCTCTCTCCTCTGGATAAAACTCCACTGTGACATCCTTCCATTAAATAGGACATGTTCAGAAGAGAAAATTGCTACTATTTTCCCCTTTTACTTCACTGTCATCAAAAATTGATCCCATATTGCATCCTTATTTTAAAGAATGAGCTAAAAAAATAATAAAATTCCCTCCTCAGAGCAGCAGCTGCATCAAGCTTCCCATTCCCCCACCCCCACCCCCCAAAAAAGAAAGAAAAACGTGGCCATTGGAGGGAGAGTGCAACTGCTTGTCCTTCTGGGGCTTTTGAACGTAGCCAGACCCTTTGGGAGTGAGGAGGGGCGGGGCGCATAACTGCACAGGCAGAAGAGGATTTCGATCTGGTGAAATGTGGTAGAAAATGGGGTAATTGGGGGAGGTTAATTTGGATCTAAATGGAGCGATTCGTTATCTCAATAAGAAGCTTCTCGTTTTCCAGGGAGACGGCTGTGCCTGCCAGATGCCGGCCTGCCCGTTGGCGGTAGTGGCTCAGAGCAGGGCTCTGCTGCCTGCCCTGTCATCCTAGCCTCCGCAGCTGAGGGCAGGGGGGAGGCGAAGACAAGGGTACGGGAAGGGGGAAACTGAGGCCAGCATAACACCCCACTGAGCACTGAGGCCTCCTGACCCCTGTCCAGGGATCCTTCCCATGTGTCTAACTGCCTCCTGGAAGAGGAGAGAAGGGGCAGAGTGGGGAGTACAGTTTAATTTCGTTTATTCCCCAATTCATTCAGCGAAGTATTGAGCAGCTCTTCAGGTACTGAAATACAGGACATGAACAATAAGAATGAGATAAAGGAGCCAACGTAGGCAACCTCAGGACCTGGTACTTGGTCTAGTTGAGCCTTCAGGTTGACCCTGAGCCTCCTGGTAGCCCAAGGAAAAAGGGAGACAGTGCTTTGTGTTCTAACTATAGGAGATGAGACATTTAGATCCACTTCCTGTGGAAGCCACGTCCAGCTTCCAATGGAAGGGTGTTTTGGGGAGACTTTCATGGTGGTTCCCCTCGGCCCCTCCCACCCTTACTAAGAGCTGAATCTGGGAGCTGGCACTTGGGCTCCAGTTGTGAACATTCCCTCCTCCCCAGGCCTCAGATCCCCATGTTTTTTGCCAGCGGCAACAGGCAGGAGCTGCCAGCAGTACTGGGATCTCTGGTCACACAGGTGTGGCCAACACAAGCTACAGTGCGGCTGGCCTGGGCTCAGCAGCTGAGCAGACTTACGTATGGGCCCCGGTTCCTCCTCCTGCCAGTTTTGTGGCCTTCGAGTATTGTTCTGAGCCTCCTTCTGAAACATGGACCAGTAGCACCAGCCTCGCTGCCATGGTCGTATTGGTCACAGGTGGTGGGCAATTGGTTGGAGACTGGTGTGCAAGATTTCCTTGGTCCAAGTGTATGTCTAGCCTGGTGTTGGTTGTACCGTGACTGGAGATGGGGGTACGAGGTGAGCATGGAGACGCGTGGAAGCCCCACCCGCCACTGTGAACTCAGCGAGAGTGGGGCTGGGTCCGGTTCATCCTGTGTCTCTGGCAGCCAGCACAGGCCACAAACGTGTTTGTTGAAAGCAGAGGGACCCTGGGGTCACCTTTTCATTTATTCCGTACTCTAGTGTTAATTGGGTAGGATAACACAAAACGAAGTGATCACAGTCAGGAGCGAGGGCTGGGAGGAAGATAAACCCGTGGACGAATTGAGGCTCCATCTGAAGAGGGGACCACTAGGCATGAACAAGGCAGGGTGTAGCTAGAACGGTCCACTGGGCCAGGCATGTGTTGGCAAGTGGTAGGGCCTGTGAGTCTAGGGGCCAAGGGCCCAGTGAGCCACCCACATTTAGCCACACCAGGAAGCAGCCTTGCCCCACTTGTGCCTTAGGAGGTGAGTTCAGGACATGTAGGTGAGGACCCACCCACCATGTGCAAATGCACCTGAGCACATTAGCATGCATGCATATACACACGTGTTCCCATGCTCATGTGTGCACATATTCACATACATGTGATTTCTTATGCCTGCACTGTGTTTGTATGCTCACATGTGTGTTCCTGTATGTACACATTCAAATGCAAATGCACACACAACCTCCTTCTCTAATTCCAAGTCCTCCACCTCCAGGATTGCAAAGCTGTTGACCACAAAGTCAGATGGAAAGCAGGCTTCCTTGCCTACCCCCTACTAAAGCCGAAGACCCCTACCATCCTCCTGCTTGGCAGACCTCCCTCATTGGAGGCCCAAAAGGCCCAGTCACAGGGGTCCATGTAATCCCCCTTTCCTGTCGGGGGTTCTGGGGCAGGGGAACTACATCAGCCTCCAGAGGGCTAGGGAGGGAAAGCCCCCATGGCCGGGGCCCAACCCTGGGCCAGGCAGAGCAGTGGGCGAGGAATCAGGTGCCCCAGAGGCCTGAGTACCTTGGTGGGCTCAAGCCAGGCTGGCATTAGGGCACAAAGAGCCTCTCTGCCCCAGAGAGCACCAGGCTCTGGGGTTCAGGGAAGGGAAGCTGACCCAAGGGCGGTGAACAAGTTCTGTGCTTAACCTCGCTGCTCACCCTTACCCAAGGGGAGTCCCACGTCTTGCTGACCTTTGGTTTCACCACCTGTGAAGTAGGATGACGATGGCTCGCAGAGGTCCTGCCTTGGTGAGCATGGAAGGCTGGCCCTGGGGCCTGTATGGCCAGCCCAGGACTCAAGGCCTACTCCTCTGGGAGATGGGCCTGCCCTGACCACCTACCCCTCCAGGCTCTTATCTCAGGCAGCCATCTCGAATCTAGGCAGAGCCAAGCACAGCTGCCCCCCAAGGGCCACAAGGCTCAACACTAACGAACACAAACCCACAGCAGTACCTCAGCCCCACCCCTGATGCTATGAGGCTCCCAGGCTGAGCCTGGCAGCAGTGCCAGGGGCTGACCACAGGTGGAAGAGGACTCCTGGGGGCCAGAGCTGGCTAGGTGACCTTGGGCACAGCGTACAATTCCAAACCTTCTTCTGGGACCTCTGTGCCCTGAGAAAGGGACAAGAACTCCAAGGCCACCTAGGATGACAAGTGCAATGTCATGCAGTGAAGCCAAGGCTGAGTTCAGGCATACCCAGGTCTCCTGCCCCCTGAACCCTCCCCCAACCCATGGTGTTCCCTCATTCCAGGCTCTCTGCTCCACAGCCAGCCAAAGGGCCACTTCCTCCTCAGAAGGGTCTCAGGGTCTCAGAGGGGACTCAGGGTGTCTCATGGGTGAATCTGTGAGTAGGGGAGGGGGATTTAGTTACATGACCCATGAGACAACCCCCCATGCTGCCCTCAGAGAGCTGTAACCGTAGACAAACAGTAACCACCTCTGAGCCTCAGTTTCCTCTTCTGCAAAATGGGGTAGGAATGGGACCTGCTTTGTAGGGACTGCTCTAGGGATTAATGTACAGTGCTGGGACACTGTGAATCCTCACTGGGTTGGCCTGTGACAGGTCTGTGTGAAGTATAGGCAGTGCTGGTGCCAGGTCCTACAAGTATACTTCCAGGGGCAGGAACTCCTTGCCCACCCTGTATAAATTTAGGACCACTTTACTCAAAGCCCCGCTTGACCACCTGGCCATGGGTTTCTCCTCCCTGGAAAAGCCCTGGCCCTTCCCTGCACTTTGCTCTGGCCCCTCCTCTGGGAGCTGCCATGGGGGTCCACACCCCCGACTCCCAGGTGACATCTAATCTCATACCGTCCATTCCTAATAAGCCTGAGTGCCACTGAGCTCCATATGGCCAACACTTCAGCAGTCTCCCGTTTTCTCACTGATGCAGCCAGGCTCCCTGGGTGGATGGTGTCATTTTTCCCATTTCACAAGAAGGAAAACTGAAATCACCCTGTCAGGATGGATATGAGCCCACTGTGGATCCATCACTAGAGGGGTCTCCCACACAAAGTCCAACCCAGGGAGCTGAGGTGGCCTTAGCCTGCTACGATTCAGGGGTTTCTTTCCTGGAAGATGGCATGATAGAGAACACACTCCCAGGCCCTTGTCCCAGGGGAGAGGGGCTGCAGCCTGATTGGAGACGGAGGTGGCAGAGATGCCCCAAATAGGCACGTGCTGCATGGCTGCTCCGCACACTCCCCAGCTGGTGCTGAGGCTCTGTGGCCGTTGCTAGGCATCTGGAAGGCCCAGGTGGGCCCTACCTGTCGTGGAGCAGCCTCGCAGCATGGGGTGGGCACGGGGCCCAGGCAGGAGCAAGGCCGCCTCCGCCTGCCCGCCCTCCTCTCACTTGGCAGCAGCAAGCAGAAGCCATTAGCGCCTGGCAGCCCGTGTCCCACAGCTCTGACAAATGCCTTAAATGTTGTCACCAAGGCTCCAGCTGTCCCGCCGGTCGCCTTTACTCCTCATAATAACCAAGTGTCGAGGCTGATTGCAGCAGCGGGATGCAGCCAGTATTCAGAGCAGCTTTTACCCTGGGCGTTTCCACCTGGCAACCAGGCTGTGCCCATCCCACCCTCCGCCTCAAGCCTTTGTCTGCCTGTCACCTCAGCCCAGGCCCCCAGCATCGCCCCCAGGCCAGCCATGTCCAGCTGTGTGTCCCAGGTGATGCCCATGCTGCTGCCACCGAAGCTGGTGGGCAGCAATGCGGTGGCGTCTCAAGCATCCACACCCAGCAGAGTGACGGCCACATGGAACAATCTGACTCCGAGTCCCACTCTTCTGGGTGCGCTCTGTGGGGGAGCCCCTGCTTTTGCTTCCTCTTGGTTCCGCTTCATCTCTGGGCCTTGACGTCCTTGTTGGTGGAACAGGAGTAACAATTGGGCTTCGTGGGGCTTAGAGGGAACGTGTGTGAAGCCAGGTGCAAATCATGATGTCGTATGGAAGACGTTCATTCACCCTGCAATCACAAACCCCCTTGGATGGAGGGAGGCTCCAGAGGAACAAAGGCCAGCCTCAGCCTGCCCTCCTCTCCCCACAGAGAAGCCCACTCATTCCCGCCTCCACGACTCTGCCCTGCTGAGGCTCCCACATGGAATCCCTTCCCTTCTCCCCACTGCCTGGCCTTGTCCTTCAGGTTGGGTCTGCTGTTCCCTTCTCCCAGAAGCCCTTTCAGCTTGCTCTAACCACACTCCTCTCCCAGGTTTTATGTGACCGAGTGAGTCCTGGATGTTCAGCGTTGTCCTCTCGTTGTCTGCCTTCATCCCCACATAGCCTCGTGAGGGCAGGACTATTAGAAGCCTCAATTTAGAGATGAAGTGATCAGGGTTCACAGAGGGGCAAGTATCAGTTGCCCATGTCACACATGCAGCCCCTGGCTCTGTCCCGCTAATCAGGGGAGTAAACTAAGCACCACTGTCCCAGGGGTTCTGCCAGAATGGGTGAGTACCCCTTATTCCCCCCTGGCCTTGAGGGCTTCCTTCCTAAGACACCCAGTTATAAGCACCAGTGTCCAGGCCAGATTTGCATGGTTGATTTATGAGGTCTCTGATCACTGGATCATTTGTTCACAGACTCCCTAGCCTTCTGATGATGCTGGGGGGTGATGGGCAGAGAAAGATAAAGAGTGAGTGGCCTCTGCCTGTTCTCTGACTTGCCTCTGGGATGCAGAGGCGATGGGGCCAGCAGTGATGGTGGTGATTATGAGAAGACATGAGGTGCTAGCACAGATACACAATGGGGTGATGGGTCTAGTAGTGAAGGCGGCAGTGGGATGGAGGTGATGTTGATAGAGGATGGTGATGGTAGAGGTGACAATAATGGTGTTGGTGACTGTGACGATGAGGATGAAGGCAGCGATGGTGGAGCTGGTGGTGATGGTGATGGGGGTAACATTGGTGACTGGTGATGATGGGAGTACCACTGGGGATAACAGTGGCAGTGGTGACAGGGAATACTGGTGGTAGTCATGGGAATGTTGATGGTGGTTAAGGGGGCATCCGTCATGATTATGGAGGTAATGGTGATGGGGTAATGGGAGTAACATTCTGGTGGTAGCAGGGGTAATGGTGGTGGCAATGGAGGTGGTAGGGCTGGCAGGGTTCCCTGTGGAGTGTACCTCATGGGGCAGTCCACCAGGAAGCCCAGTCACACACGTGGGCCATGCCCTAGCTGGAGGCAGGACGCAATGGGGCTTGCTTGATTCTCTTTTTCTTTTAACCTCCAGTGAGCACAGCCTTCTGGGTAATGAGATGTAAATTGACAGAAAAGACAATGAGGCAGCCTGCGGCCGGTGGGGCAGCTTTTAGAGTCAGGCTGATTGCCTCCGTGCCAATTTGCATGGCATTAGCTGTGCACGTCTCCTCTATCAAGCTTGTGCATTTCATCAGAGGTCACCTGGATGGTTGCTTTCAACACAGGGTGGTGGCCTGTGATCTAGACCAGGGGCAAGGGCAGGACCACTCTGACCCTTACCTGACCTGGGCTCCAGGGTATGGCCCCAAGGAGTCCGAGCCTGTGGGGAATGCCAGTGGGTGGGCTGTGAGGCAGGGGACTTCCTGATCAGCCAGGGCCATGGACAGGCCAGGGGTCAGGGTCCATCTGTGGCAGACCCAGGAGGTCTTGTGGGCCAGCACCATGGTTCCATCGGAGCATGTATTGCTAAGGTGACAAGTAGGCCTGAGGTAGAAGGGAAAGCCTGGCCTTAGCCTGGGATGATGCTTCAGTATAGGTCCAGGCTCTGCCCCTCACTGGTACCGTCACCTCGGTGATCCCTCCAGACCTTGGTTCTCCCACTATGCAGTGAGGCCCCAGCCTCATTGTTTCCACATTGAAGGTGATGATCATCAAGCCAGGCCCTGCCTATGGTGTTTTCAGTAAGAGTGGCTAGGGCCAGTTCTCCATGTCAGGGTCACACGTTGCACCCTCTGAGCAGGCCCATCCTGTCACTGTCACCATCACTCAAAGGTACACTTGAGATCATTCCTGGACCCAGAGGCACCTAGGCAGTGAGGGACCCAGGTGAATACCCAAACCCGGCTCTGTAGAACGGCTGCTTACCCCTTCCGCTTCTGTCCATGGTGCTGAAAGTCTGGGCCCAACCCGATCTGGGGGTCCCTTCTGCGAGATGGGCCGGGGCCTCTTCCCTGCTGCCCTTGCTCTCTGACCCCTATACCCCCTCTGACCCAAGACTCCACCCCACGCCCCTCCCAGCAGAGGACAGTGGAACCAGGGGCTCTTTCCTCCTGCCCTCCACTGCCAGCCGGGCCAGTGCCCCCCCCCGGCCCCACCGCCCTCCTCACTGTCCCACTCCCTCTTCCCCTGAGGTTGGGCCTAATCAGAGCTAATCAGAAAATTATGAGCTGCCTGATTACTGATTAGATTCCTAATGTTAATGGAGTCGAGAAGGACCCGCTCAGGCTGTGTTTTAGGAAAAAGTATAAAAATAACATCATGGGACGAGAGCATGGTGTCTGGGCAGGGACTTGGGCTCTGCAGTTCTAGTTGGTGGGGGCACTCAGACTCAGCTTTCAGGTGGAAATACATTCACAGCAGAGGGGCCTCCTAGCCGCGAAGTTCTACCCCCATTACGTTGCTACCCCAAGCAGCTCTTTATTGCAGAGACCACTGTTCGGTTCTGTGCTCAGGACAGTAGAACTGAATTGCCATGGGGAGATAATTAGGATGTAAAGAGCTTACTGATGGTACACCACATGAGAGCAGGACTATGTACTACTCACTGACCTACTCATGCCTAGTACAGGCCAGGCACACAGTAGGTGCTTAAGAAACATTCATAGACAGGAAGGAAGGAAGGCCCTTCCCGCTGAAACCACCCCCCTCCCCTGTTCGTCCCTTGAGCCATGGTGGGGCAGAGAGGCATCTGCGAAGGCTCCTCGGAGGAGGGCGTTGGAGCATGTCAGGAGACTACACTGGGCTGGGGTGAGAGCAGGGTATGCCAACTCCCCAGGGACCCAACTCCTGGCCATCCTGGCCAGACGAGGGGCCCCTGTCCACCACCCAGGAGCCTCTCACTCTAGCAGAGCCCAGTCGCTTTTGCTTCCAGACTATTTCATCACTGACTTGGCAGCAGCTGGGTGGGACTCTCAAATGACATTTTCATGAGATCCAGAGTGGGGCTGGGGTCCTGGAGAACAGATATCTCCAGTTCAGACCCCTGAGGCAACCCCTTGAGCCCTGTGCGTGGGGTACCCAGGGAGGCCCATACGTAGATGCAGCCTCATCTGCCCACACCTTTACCTCTACACTATTTTGGGTCCCTGTGCTCTGTTGTCAGCATTGTTTCTGGCCTTGTCTCTGCCATCTCCATCCCAGGGAAACCGAGGGTCTCCAAACTGGCAGGTCCCTGAGGACACCTGCTGATTCACCCCCTGCCCAACTGACCATGGCGGAAGCCTGTGCCCAGCACTGGGGCCGCCCAGACCCATGAATCAAGTCCCTGCCCTCAAGAGACCACATCTGGGAGGGAACCAGACACAGTGGTGATGGCGACACCGCAGGGGACTCTGGAGACCCAGCCTGGCAGGGGCACCAGGCTTCTGGAGGAGGTGGATGAGCACTGCCTCCTAAAGGGTGAGAAAGAGCAGGCCAGCTGAGGGGAGGGGAGGGCAGTCAGGCTTAGGGCACAGCACAAACAAGGGCAGGGAACCTAAGCATGGCAGGAGGGCAGAGTTCAAGCTCAGTGAGGAGGTGGGCAGGGCCAGGCCCCCAGGGCTCTGTGAAGGATGGCAACAGGACAGGGAGTGGTCAGGGCGGCTAGGAAGCACTGGATGGGGGCACAGGGGCCTGAGTGGGAGGCCCGAAGGTGTGGGGGCCCAGGGCAGATGAGCTCGTGGTGAACAGCTTGGGTGGGAGTCTGAAGTTGGGTTTGGGTGGAGGTGGGGGGACTCTGGAGAGGTCTGGTTTGGAAGGGAGAAAGGGGCACGGGCTTAGGGACTTTGGAGGGGAGCAGTTTCCAAGGGGTGACCTTGAGAAACTGATGGCCTAGCTTGGGCGGAGTTGGTTGAGTAGGACACCCAAATGGGCCTTCAGTGCCTGTCTGAGGCAGGGCTTGGCTGAGCCAGGCCAGGGTGCTGGGGGGCAGTGGACAAAGGAGAGGGATAGCTCATTGGCGTGAGCTTCAGAGGGGGCCAGGTCAAGCCAAGGTCAGAAGGCCCAAGAGAGAAGCTGAGGTTTGGGGAGGAGCGGTTAGGAGGTCCCTGGGGTGAGTCTGAGTGAAGGGGCAACCCAGGATCTGGGGCTCCATCTCATTTCCAGAGTGAGTCCACATCCTGCAGTCTGTCCATCCCTTGTTCCCCATCCACATCCCCACAGCCCTGGGAGGGTCCTGGTGGGGTTCTGGTCCCCATTATACAGGTGAGAAACTGAGGTCCAGAGAGATGAGGGCAGCGCTTACCAAATTGTGTGCTGGGCCAGTCGCCAAGCCATAGGAGCTCGGGCCTCCCGGCCTCTGTGACAAGGTCATGGTCACACAGAAGCACGCATACTCACGCCCACGCTTGTATCGCTAGAACATACATAGGGACGTGTCCATGGTACATTGGATAAATGATGTGTCGTCCTGCTCCTCTAACCAGAGAGTAGCCAACAGCCCTGGGCCTGATACGCTCACCTGATGCTATCTGCATGTTTTTTTAAAGGATGAAAGAAACTTTAATGAATTACACTGGGTCATCATTCAGAGGGAAGAAAATTGACAAAATTGGCAAACTTATGAGAAACTCATTTGGCTCACCAGGGACTGATACACCCTCGGAGCACACCTGACCCAGCCCTCCGCTCAAGTTCCTTGTGGGCGAGGTGTCCCCCTATGGCTGGGCTCAGGGGCCACAGCCCAAATGTAAACCTGGTGCTACATATTGACTTATTGGCTAATTTCTCATGGGGAACGTCTCACAGGTGCCCTTTGGGACCCAAGAGCAGCAGCAGTGACCAGGCAGGGCAGGGTCCCGAGAGCTGGGCCTGTTGCACTGCCCTTAGCACCAGGCTGTCCAGGCCCACACTCCTCCTGTCCTGAAGCAGCCTGGTGCCGGAGGAAATCTCCCAGGGGTGGGCTTCTTCCGAGATTCCTGACAACCGCTCTGTAAATTCGCGCCGGCCCCGCACGTGTTCTGCCCAGCCACCGAAGCCCCTTTCCTCTCCCCTTGCCCTGTTCACACTGGACACATTTGTATCCTGTCCTATGACCCCCCCAGACCCACTCGTTCCGTATTGACTGAGGTTCCCATCGAAAGTTAAAGCTGTGAAGCCAGTGGGGTTTATGTCATCACTTGAATGCCACTTCACCTCCTTTCCTTCCTGGGAAGGAGGGTCTCAGAACCCATGGCCTTCTTATTCCTGATGTCAAAATGTCCACTGTGGGGAACATACCAGTAATGGGAAAGAGTGGATAGTTTTAAATGTCCTCCCATGGCAAAATACAGCCTAGCGATCAGTGTTCTGGGAAATCCTGTCTGGTCTGAAATTCAAGCCTCTGGGACACCAGGTTCCCCAACCCCATCTCCATCCTCATCACAAGCCACCCCTCCCTTCTTCATATTTTTCCTGGGAGATGAAAACACAGGTGCCCCTGGCAGGCGGAACCGAGGGGCACAGGAATTGATAGCCAAGCCCGAGGTGCCCACAACGGAGCAAGCAAGCCCAGGCCTCGGGGGCAGGTGGTGCCCCCTCTCCAGAGGGGGAACCACAACGCGAATGAGTTTTTCCCTGTTACATGTATTCTGACCTTTTTTAAAAAAGAAAAAATCCATTTTACTAATTTTTTTATCAACTCGTGAGGGACACATGAGGCTGGTGAGGGAGTAGGTCAGGGCGCCTGTCACTGCCATCAACAGTGTGGGCTCCGCATGATGGCGTTCCCCCTTCTCGGGCACCCTGCTCGGCTAGGAGTGCCTGTTATTTCCCTGGGGTTTGCTTGCTGGAATTTTGGTCTGGGGTCTGGGTGTTTATTTATTTGTTTTTCATTGTTCCAGTGGTGGTTTTATCTTTAAGCTGGAAGCACAGTTAATACAGAAAGGGTGGGTCTGACGTGTCCTGGGATAGGAGCCAAGTATGTCCAGTGTGGATGGATACAGGAAGGGGTGAAAGAAGGGGTCTTGGAAGGCAAGGCTGGAGAGGGCGGGAGGGCGAGGCTAGGTGCCAGTCCTGCCCAGGAAGTGCACTTGACAGGAAGGCAAAGCCACCGGCATGTCCATCACCTGGCTTGGGTCCTGGCCGGCCCGCTCTGCCCATGCTGGTGCACTCCTCTTCACCCCTCAGAACCCAGCAAAATAGGGGATTAAGACAGGATGTACCCTCAGAAGGTCATGGTGAGTAAGGTTGTCCCCTTAAACCTCTGAGCATATCATGTGCCATGGATGGTGGCAATCAAAGGATCGTAGAGGCATCCATCGCTCATGTAGCAGGCACTGTCCCCATACACCTCCCTCAGGCCACAGTTGTGCAAGGACAGGGCCAAATTGAGATTCTCCTGGCCCCTGACTGTGGGTGTACCTACTTGGAGCAGGCAGTGGACAGACACACAAATGCCCACTCAGGCAAAGGTAGCAGGAAGGAGAGACTGCATGGCCAGGAACCCCACCCCACCTGTAAGCTGCCCCTGTTGTCAGCCCTAGGGCTCCAGCTCCTTCCTTGTTAAGCTGCATCTTGCTTCATTATTATGCAGATATTTTAATTATGCAGATATGTTTTTAGACAGTTTTAAATATGTATATTATTTACTCATTAGACCGTAACAGCTCTGAAAATTGGAAATCTGTATTTAGTATCTATCAGTGCACAATACAGAGCTAATACAGGGTGCAAAGGCAGGGAGGGAAACAGGGTGGTGAGGGTGGCACTGCTGGGTAGGGCAGGGACTGCTGGGCATCCTGGTGCTTACCTGCTCCCCGGGTCTGGGCTCAGTGACAGCAAGGTTGGGGGGTAGGTTTAGAGCAGCACCTGGGAGGCTGGTTACTGGTCCCCTCTCCTGGAGGGAAGGCAAAGGAACCACTCCGGGAGGCAGGTGAGGGACACCTAAGCCCGAGCAGCCAGGCCACACCTGACCAGACCTGGTCCTGCCCTGGAATGTTCACTGGTTTACCTGGGTTTGATGTCCCTTCCACCATGTCCTCACTAGGGGCCTGGGGCAGTGGCACTAATGCTCTGAGCCTCAGTCCCCTCACCTGTAAAAGAAGAACCCACCTCTCAGGGGTCTTGCTAGGGGTGGGGTGGGGAGGGTGAGGAAGAGGCAGTCTTCCACCTGTGGTTGGATTAACTGCACCAGTCAGCGAAGCCTCTGCCAAGGTAGGTGCCAGGGGCAGTGTCTGGTGTCATTCTGTCATCACCACCTTCCTTGCAACCCTCCTGCAGTGTTCTTGGGGCATCTGCTGGGTGCTGGGACTTTGCTGCCCCCAGCCATCACCTCAGAGCCCCCCATCATAGCTTCTACCAGGCTCAGCCCCCAGTGGCCCAGGTCTCAATGTCCTGTGCCCCTTGGGTTCAGGGCCTTTTATCCCAAACCTCTCCTATCCTCTTGGAAGAGGGAGTCACTATAACTAAGACCCAAAAAATCGTAGTCTTCCCTCTGGGCTGCACAGAACAAATCCTATTTGATAGCAGTTGCTCCCAGACCTTTTTGGGCTGGGCCAGCACCGAGGGAGGGGCTCCCCGGTGAGGGGCGTGAGGGGAAGAGGCCAAGGAGAAATGAGGGCACCCCAGCCTGGGAGGAGGCGCAGGCACTCAAAAAGGATGGAGAAGCCTGAGGTCTCCAGCACCCCCATGCCCAACCCCCCTCCTCCAGTGTGCAGTGGGGCCCTGCCCTCTAGGTGTTGGCCTCTGAGGGGCACCCACCATGGCCCAAGTCCCTTATCTCAGTTCATCGTCTATCTCAGCTTCAGGGCGATTGAAGGACATTTAACTTAGTGAAATTTGAAGGTGTCTGTGAAGGGGCCTGCTCCCCAATAGAGCTTTGTCCCCAGCCCAGCACACTGCCAGTCCTCCTCTTTCTTGTCCTTTTTTGTAAAAACAGTTTCCGGAGCTAAGGGAAATTTATTAAGTGAAACTCTGATAATTGCCTCTGAAATGCCCGTTATTGTGACGGACTTGGCCATGAGCAGCCGTGCTCAGCAATCCCACCACAGTTCCCTCCAACGCCTTGGCCATGATGGGGACGTCACAGGCCAGGCAAGCCACCATCAGCAACTTCGTAGCAGCATCACCCTCATAGGCAGCCCTGACTCTCTAGGATGTGATGAGTAAAAGAGGCTCAGAGACGTTAAACCACACACCTGGGATCAAACAGCCGAAGCCCAGGCCTCTACCCTGGTTCAGAGTCCCTCNTCCACGGGGCCCATTAATTTCCAAAGCTGGTATGGGCAGTGATGAGGGGGTGAGGAATGGCTCCTCCTCCCACCGAAGCACATCTCAGTGCACCCTGAACCCACCATGCCAGGCTCCACACATCCATTCATTCCCCTAGTACACACCAAGTGTCTACTGTATGCCAGGCTCTGTATGGTTGCTGGGGACGCCATAGTGACACAGACAGACGTAGTCATGCCCTCTGGGACATTGTGGACCAGATGGGAGGCAAAGCATAGACAAGTAATGTGTAATGGGGTATCAGAGGGGTGTCAGAGAGGCAAGGAAGGGTGTCAGCACCCCCAACATCCACAAGTGCAAACCCGGAGCCCAAGCAGGGGTGACGGCAGTGAGTAGGAGGAGACAGCCCTTCCTCCCAGCTCAGGATTGAGCCCATCTCCCCACCTGGGTGGGACACGGCTTCCTGAGGATCTGTGGAGCCTCCCCTCCCCATTGCCCAGCCCTGCCCTTGCTAGAGGATAAGTAGACAGGAGCCTCCCCCAAACCCTGCAGACACCTGCCCGTGCCCAGCAGGGCCTGATGAGCAGGTGGTAAGAGGTACAGGGTGGGCACAGCAGGCAGTCCTGGATCTTCCTGGGTTGCCCAGCCCCAGGCTACCCTGAGCAGCTGTTGGTGTCAGCAAAAGAGAACTTCACAGGCCCTTTAGGGTTCATAGCAATGGTGGTGGGGCCTGCCTAAGGCCAAAAAACAAGTGAAGGGTGTGTCTGCTCATGGAGGGTTGTCTGTGTGGCTGGAACATGCCCCATATGCATGTCAGGATGGCTTTTGACGGATATGCTTGCCCGTATGTAGGGCTAAGGGCTGGCCTGTGCTGTCCACGGCAGAGCCTGCATACATGGGTGTATGTGAAACATGTGCGCTGTGCTGGAAGAGTGGGAAGAGCTGGGGGTGGGAAGGGAAGGGAGAGCGCTCCCACCTCAAGGTTCCTGCTGCACCAACACGGCCAGTCTCACTTACCGGCACTCATGTGAGCATGCTTTAGGCACCCACAAACATGCCTGTGTTTAAAACCCATGTGCTCACGTGCCACCAGTCTACAACCACGCGAGCACACCCAGGGCCCATGCCCCCACGTGAGTGCCTGCAGATAGATGTGCATACATACATGCAGGTAATATATGCACACGACCCAGACATGCCCACGTGTGTACATTTGTGTGTACCAGGTGGACACACATGCACATGCTCATTCCTGCCCAGAAACCCTTTGTCTCCTTGTGTGTGGCCCTAGCACAGCTGTCTCAGCCCTCTCTCCATTCTCCGCACCACTGCACCAACAGGTGGGCAGGTCAAAATGAATCTATTTTGCAGGCAGAATTCAGGTGCAGAAAGGAATAGGGACTTGCCCAACGCCACTCAACAGCTGTACCTGGGACCTAAGTCTCCCCAGATCCCATCTAAGTCTGGTGTAGCCCTACAGCTTATGCGGTAGTCTCCCCCCCCCTCTCCTCTGCAGAGCCCATGGGGTCCAAGACAGAGGGCTGGGGTTTTCAGAGTGCCCCATTCCTGCCTGCTCTCCAGGACTACCTGAGGGCCACAGTGGGGAACACTGAATCAGCAGGCATATCAAGGGTTTCCCCACAGTGGAACCTCCAGCTCACCATCGTAACAGTTTGGGGAACAGAAACCTTTCCCTAGTCTTCACGCACAAACATGGTCTGCAGAAGGAATAAAGGCCTCAGGGGCCTCTGTCACCAGCCCCAACACTCCCGGCTCCGTCTCACCTCCCCCTGCCTTCCAGGACTCTCTCTTTCCTACCTGATCCTGCTGGCCCTGTCTCTTCTCTCCTTACCCCTCTATAACCCCCTCTACCCTCCAGGGGCATTGCTGGGTTTGTTTCAGCAGCTCCAGGCGTTCCCAACCGGGCAGCTGTCAGTGAGAGACCATGCCCTCATCCCCCACAGACCCCGCCCAGGCCTGAAGTGGGGACACAGGAGGGTTCAAGGGAGCCTGGCCCAGGGTGGCCAGCCTTGTAGACCAGCCTGGTGCCTGCCCCATGGTAAGCACAGCTGTGAGAAGCTAAGCTGCAAAAGGCCCAACGCAGAGTGAGACTGAGCTGGGCACCAGGAGGCATGAAACAGTTGCCCAGGAGGAGAGGAAGGTAGAACAGCACTTCAGGCAGAGGGAGTGTTATGTGCAAAAGCAAGGAGGTGTGAGAGTGTCCCTTGATAATCAGACATTTATCGAGCACCGTCTCATGCATTTGAGTGTTTGTGCAGCCAGATATTCATTTATTCATTTGTTTATTTACCAAATAGTTACCAAGAACTTGACACTAGGGCCACTGGGATGGAAAAAAACAGCACTGTCCCTGCCTCAGAGCGCGCGATCTGCTGGGAGACTACAGGACAACAGTGAAGTTCTTGACGAGGGCACATGGGCGCTGAAGGAGCCTGAGGAAGCTGTGATGGAAGACATGTGGGCACTGTGGAAACCCTGAGGACGGGTCTGGCCGGGACTGGGCCTTCTTGATCAGCACTTTTTTTTTCACTCACCAGTATTTGGTACCTGGTCTTCAGAGGCCCTTATTGCTGGGAAGGCCCTAAGTGGTCCAGGTCTCCATCCTCTGTTGTATAGACAGTGAGGCTGAGGCCCTAGGCCTGAAACTCAAGTCTCCAGGAATCCTGTTTCAAGAGTGTAGTTGTATTGGGTAAAGCAAGGACTGTGGGTAGCCAGACCCAACCCTGGACTATATGGGACTCAGGCCTCTCTGCACAGCACCTCCTGCAGCCCAGAGGTGGAATTGCAGGCCCGGGACAGCTTTGGGGGCAAAGCCAGACCTAGATGGGCTCCCTCAGAGTGGGCCTGGGTCTTTCTCAGGCAGACAGGAGCAACTGGGGACCTCAGGCATTTCATTGAGCCCCAGTTTACCACCACAGAATGGCACCGTGATTCCTGGCCTGCCTGACACTGGTGGTTGTGAAGATGGGAAGCTCTCCAGGAGGCCTTTCTGCTGAGGGGACACAGGGCTTCCCACCAGCACGGCAGCAGAGCTGATGGCTGGCTTCCCCTCCTCCTCAATGGCTTTTGAGCCATCCGTCACTTACAAATTCTCTTCATTTCTAACTAAAATGATCTGTTAATTTGAGTGAGTGATCGCCACTCGGCCGAGCCTCTTTGCAGGCCCAGGAACAGCTTGTGGGCTCCCGGAGCCCGGCGCCGCCAGCCTGGCGCTGACTTGGAGGGGTTGTTTTCGATTTAAATGTGAATTGAATGAGGAGAAAAATGTTTCTCTTGGCAATTCCATAGGAGCTCACTTTTCTGACAGATGTTGCAGTTTATTATCCCATCGGGCCAGCATTTTGTTGAGCAGAATTGCTAATTATTTCACAGGCCCTGGCCATAGCCGAAGAGGGGAGGGTGGTGGCGGGCGTGGCTTTGGGTAGCATCTGTCGACAGGCGGGCGCTGGGATGATAGGTCNCCAAGAAAGACCCTGAGTGCTGCCAGCTGGGAGGGGAGCCCATGGACTGGTCAAGGACAAAAGGAGGCTTCCAGAGGAGGTGACCGAGTCTGACAGGGCTGACTGAGCTGGTAGGGAGCACGTTCCAGGCAGAAAGAGTGGATAACAGAGGAAGACACAGAGGTGGGCAAGAGCCTCGCGTGCTTAGAGCCATCCAGAGAAACCCAGGGGACCACCTGCTGTGAGTAGCTTCTGGAGGTTGGAGCAGGGGGGCTGCCGAGAACCTGCCCTCCCTGAGTGGGCACAGTTACTATCTCCAATTTCTGCGCAGGAAATTGAGGGCGGGGTGGGGGCGGGAAGACACTAGCTCAAGGCTGTCAGGATCCGAACCCAGGCCAGGGCTCCAAGGCTTCAGGGTCCAGGTTCTGATCCCCATCTGGGGCCCCTCAGGCGTGCTGGTGGGTGGTCCTAGTCCTCCCACCCTCTCATCCTCATGCCTGACACACAGGCAGCCACAGCCTGCCCACCCCACCCCCAAGCCATTCAGCTGCCCAGCCCTTCCTCCACACCACCAGGCCTATGTACTTAGTAGTTTCCACACGTCCAGCGCCCGGGGATGGACTGATTGATCTGTAACACCGAAAAAATAATAATGGCTTGATCGTTACTGAGGATTAAAAGTAATCCTTTCGCTGTGGCTATTGCAACTCCGTTATTCACGAGTCAGCGGGCTGACCCGGGCCTTTGAGCCCGTGGGACGCAATGAGTTCAAGGAGGCTGGGGGCTGGGGCCTCCCTCCCTGGGGCTCCCTCCCCTTGGCTGCTAGGCTAGGGAGCTGGAGGGGCTGCAGCCCCTGTGTTCTTGGGGCATGTGAATCCCAGGGTCAGAGGTGAATCCTGAGAGGATAGGGAAAGGGGGCATGCAGTGATTGCCCAAGGCTCCCTGTTCGAGGCGCAACCCCAGGACTGCTCCATAGGCTTCACCCCCTCTCATCCAGGCCAGGTACTGAGCTTGTGAAATAGGTGCTCAGTTAACAGTAGTGACAAGGGTTGTGAACCATAAGTGTCACACAGTAACGTCCTCTGCAGAAGGGTACTGCAGACTTGTAAATCAGGGGCCTCACCCATCCTGGATGTTTGTGGTTTAGGCAGAAGGGAGGCCTCAGGATGGAAAGGGAGGGGCAGGAGTTGGGCACAGGTGGGCCCCTAAGGCCTCAAGAAAGCTTTGCCTTTTTTTTTTCTTTTTTTTTCTTTTTATTGCGGAACAGCGTGTTTTCCCAGGACCCATCAGCTCCAAGTTAAGTAGTTGTTTCAATCTAGTTGTGGAGGGCGCAGCTCAGTGGCCCATGCGGGGATTGAGCCTGCAACCTTGGTGTTATGAGCACTGCGCTCTAACCAACTGAGCTAACCTGCCGCCACAAGCTTTGCCTTTTATATGCAGAGTCATGGGGAGCTGTTGAGGGTTTAGGGTCAGGGAGCAGCCACATGATCAGATCCACATTTTGAAGGCTCCAGGTGCCATGAGGGGAAGACATGACAAAGGGCAAGAGAGGACACAGGAGCCTGAGGGAGGACAGAGCCTGGGCTGGGGACAACAGTATGTGGCCTGAGTGATATCAACAGTGGGATATAGGGGGCCGCAGTCCCAAGGTGGATGGGCTTATTCCAAGTGGGGATGGCGTGAGCTCCGGTGGGCCTGAGGGTCACCCCAGGAAGGTGTTCAGGAGCTCAGGAGGGGCAAGGATTGAAGGCAAGACAAAAGGAGGTATCTGGGAGTAGAGAGGCCTATGGTCCCTGAAGCTGAATAAGGGGGGTGGGGCCTACCCAAGCAGTAACAGGTGGGCAGAGGACAGAACCTACAGCTAAGACAGGTGGGGTCGCGAGAGAGGGAAGCAGAGGCCAGGAGGGGCTCAGCACTGTGAAATGAAGGGTTTTACTTCAAGAGGGACTGCCCACCCTGCCCCCAGGACTCCCAGCTTCATAGCCCTCCCAGCATTCAGTGCTTTCGGCCTGGCCCAGCAGGAGCAGGGATCGCTCTGGAGAGCCCCTCTAACTGCCAGGGATGGCATCCTGCCCCCAGATAGTGGAGGCCACACCTCTGCAAGGAGTCCCACTGTGCCCACACACTGTTCCATGGTGGGAGGGAGGAAAAGCTGGTGTCCCATGTCCTGACCCCCATTTCCCCCTAATGGGCAGCTGCCAGGCTTTATTAGAACCTCTCCTCTAGGGCCCATGTGCACATCAGGCCTGAACTGATGGATAGGGCTGTGTGTCCTGACCACCAGGAGGCCTTCTGAGTTGGGGCTGGAGGCCTGGAGGCAAACCACTACTGCTCCATCATGGAATGGAGTAGGGCTGGGGTGGGGGACCAGAGCCCCTTTCCCAGAAAGAGCCACTCCGTCCCTCACCGGGCATGGTGGGCTCTGTGGTGCGTGCCTTCAGATCTTGGTCAGAGGCTGGACACGGCAAACGCAGTGGTGAGGGCCAGGCTCAGTGCCCCAATGCAACCCAGACCCACTCTGTGACCTTGGGCAGGCTGCCTGGGTATCCTCATCTGAGGAGGACGTGTCAGGCACGTTGTGAACGGTGACAGGTACACTTGATGTGTCGCCTGGGGGAGGGCTTGGCATACAGTAGGTGACTGGTATGTGGTGACGGTCATCATTATGGTTAACAGGACTTCACTGTATTCAGCTCTGTGGGAGGCCCCAGAGGGCCATCTTCAGGAGCCCTAAGACTTCTTGGAGGGACAGGATCTATGGAGGTGCAAAATAAGAACCTCTGGTCAGCCAGGGCTCAGACGCCGAGAGCAGCTGAGCACCAGCACCTCCTCCAGGAAGCCTTCCTTGACGTCCCACGTTCCCACAGCACTGAGCTTTCTAGAAGCACCTCAGCTATTCCTACTCTGGTTGTTCTGCCTGGTAATGTGTCCGTTTCCCCCTCTGGACTGTGAGATGGCAGGGCTGATGCTGCCATATCTCCACATATCAGCATGGTGTGGTGCCAGGTGTGCCGGCGAACGAGGTGTGGGGTGGACAGACACACAGCTGTGCTCACAGGCACCGGGGCCTCGATGGAGGAGCTGCAGGAACCAGCCCCAAAGGACAAGCAGGCTCGTGTGGACAGAAGGCTGGGAGAACCTACTGGGAAGGAGCTTTCAGAAGCCAGACAGGGACAGTGGTGGTGGGCAGAGGGAGACTGTGGGCCCTGAGCAAGTGGGGGCATCAGCAAGGCACTCTGTCACTTGCGGCAGTTCACCCTTGGCTGGGGAGGGCCTTTGTTTTGGCGCTGGCATGACACTGGTTTGTAGGGGATGGAGAGTGGCAATGGGGCTCAGCTCCAGGACCTGGATCCTGCTATGTCCTGGGGGGCCCCTACCATCCTGTGGGCAGGAGTTGTGGCTGGGCTGAAGTACAGGGAGTCCCATGGAGATGCCACTCAGGTCACTTTCTGCAGGCGTCACCTTTCCTGTGTGAAGCCAGCTGTGGGTGGGGGAAGGGCCCACAGAGCAAGCTGGAGAATGTGTGGGGGGGTCTGGCAGGATGGGAGGAGGGAGTCCCTGAGCCAGCCTGGCCCCAGGGAGTGCTGGGGATGGAGAAGACTTTGGGCTGCGCACGGGCCTTCCTCAGCCTCTAACCTCGCTGTGCTCTGTCCCTCAGAGATTGGCCGATGCCGCAGAGAACTTCCAGAAAGCCCACCGCTGGCAGGACAACATCAAGGTAAGAAACTGCAGTGCCCTCCCCAGCCCCTAGGAGCTACCCACGCTCAGCAAAGGTGGATGTGAATGTGGTGGTGGGGAGGCCGAACAGACCCACTGGAGGGGCACCGTGGATAGAGTTGGGAACCTTTGTTCAATAAACATTTGAGGCTCCTCTTGGTGCTGGGACACAGGGTGCAGATGTAAGCTTGTCATTCTACCCCAGAGGAGCTGTGGAGTCTATGACAGGTGACTCTAAAGTGATGCTCCCCAAAGTGGGTGTCGTCTTGGTGGTTAAGGAGGTGCCCAGACTCCTCAGAGAGCCCTCAGGGCAAAGAAGCCTCTTGACTGCAGTACTCTTCCGACTTCAATACACTGACCTAGAAGAGACGCTGGGAGAAGGGGACCCTACCGCCCTCCCAGGACTTCCCTGAGCAGCAATCTGTCTTCTAGGAGGTCCTCAGGCTGGAATCAGGGACCAGGCTGTCACAACCACAAAAGCTCTCCCCCGACCAGTGGAGCTCAGAGAGAGCTCAGGCGCTGAGGGAGTGGAGGTGTGAGAAGCTGGTAGTGGGACTCTTCTCGAGGGCAGAAGGCTCCAGAATATGGGGAAAGGAAGCCTCACTGACTCCCAGCCTCAAACCCAGGGGGCCCTCACAAATTCAGGCTGGGGCTGGATACACCTGCACCCCTTCTGTCGCATCTCAGGGAACCCCTGGTGCCAAGGAAGAGGGAACCCACAGGGACCAGACCAGTTGGCAGGGCTCCCTGTGACTTGCACAGCTGCTCAGGCCTCTGGGCCATACCTCCTGGTGGTCTCTGTGCTAAACACAAGGACAGGGACCAAGAGCTCCTCCCTGGGACCCATAAGGAGGGTAGGGGTGGGGCGTACAGTAGGTAAGTGTGACTCATCCAGCACTGGACCCGGCCCATCTGGAGGCAGGTGGGATCCTTATCGGGCAGAGTGGCTACACTTACCTGAGGTTACCTGTTGGTGGCAGAGTTTCATGGCCAGGCTGTCAGGTGCCAGGGGGTTCATGCCTATAACCCAGGCCCCCTAAACCTGTTCCTCCTCCCCAGTCCTCATCCCCCCAGACCACCTTGAGCTCTGCCCTGCCTTGCCCACACCATGGCATTCTTCCTTTGCTGCCTGGTGGGTGCTAGGTGCTACCCTCAAGGAGCTCACAAGGATTTGGGGTAATAGATGATTTTTTAGTGGGCACATAAATGAGCTAGTGACTCTCTGGACCACCCCCCACCTCCCCAGGGGCTCGGGACTGCCCTTTTCTCCCTCCCCATTCCAGCATCACTACCCATTAGTGGGCCCCACGTGCCTCCTCAGCCTTTTGATCAAAAATACCCATAGCAGCAGCCTCTTGCACTCACTGGCCACTCCGACCACACCTCCGCCTGCAAATACCCTGCCCGGACAAGGCCGCCACAAGGCCCAGCCCTGAGCCTGCACTCAAGGCCCCAGGATCTGGCCATTTCTGCCTCTTGGCAGCCTCACTTCTCCCGTCCTCCTCCTGTGCTCCAGCCACACTGAGCACCTCACTCCAGGCCCTTTCCTGATCTCTCCACCCAAATGCTCTCTATTCCTCCTGGAGGCCCCGCTTGACTGTCCCTTCCCAGGGAAGCTGTTCCCACCCCCCAGCCCATCAGCCCCTCCTCCTTCGGGAAGCCAGCACCCTCGGCAACTGCTCTGGTCCTTCCTTTGTTCCTGACATACCTACTGCCTCCCCTCCCCACCCAGGACAGGTGTTCAGAGCAGGCACAGGAGAGCAAGTGAAGGAATCAGGGCATACAGAATGAGAAGACCCGCCTACAGTCTGGCTTTCTCTTCCTCACTGTAAAAAAAACACAAGATTTCCCAGAGTCATCCTGCTGGGCCCCTGACCTCTGGTTTTCAGCTACTCTCTGAGGCAGGAACAGCTTATCCCAGGCCATAGTGGGTTCTACAGGGGTCTGCCAGGAAGGAGGGCCAAGGTCCTAGGGGCAGCCAGGGGTGCTGAGACAGGTGCTTCTTGAGGACCCCCTCCGTGCACACTGGGTCACAGTTCCTGTGCGATCCAACAAGGGCTTGGCCCTCTCTGGGGTTCAGTTTCCCCATTTGGCAAAGGATTGGCAGGTGTTGACACTGCCTGTCGCTCAGACATGATATGTAAAAGGGTCAGTCCGCACGTCAGGCCATATAGGTGCCAAGTCAGTGATGGTGCGTCTCTGGCCATGCCAGCCCATGAGCCTGGGCGCTCTGTCCTGAGATGAGGCAGAAGTAGGCTGTGGCTGGTCCCCTCCCCCAAGCTTGACCTGCGATGCCCCCCAGGTGTGACCCAGCCTTATTTGCCCAATGCTCGCCATGTCCCCCAGTCCATCAGCCTGCCTGTATGTCCCACCGGTCTCTTGGGCATGCTGGAGCTGTAGACACCCCCTCCTTCTCAGCTGCAGAGGCAGGGCCCAGCTCTTCCCCGCAGAAGCCCTGCAGCTGCCCCAGCTGCCAGGCTGAAAGGCATCAATGCTAATGGTGAGCCCATTAGCCGACCCATCTCCAGCCCTGCCTAGGCTGCCAGGGAGAGCTGGCGGTGACTGCAGGTGGGGACTATCTATGCTGGCGGGTAGGAGGGCAACTTGAGGCTGGGGAAGGGATGGTATTTTTGTCCCGTGCAGCCACACCACTCACTCTTGAAACCATGTCCTTCCCAACAACCTTCAAGAGATGGCAGATAAGGAGCAATGTTCCTCCCTGGCACTCAGGAGGGGTACCCGGCCTGTGCCATAACTCCAGTGTCAAACTCAGGCCCTGTACACAAGCCCCCAGGAATGCCGTGACCTTCCTCCTTTAGAAAGGTAACGCCGCTCCCTCTCCAGTTAACCCCCTAGGGCTCCTCTTTCTGGCGCCAGCCCTCGGATTGGCCCCCACTGCCCACAGCATCCATCTTTGGTGCCTGTATCACAGATGGTTCCCAGTGCTGGATGCCCCAGGCAAGCATCCCAGTGAGCTGGTCTGTCTGTCCTACTTGCAGCTCCTCTAGGACGGAAGCAATTGGGCCTGACTCAGTGCTGCCCGCCACTTGGCTATGTGCTCAGCCAGGTGCCTGGTAGATGAAGTGACCAGGAGCAGCTAGGCCTCGGTCTTCTTACCTCTGTGATAGGGAGGATGGCACCATGGGGCCAGACTGGAATCAAATGCATGATCAGTAAGGTGTGGCCCTCCCTGTCAACAGCACACAGTAGGTCTGCATGCATACCTCTGAGAAACAGACGATGGTACACACACACACACACACACACGCACGCACGCACATGCCCATTGACACCAGCCTGAGGACTTGGATCCTGGAGTAGGCAGCGTCAAAGCTGGGTCAAGAGAGCAAGCGGGCCATGTCTGGTTGTGAAGCCCTGCTGCTCTCCTCCCTAGTCCCAGGTCATGACCTCACACACCTGTAGCGACAGCCCTTGGACACCAGAGAAACCATGGCCCTTGCTAACAGGCATCCCCTCCCATGGCCCCTCCAGACAGGCAGCAAGTGCTCTGGTGCCCATAACACTTAGGGTAGATGAAGAGAGCCCACCTGCCGGACACTGTACCTGGCGCCAGCACCTCACTGTGCCAGCATTATCTGCCATCTAAACCACCACCAGGGAGGAACAGAGCCAGGGCATGGGTGGGGGAGGCAAGAGAGGTCCTTATCCCCAGGGCCTCAGTGCCAACACCAGGACCTGCAGGAGACAAAGCCCTGCCCTGGAAATCTAACCCGCGGGAAGCAGTCCTACCCCAGGGGGTCTGATGGGGGAGACACAGCCCTACCCTGAGGAGTCTGATAGGAGAAGTAGCTCCGCCCAGGAATCTCAAGGGAGGGCTATGAAGGCTGGGCTAGGCCAGGCCAGAGGAGCCGGCTGGACAGAACAGGTGGCCTCCCTGGCCTGAGGTCTGCCCCAGCCATCGGGCCTGCTGCCTGCCTCTCTGCCAAGCCGGCGACAGACGGCTCTCTCAGAAAACAGTCCTCTTGGCTGAGCTAAGCTGGCAGTGAGCCAGGGCAGGAAGGCCAAGCGTCCTCACTGGTGTAGCCGGGTAGCTGGCCTGGGCCCTACACAGAGGCCTGGTGGGCAGGCGACAGTCAGGTCTGGCCAGGCCACTGCAGCCGCCTTCCACGGTGCCAAACTGCTATTCCCCATGCTCACCCCATGCTCGTGTCCTCACCCTGTTCCCCACCCGCCAAGACCCCTAATGCCCTCTCTTGGGCTTTACTCCAGCTAAGGAGTGTATGTGTCATCTATACAGGGGCCATGAGGGCCCCCCAGTCCCACCCCTCATATGTCATCTCTGTACAGAAAGCCACATGGCAGGGGGTAGATGTGTGAATTACAAGGGGTGATTCTCCCACCCCTTCCCAGTTTGAGGAAAATGGCCCCAAGAATACCAAGTAACACAGGGGGGTGTCAGGGGTATGGACCCTGGACCTTAATGATGTCTGTTTCTCCCCAGCCAGGGTCTTTCCCATGTTCAGGCCCCTCCCAGGGCTGTGGAGTTGAAAACATGAGGGTCCCGGCCCGTGCGTAGGGTTGACCCTCCCTCCTGGGGACATCCAGCTCCCTGTCCTCTTAGCACCCTCAGAGGAGGCAGCACCATGATTTTATAAGTTGGAAGTCCTGACCCTGAGGTAAAGTCTCCCTGAGGCTGCAGGATTTAACAGGCACCCTTGCCTCATCGGTGAGATAGGGCGACCCCTGGGGGTCCTCATGGGGCCGCTGGGGTCTGCACTCACTGCTCAGGATTCCAGAGCTCAAGTATTCAGGTCAGGGCTGAGGCCAGGACCCTTTGCCAAGTCCCCTGTGTGTCATTGCTCAGTGGTGCTGCCTCCTTGTCTAACCCAGAGGTAGGCGCTAACGGGGACACTGGGCACTGGGCAGGCCAAAGCAGACCCAGAGGCCTTTCCAGGGACTCTCCCACCCCGACCCCGATATCTCCATCCTGCCACGCCCCCAGCTCCACATCACATCAAGCAAAGCCATCACAGCTGGGCTTGCTATGTGTTTTCACACACGTGACCTTGCCCGTCACCACTGCACGCTAATGCTACTCTTGACCAAGAAAGGGCTGGCTGGCCCTCCAAAGTGGGAGAGGCAGGGAGGAATCCTGCCCACATGCACCCCAGCCCCTAGGGACAAGGACTGCATACACACTCCTGAGCCTCACCCGTGGTGTCCAGGAGGCTGGAGTCCTCCTGAAGGACACGTTCCCCCGTATTCCTGATGCCACCAACACCTGATCCTCTGCTAAAACCATGAAATAGGACAAGGAGAGAAAGGGAGCCATTGGAGCAGCTGGAGGCGTGGCTAAGTGAAGGCCTGGGTGTCCCAGGGACGGAGGTGCATGCAGGACCCACATGACCTATGAGGGAGCCCAGGGCTCCGACCCCCAGCCATGCCCTTCCCTGTCCTTGCGGAAGATTTGCCTAAAAAGTTGGACAGTGAAGCCCCCGTGCTAATCTGCAGTCCTCCCACCACGCTGCCTGTTCTCACTGAGAGCCGTGTTTATAACCCCCTTTTAGATAACAAATCACATTTTCTTTTCTCCAGCGACTGTGTTGAATTGATATTTTTTCCCCTCGGTTTAATGGGTTTGTATGTTCAGGAATGATCTTCATCAACCGAAACTCCTTATTGTGTTTGATGTAATGTCAGCTTTCATTACGCGCTTCGGTCGGAGCCGGCGCAGGGGAAAGGCCGAGCACCCTGGAGCCTGGGCCGTGGCCCCACCCCCACCCGGCCCACTGGGCTCCAGCCTTCCTGGGCTGGTGGGTGGGCAGGTGTGGAGGGGTTGGAGATGGGTCGGGAAAGCGGGCTGAGCCAAGTTTCCAAGGCTCTCTTATCCCTGTCATAGTGTCCTCATCTATATGGCGGGGTCACAGGGCTGTTGGGAGAACCTGGAATTTAACGTGTGCCAACCACTAGATACAGCGGATGCCTCAGATGACTAAAACTATCAGGTGGCCTTTGGTCTCATCAGGAGGTTGTGGCCTTGCCCAAGATGGTGCCAGGCATGTAGTCAATGTTCCAGAATGCTTGCATTATGCCTGTGGGTCCCGCCAGCAGCCTGTACCCCCCAGACCATTGGTGGGAAACAACCCACGACCATTCCCCACAACAAGCCTTAGTTTGATCACCTCAAACCATGGCCTCAGACCCAGCACCTGGGCAGTCGCCAGGGCCAAGCTCCTCCCTGAAGCATGAGGACCCTGAGCTCAGAGAGAACAGTACAGCTCTGAGGTCACACAGCAAATGGAGCCCAGCCAGGCCCAGGCATGGGGCGGCCAAGATGACTTCTGCTCACCATGGAGTAAGTGCTGGCTCTGTGCATGCTGTTCTACAGCCAGACCCTTGGGAGCACACTTGGTCATCACCCCCATTTGCAGACCACAAAGAAACAGGCTCCCAGTGAGCGAGGGACTGCCAGAGCCATGCTGCAGGTTTTGCTGTACAAAACAGGGCTGAGGAGCACCAGGGGAGGGCGACCCCGACAGTGGCATCCCATGTCCTGGCCCTGGGGCCCATCGGGGCCGGAGTGGGGTGGCCCCTCCTGAGTGGGTGGCACTTGATGGCACCAGATTCACCTTCTGGCAGCTTCTGTCAGCCATGCTCAGTTCTGATTAAAGATCATTAAACATGAAATTAGCTCATTTGTGTTACGGGTCCCCCAGGTGGCCAGTGCTTATGACACACAGATGGCCAAGAACCTAGGCGGCGGGCAGGCGGGTGAGGCCAGGGCGGGTGGGGTGAGCACAGGCAGTGAGGGCTGGGAGGCAGGCTCCAGGCTGGGCTTTGTTTTCTCCCAGTCCTGTTGTGTAAACCCCTTGCATTTCACAACAAATCACAGATAATTAATAAGTACATGCCCGTAATGAGCAGGCTTTTTAATAGAAGAAATTGGAAGATGCGGTGTCAAGTCATTATTTCACTCTTGCCCAGACTCGGCTCTGTTTTTCCATCTTCCTCACTCCCCCTGGTTCTGCCTCAGCCAGAATCTCAGCAGATAGGCTGGCTCTGACCCTACGTCTCCGCATGGCTGCAGTGCAGAGACCCTGGTCCTGGAGTCAGTGAGGGCCCCTGAGGACCAGCCCTGGTCTGGTCTTCAGGGACATTCCCACCCTGACTCGTCCTGCCTCCCTGGACGGCAGCTCTGAATGGAGGAATCTGAGGGGGCCATTCCAGGCCTTGGGGCTGGGGGTTCTGGCTGCACCTCAGGAGACCTTGAGCTGTGGTGTTGAGGCCTCTCTCCCCAACCAGGAGGAAGACATCGTGTACTATGATGCCAAGGCTGACGCTGAGCTGGTAAGTGCCCCTACCTACGCTGGGGGGAGGGGCCGCTGCCAGAGCCACGTGCTTTCTCTGAGCTCATGGCCTCAGCTGGAAAATGAGTGTTGGGACTTAGTGCCCTTTGGGATCCTGAGCTCGAGCCCGCAGGGTTGTGTTGGCACAGAACCCCACCCTACATCCCCCACAAACCCCTAGAGGCCCAGACACCTCCAAGGCTGTGTCTCTGTGGCACCAAGGGGCACAGCTTCACTGCACAGTGTGGGGCAGGCCCAGACCCGGCCGTGGGCAGGGCAGTGAGGCGCTCGGACCTCCTCCCATAGGTCAGCTCAGGTGCCAGCGTCAAGAGGGGTGCTGAGTCCTAGGAGAGCAGGGAACAGAGGGAGCAGTTGGAGAGGGCTTTCTGGAAGTGGCAGGCAGGCCAGGATACAGGATGCAATGCCATCCATGTGTTTTTCAGATCAGCGCAGGCACCCTCCCCTATGGGGAGGGGAACAGCAGCTCAGTGGGCTGAGCACCCCACAGCCTGGCCCCACAGTCAGTGCTTGGCCCTGTGCTCAGTCAGTCTCGTCCCAGCTGCAGAGAAAGCCCAGGTCCCGTGCCTGCCTGTTCTTTTGGTGACGGAGACCATTTGGGTGGGATGGGGCCTACAGAGGAGACCAGGGTGTCGAGGGGCAGAGCCCGTGGAGTGGACAGTGTTTGGAGAGCTTGTCAAGGCCCAAGTCAATCTGCCTGCCTTTGAGGCAATAGTTGAACCCAATTGTCTTCTCTGAAAACAGAGGTGTCACAATAGCTCAGTCTCTGGGTTCCCACCTGTGCTGGCTGTTGCAAGAGACCCAAAATCCAGTCTTCCTTTCCTTATTGGCCTGGGGGGGGGGGGTTCCTGAGAGGAGGAGCCGGCGTGCCCAATGACACCAGCAGGTGGGCAGGCTGGAAGGGATCCCTGCAGAGGGTCCGCGGTGCCAGGCTGGCCTGGAGGGAACCTCCGGGAGGGCAGGCGGGCAGGGGGCCTGAGAAGGAGGGCTGGGTGGGCTACAGCAGGTGTGCTTTCCCCTTGGCTGAGCCTCCGTGGCTCCCAGAGAAGTTGCTAAAATTAAAGCTGGAATCTGAAATTCAAATGAAGAGCGAACCTTTAATTAGACCCTGAATCTAATTCCTTACCCCCCTCGGCAGCGGGCTGTAATTTTAGCAATCAGTGCATTAAATATAAACCAGGAGACTGCGATTGCCCACCGTACAAAGCCCTGGGCGTGAGGGTGGCACTGAGGGGCTCCTTGGCCAGTGCGGGGCCCAGCCCCCTGCCAGGGCTGTGAACTCCCAGCTCCCAGCGGCCCCCAATAGATCCAGGACCCTCAGCCCCTTGGATAGCTGCTGGGGGTCTAGGGCAGCCCAAGGGGAAAGATTACCCTTGGTGGGGCTGGGCTGGGGTCAGGTAATCCAAAAACTCGGCCCGGCCCGGCCCTGGTATAAATTCTGCACATACACATTTGCCGACACCCCTGCTTGTTGTGTTGTTTTGTTTTTTTAATCTTTGCCAGAGGTACAGTTAGAGATCTTTCTAGACCATTTACTTTTAAATTACCAGCCAGAAGGTGGGGGTGGGGGAAAGAGAAGGAAGGAAAAAAGTTCGCCAGCTGATAGCTTATCAGAACGGAATCCAAATGTCACATTAGTTGGGAAAGTTGGGAGATTAAATTTTCCAGCGCCCTTCATCTGCCGCTGACATTTCAGGGGCTTTCTTCTCCCGAGTCTACCCCTCCTCCTCGCAGAACGTGAGTGGCTCATGCCTCAGAGGCGGCAGCTCCCCGCTCTGGCCTCTGCTGGGCAGCTGCTGCCTGGCTTTACCCAGCACCCAGGAGCATCTGAGGGTCCTCCTAGGGTGTGCCGAAGTGGGCGGAGGGGCACGCTGGGGGCACAATAGGAGGGCAGCACGTGTCTTGGCTTGTGCTGCACAAAACAACCCTTGAAGAAATGAAAAGGGATTTGCTGCAGGCCCTTCAGAGCCGTGCCAGCACCCACACAGGCCAGCCACTGCACCCCCTGTCCAGGAGCACTCCGAGGGTGGGGAGAGCACATCTAGCCGGGTGGGGACACCTTTTCCCCAGACAAGACACGGCCTGGACAAAAGCCTGGAGACAGGAGCCGAGGGATGTGCCCAGGACCCAGTGAGCGGTGGGGTCAGCTGTCGCTGTGCGATCCACCACGGAGAGGACAGGAGCTGAGACTGGTGCCAAGTGTGGTCACAGGGCTCTTGCGGGGCCGTGAGGGCGCGTGGAGAGCCGCTGAGCTCCTTCCCCCCAGCACACACAGTCCCCCAGCTCTGTCCCCTGCCCTGCCTGCCTTTCCCCTCTCTCAGCTTCACTCCCCACCACCATTTTTCCTTCGCCCTTGCACACCTGCACCTGTGCCTACCCACCCCCATTGGCTGCGGCGTCAACACTGTCATCGCCGACCCACTCCTGCCAGCCTGTGGTGGTGGGCGGGGGTGCACAGCGCATGCCCAGCCTGCCCGGCCAGAGATGCAGTAATTGGCACCTGTCAGGCGGCTGCAGCTCAGTTTAGAAAGTCAACAGGGGCCTTTACAGTCCTGCTGCCAGCGGGCGCCGCAAACCCTGCTTCCAGAGGTTACTGGGTCCCAGTGCCAGCCCCTACCCCAGCCCAGCTCTCCCGGCTGACTCCCCAGTTCAGCCCATAGAGCCACCCTACTGTAGAGGGTGGTGGCCCTCCCCCAGACGGGGCCAGGGCCCCCTCCCTGTCACCAAAGGAACTCCATGGGGGCGGGAGGGGGGCCCGGTGGGGGCTGTGGGTCTCTGAGCTCCTGGAAAGGGCTGACAGGCCTGTGGTTGCACAAGGCACGTCCCGGAGGCAGAGGTCTGCAGCCCGCTCTTCATGGGCTCCAGGACTTGCCTCCTTTGCTGATAATTCGTTTTCAAGGATGTCAGGAAGGGGTTGGGCTTGGTTTTGGTTTTGGAATTTGAGTTTAGCAAATGTGGGGATGGTGGGTGGGGCGGGTGGGGGAGGTGGAAGCCACAGGCCTCTTGGGTGAGGGGTCCTTCTGTCCCTGTGTCTCCCCACCTCTGTCTCTGCGTGTGACTGCAATAGTCTGATGCCCCTACGGCCTAGACTCTGGCCCTCCCCTGTCCGCAGACATGTCTGACCTCATTCCACCGCTGCTGACCCTGACATTGCCGTGGTGGGGTGTTGCTTTCTGCAGGATGACCCTGAGAGTGAGGATGTGGAGAGGGGCTCCAAGGCCAGCACCCTAAGGCTGGACTTCATTGAGGACCCAAACTTCAAGAACAAGGTCAACTATTCGTACACGGCAGTGCAGATCCCCACGGATATCTACAAAGGCTGTGAGTGTGCCTGTGATCAGCCTTCCCCACCCCCCATGGAGCCAAGGCCCACTGCCCAGGCACTGCCAGGTCCCAGGTGCCCGGCCACCCACCGTCAGCCCCCTACACCCAAGGTCACATGTGCTCACTTCTCAGGCTCGCCCACATGCAGGCATCAAACCACTTGCAGGCACGGCCTCACAGAAGCTACAAAACACAGAGCCTTTCCCCCTGTGCATGGTTACCCCCCATGTGTGCACACACTCCCATGCAAATACATGCACACCAGCGTTCCCCCACATGCTGGGCCGAGGCCGGCCCCAAAGCAGCTCTCCCCTACCCTCCCCCATTCCCTGGCCCCACATAGGAATGGTGGAGGAGCTACCACATCAGACAGACACTGGGGCTGGGAGCAACTGCTCACACAGACACCAACCAACCCTGTAACACCTCCCTCCTGCTCCTTGGCATGGGGGAGTGGGTAGAGGGTGGCTGAGATTCCAAGCTCTACAGACAGGGCAGTTTTGCACATCGGGGAAACCAGGTCACTGCAGCTAGAAGGATTTCAGTCAGACATGAGGAGGAACTTACCGAAGGTCTTGGGAAGTATAAGGGGAGGAGGCCAAGAGTCAGACACTAGATGGGGAGCTCTAGCAGCAGCATTTAAGGCTCAGGGGTCTGTTGATTCTGACATAATTCTGTGGGCACCTACAGGGTAACCTTAGAATCCAGGGGGCCCACCAGGTAGAGGTCTTCGGGCAAAGGTCCCCGAACTTCTGAGTAGTCTCCAGAATCTAGGGCATCCTCCGGGGTCCTCAGGGAGGTCCCCTCCACCCTTAGGGTCAGCAAGGCCTCTGGGCAACCTCAGGTGGGGGTAAGGGTGGATGCCGCCCCACCCCCTTCACAGGCCACCTGCCTGAGCCAGTGGAGGGACGCTATCACAAGCAACCACGCTAATTAAAACAGGAGCCACATCGCCCTCCCTAGTCACCCCTCGCTACCCACACAAATTACATTTTATATGTTTTTTATTTACTGTGTCACTTTTAATTAAATCTGTAATCGCCTGCCTGAGGGGGCATGGTCCCCGTTTCCCAACTCAGCGTGATCTGAGAGTCTGCACGTGGGTGTGGGCGTGTGCGTGGGGGTCTGGGGAGTAGGCCCTTTCCAGGCGGAGGGCTGGAGTGTTTGCACACGTGCTGTCTGGCGGTGAGTACATGTGTGTGTGCGCGTGTGGTCGTGGACACCTGCGGAGACAGCCGAGCCAGGCCAGGAGTCTTCTCTTGGCTCTTGACCTGAGTCGGGAATACCCTGCTGCCAGCAGCTAGATGGGCTTCCAGGATGATCGGATGATCTGCTCTGAGCCTCTCATTGTGCAGATGGGGAAACTGAGGCCCAGCAATGGGACTTGCCGGGCAGACTCTCCTAAGGCAGATAGTACTGTGTGAAACGTTTGCGAGCCTGACTTTATTTTTTTCCTTAAAGAGAAAAATAGAAATTGTTCAACTCACTAAGTTTCTAGATTAGGAACAGGACCATAACGTACTGTTCAATAGGCACAGCCAATGCTAGAAATGTGTTTTGTTTTCACATTATGGTCAGTTAAGGGAAGCGGCAGGGACACAGAGAGGGAAGTGAGAGCAGAGGGGGAGGGATTGGGCAGCAGACAAGATGCAACAGAGACCCCACATTAGAGAGGAAGAAAAAGGAAGGAAGAGTGCCCTTGGCGTCCCGGGCTGTGGGCAGAGCCTGGAGCACGTGTATCTTTAAATCGTAGCTCTTCGTCTGCTCTGAAGGTGTCAGTGCTCACAGCTGCACTCTGAGGAGAGCGGCAGGGCCTTTGAAGACATTCTCTGGTTCTCACTTGGGGTGGATCTTTGACAGGGACCGTGGGGTGAGGGGTGATGGTGTCAGGGCTCCACCTGGGAAGAAAGGAGGTGGAAGAAACTGGAGGAAGAAGTAGCCCTGGGGGGAGGGGGGGACAGAGGCCTGGCAGTAACAGGTGTCCAACTCCCGCTGGGGTTTTTTAGCATCGCACAAGCAGGGACGGGTACACTGCACGTGTGAAAACACATGCCACACACACATCAGCAGATTTAGGGCTGTCCGGAATTGAGTGGCAGGGTTACTGCTCAAGCCATTTGAGTCTGTACCCGGGTGCAGGGAGCTGAAGGCTGGAGTTCATCCATCTGAGAGGAACCTGGCTCTGTGCGTGTGCTCAGGATGGGTCTAGCCAGGTGCAGCCACAGAGGCTGAGGGAAAGGGAGGGTGGGGGTAACTGGCCGTGGGAGGCTGTGAGAGCAGGACCCATTGGCGTTGTCCTGTAGGTGCAGAATGGTGTGTAGGTATGAGGATGTGAGTCCCTGTGCCCATGGCAGCAGTTGGGCTGCTGGGCAGGTAGGTTTGGGGGTGAGGGCATCACACACCTGGCTGGAAACATGGAGGTTAGATGCAGGTATAAATGCAGGCTGTGTGTGTGTGTGTGCGCGCACACGTGCCTGTGTTAGAGCAGGATCATGGCACAGCCCCTGCCCCTCCAAGAACCCCCGCCCCCACCCCTGCCTGCTCCTGGCCCCAGTTGATTAATCATGGAGCTGAGTGGCTTCCAGCTTATCAGGTACCTTAATAGCTGAATAATTCCAGCCCCATCATCGAGCCCTTAATTGCTTTCTTGTGGCTGCAGCCCGGAGTGCATGCTGAGTGGGTGAGCTCTCAGGGGACCTGCCACCAGCTCCAGGCAGCATGCTGGATTGGCACCCCAACTTACACACTCCCTGCCACCTGGGCGGCCCCCCTCCAGGGGCCACAGGTCACAACTGCCCTACCTGATCATGTAGGTCCTGGCTGAAGGGCAGACTCAGCTGTTTCTTTGATGACTGGGGCGGGGGGGGGGGGGACCAGGAAGTCTTCCTGGAGGAGCTGGTGCAGCCCCAGCCGAGCCCTGGGGGAACGAGGAAAAGCCTGGATCGGCGGAGAGCAGGCGAGGCTTTCTAAGTGGGGGGACTCATGCATGGGTGTCATCGTGGTGGGGTTCAGCAGGGGACAGCCCAGATGCTTCCCACCCCAGCCCCGTGCTTCCCCACAGCCACCGTCATCCTCAATGAGCTCAACTGGACGGAGGCCCTGGAGAATGTGTTCACCGAGAACCGCAGGCAGGACCCCACCCTGCTGTGGCAGGTCTTTGGCAGTGCCACGGGAGTCACCCGCTACTACCCAGGTAGGTACCAGCCCGTCTCCCCTTCCACTCAGCACCATGTCCTCCTCCATCTCCCAGCCCGCTCATCCTGGGGCGTGTGGGGTAGGATGGTCACCCCGTAGGCTGCAGAGCGACCTGGCCACTCCAGCAAGGTCTGCCTACCCAGGCCAGGCCCTTCTCTGCCAGCCCCCCTCACATCTTTCCCCCCACAGCTACCCCATGGCGAGCCCCCAAGAAAATCGACCTGTACGACGTCCGAAGGAGACCCTGGTGAGCGAGCAAGGAGGGGCTGGGCAGGGACACCCCCTTGGCTCCGCCACCTCTCCCGCCTGCTCCCCTCCCTCCTGATATCCAGGCCTCTGAGCAGGGCGCAGCCAGCTCTATCCAATTTTCATTTCACACATCGTTGCCACTGGAAAATGGATCCCATCACCCAGGCAGGCCTCCCAGCTGCCTCTGCCCCCGTCCACTGCCCGGCACTCCACCCCTTCGGGACTGAGGGATGGGACCAGTGGAGGTTCCCGAGGGAGAATGCCAGCCCCCATTCCACCCATCTGAGCCCTGGAGACACCCCCACCCTCCGCTCTGCCTCTCCTGCAGTAGCCCATGACCTTCCTTCCTGCCACCTATTCAATCCCATATATAGTTAGACTCTGCCCTTGGGACCTCAACCTGGGCTAGGGGACATGACAGGCCACTGAGGCCAAGGACCATGCCTCCGGTCCCCTCTCCAGATCACCTTCTCACCCCTCCTTAGAGTCATTCACATGCTGGGCGACCGGGTCACTCATGGCAGGGGCAAGGATTGTTGTATTAAATGCGGCATCAGTGCCTAGAACCCTGTCTGGCCCACGTAGGAGATGCTCAATACAATCTGTTGCATCAACATGTGGGTAAAGGAAGGAAGGATCCACAAGGTCCCCATGAGTCTGGCCCTAACTGAGGCTTCTCCTGGACAGGTACATCCAGGGGGCCTCGTCACCCAAAGACATGGTCATCATCGTGGATGTGTGAGTGGGTGATGCCGGCAGGTGGGGTGGGGGCAGGCAAGGGGCTAGAATCTGCTGCCTGGGGACACCCTGGGGGAATAGCCAAAGAACACCTGAGGCCTACCTGGCACCTTTGTGACCTCCACAGGAGTGGCAGCGTGAGTGGCCTCACCCTGAAACTGATGAAGACGTCTGTCTGTGAGATGCTGGACACACTCTCGGACGATGACTATGTGAACGTAGCCTCAGTAGGTGCCAAGGGGGACAGGTGGGCCAGGAATGGGTCGCCCTTACCTGCCCGTATGTCAGCTGCCTGCCCTAGCCAGCTTGAGGCCCCTAACCACCCTTGCCGTCCCTGCAGTTCAACGAGAAGGCGCAGCCTGTGTCGTGCTTCACACACCTGGTGCAGGCCAATGTGCGTAACAAGAAGGTGTTCAAGGAAGCTGTGCAGGGCATGGTGGCCAAGGGCACCACAGGCTACAAGGCCGGCTTCGAGTATGCCTTCGACCAGCTGCAGAATGTGAGCCGCGTGGGTGGGCAAACGGACAGCTGGGGGCGGGCGAGGGCCGGGCCTTCATGACACTGGGAAAGTCGAGACGAATGGCCTTGTTAGCTCCCAACAGGCAGCTCAGGCAGATAGCACCATCTGCTGTGGGGGAGGACGGCCAGAGGGCCAGGCCCCCTGAGGGAGGGAGACCCACCCCAGGGCCAGGAGGGGCCAAGAGCTGCCTGACCCCACACCTGCTCCTGCCCAGTCCAACATCACCCGTGCCAACTGCAATAAAATGATCATGATGTTCACGGACGGCGGCGAGGACCGAGTACAGGACGTCTTTGAGAAGTACAATTGGCCCAATCGGACGGTGAGGCTCAGCCCAGGCAGGTGCTGCCCTGACATGGGCACAGCACAGGGTGGGGGTAGAGGGTGCTGTGCTCTGGCAGCCGCAGCAGTAACCTCAAGCCCCAAATAGGTGCGCGTGTTCACATTCTCTGTGGGGCAGCACAACTATGACGTCACGCCTCTGCAGTGGATGGCCTGCGCCAACAAAGGTACCTCACCTGGGCATCACTGCCGTGCGGCCTGCCTGCCATGCCTTGCTGTCCAATTGGGCTGCTTGTCCACCCGTCCTTGCATATGTCCAGCTTTCCAGCTGCTTGTTCATCCACTGTCCATCTTTCTATACGTGACTGTCCGTCTGTCTGTCTGTCTAACTGTCCATCTGACTGAGCATTTTTCTACCCATCTGTCTGAGTAGCCATGCCCATCTAGCTCCCAGCTTGTCTATTCCTGTGTGTCTGTTTGCTGGGCAGTCTGTCTCTCCATGCATTTGGGCCTGTCCCCTGGGTGAACTCTGAATGTCACCGCCATCCTAGAATGAGGGACATCAGGCCGCAGGCTCCTTTCTTCACCCCAGCTCTGCTTCCTTATCCCTCTCCCCTCACAGCCCCTTCCGTAGCATCATTCCCACTGACAGGGCAATGGCAGGGAGCACTAACGGGACCTGACTCAAGGAGAGTGACACCAAAAAGAGAGGGAGCCTCAGGAAATAGGGCTGCAGACATACCCCCGGGTCCAGGGTCCAGCACCACCCAGGCCCGCCTCTGCCTCCCCTTCCCTCACAGGTTACTATTTTGAGATCCCTTCCATCGGTGCCATCCGCATCAACACACAGGTGAGACTGTGGGGGGGCCCCTCCTCTAGCCCCTTGCCTCCGCGGGGACAGCGCCTTGATGGGCTGCTGTGGGGTGAGAGCGCCCCCTGGTGGCATGCTGGCACATGGGGAAGCCGAACAGGGAAAGGACACAGGAAGGGACAGACTCATGACCCCTGCCCACCGTCCCCTCCAGGAATACCTAGACGTATTGGGCAGGCCCATGGTGCTGGCAGGCAAGGAGGCCAAGCAGGTGCAGTGGACTAACGTGTATGAGGATGCGCTGGTAAGGCCTCTGGGCAAGGAAGGGGAGGGGCTGGCGACCTTCCCCATGGATGTGCCCACAGGGTCAAGTCCTTTGAGGGGTCGCTTATGGGGCTAACCCAAACAGGGGAGCAAGAAAAGTGGCCTGCATCTAAGCCTCTGCAATGAACGCTTGGAGTGGGGGCATGGCTGGCACAGGAGACTAACCCATCATCTTCCTCTACCTTCAGGGGCTGGGGTTGGTGGTGACAGGGACCCTCCCAGTATTCAACCTGACACAGGATGGCCCTGGGGAAAAGAAGGTGAGGTCCGCCACTGGGGAAGGGGGAGGCAGGCCTGGGGAGGGTTGGGCATGCCCATAGCTGGGCTGGGATGGAAGACGGATAGATGGGCCTGCAAACTGGACAGGGGCAGCTGCTTGTGAGAGCAGCTTGAGGCCTCAGGTATGGGGTGGGCAGGGAGCTCACCATGGAATTGAGCCCATTGCAGACCTCCTGCCTCTGCTCCCAGAACCAGCTGATCCTGGGAGTGATGGGCATCGATGTGGCTCTGAATGATATCAAGAGGCTGACTCCCAACTACACGGTGAGTGTCCACCTGCACGTCCTCCCTGCTCTCCCTCCCGCAGGGACACAGCCAGGCTCAGCAGAGGAGACTGATGGCGACTACAGCGCCTACCGTGGAAACCTCTGAGTTCAGGCAGTCAGGGAAGGCTTCCCGAGGAGGTGACCTTGGGCCTAGAGCTGGGGTCGTCTAATTTTCTGTAAAGGGCTAGATTATGACTATTTGAGGCCCTGCCAGCCGAAATGCTCATATTCAGCTCTGCTGTTGTATTGGGAAAACGGCCACAGACAAAACAAACAAATGGGCATGGATGTGTCCCAACACAATTTTGTTTGTGGATACTGAAATTTGAATTTTGAATAATTTTCATGTCATGAAATATAATTCTTCTTTTAATCTTTTTCAAGCATTTAAATGTGTACAGACCTTAAATATGTACAGACCATTCTTAGCTCATAGCGGTACAGTAACAGGTGGCAGGCCAGGTGTGGCCCATGGTCCTTAGCCAACCCCGGACTGTCGCATAGACAGAAGTGTTCTAGGTAGAAAGGAGGGGAAGGCACACCCGGGAGGCAAAGGGAACTCTCGAGCAAAGTCCTGAAGGTGAAAACCAGGATCATAAGCCGGGGCGGGGGAGGGGCAAGATCAGTGTGGCTGGCCCAGGGCCTGTAGCAAAGGGAATTTGGGTCTTGGTTGTGAAGTGGAGGGACGGACAAGATGTGTGTAACCACATGCTGAAACCTGAGCTATATGAAGGCGCCATGTCGTTGGCCTCCATGTGCAGTGAGAACACTGCCAAGTGCTAAGGGCGGGTGCGTGGTCTCACTCCTTCCCTTCCACCTGAAAGGGGCTCCCCAGGCCTATGGGATTCCAGGGTACTCGGCTCCCACTGAACTCTGCTGACATGGGGACCAGGAGGAGGCCGTCGTGGGGAGGGGGGAGGGGAGCAGCCGCAGCCTGTGGGGCCAGCACAGGTAGAGAGCCTGGCTGACAGCGCCATGAGAACCAGGGGTGGGAGGAGAGCTACAGAAGGCCAGGTGACTCATGGCCCCATGGAGCTGGTCAGCATAAAGGGCACCAGCCTGCTGGGCGTGGCTTGAGGAACAGGCTTGGCGCCAAGTGGTAGTGGGGGCCTGGCCCAGGCAGGCAGTTGGCACCCCCTCAGCGGCTTGGAAGGCAGGACAGGGAAGAACTCCGGAGCCCGGAGAACCCCTGCCCAGCCCTCCAGGCCCTGAGCCCCCAATCTATACCCCCAGCTTGGAGCCAACGGCTACGTGTTTGCCATTGACCTGAATGGCTACGTGTTGCTGCACCCCAACCTCAAGCCCCAGGTAAGCCAGGTAGGTGGCCTGGAGGCGGGTAAACTCTACGAGATGGGGACTCCTGACTTCCTGCCCTGCCTCATGCAGACCACCAACTTCCGGGAGCCTGTGACTCTGGACTTCCTAGATGCAGAGCTAGAGGATGAGAACAAGGAAGAGGTGAAGAAGGGAACAGGGATGGGGGATGCCCAGAACCAAGGAGGGCAGGAGCCCCGCTTCTCACACTTCTGGCCCTTCCAGATCCGTCGGAGCATGATCGACGGCAACAAGGGCCACAAGCAGATCAGAACACTGGTCAAGTCCCTGGACGAGGTGAGGGGCAGGAGGGGCAGGGAGCCAGGGTAGGCCTCCTCCTCCCCCCGACCCCACGCTTGCCTGCCAGCCCAAGTACCTGACCCCGCCTCTTCCCCCAGAGGTACATAGACGAGGTGATGCGCAACTACACCTGGGTGCCTATAAGGAGCACCAACTACAGGTGAGTGGGGCCAAGGCCGGGCGGGCAAGGGGAGGTGGCCCCCGAGCCCAGAGCCAGAGCCCAGCTGCCCCCTCCTCCCCTCCACCCCATTGTGCCAAATCCCAGTGGGGCACCAGCAAGCAGGGCTGCTCATTTCTCACCCCATGACGCTTAGTCTCCAAGGGCCTCTAACTGGCCCTTCAGGAACAAGCATTATCTCCTGGGAGCACAGGACAGACACAAGACGGTGCATCTAATGGCTCCCTGTGGCCCGCCACCCTCCCACCTCCCTCCTGCCTGGGCTGTATCCCTGGGTTGTCTGCACCCAGGATGTCATCCTCAACCCACTCACAGGCCTTTCACCAGGCAGCACAGCCTGGGAGCAGGTCCCCTGTGGGTCAGGCCCAGGCAGTGCAGGCGGTCACATCCACACCCCGGTACCAGCCCCTGCTGCCCCTCACTGTTAGGGCCAGCTCTGCTTTCAGCTGTCTCTGGGGACGGTGGACCCCACTCCCACAGCAGCACCCGCCCCAGCCTAGCTCGCTGACAGTGTTCTGCTCCTTGTGAGTTTGCTGCTGGCCAGATGGAGGAGTCTGGCTGGGCAGGTGGTGTGTTGGGGAAGGCTGTTGCGGGTGAGGGGTGGGGTGGAGATTTGCGTTGGGGCTAGGAGTTCCGAAGCCTCCAGGAGAATTTGGGGAGTGGAGGGTCCAGGCTCCTAGGCCATGAATCCCCGACCGCTAACCAGGGAAAGGTGTCCCTGGTGGTCAGGGAACGGGAGGCCGCAGCCTGGGCCTCTCTACCCAGCTCCAAGGCCGTGGGGAGGGGGTGCCAGTGTGGCCCGCCTCTCCCGGGCAGTGACCCACGTCCTTCCCCTGCCCTCCTCCCAGCCTAGGGCTCGTGCTCCCTCCCTACAGCACCTTCTACCTCCAAGCCAACCTCAGCGACCAGATCCTGCAGGTCAAGTGTAAGTGGCTGACCCCTGCCTGCGCCCTGCACCCCTGCCTCTGCCCCGCACCCTGGCCGGCCCCGGGCAGCACAGCCAGCCGCTTGCAGCCAGGTGGCCCCTCCTGCCCAGTCTGCCCACCCCCCCAGGCACCCGCAGGCTGGGGCACCAGCCCAGAAAATCTATGAAAATCTGCATGCTCGCCTTTTCTCAGATTTGGTTCCAGACCATTCTCTCATGGTTTCCGTTGAGGTTCTGTTTTTGGTTTCTCCTACTCCGTGTCTTCCCTCCTTAGCCTGCCTCCCTGAACACCTCTGAGGGCTGCATTCCCAGAAGACACCCCTCCTCTCATCTCTCCTTTCCCTTCTCCCTGCAGCTCTCTCTCACTGTGGTGTCACCCTCCAGGGTCTCTCTCTCTACCTTCTGCCCCCTTTGCTGTTCCCACAACTCATCCTCAGTCACCTTCCTCCTCACCTCAGCCCTCATCTTCTGCCTCTCTCACCGCCCTCCCAGCCCCATTCTTTCCCTTACTCTCTGCCTTTCCTTCTCCCTCTCTCTCTCCCTTCCTTCCTCCTGTTCTTCCCTCCCTTCCTCTTTCTCTTTCCCCTGCTTGCACCCCCACCTTCTATATCTCCCTCCCTCTCTTCCACTCGTTTCTGCTCATTCTCTCCATTTCTCGCTCCCACATTCCCACCCTCCCCCTCTCCCTACCCAGCACCCCTCCCTTCTCTCTCTTCTTTCAGGCTCTCTCCCATCCTGTCTTCCTCCTTCTCAGCCCTGCTCCCTTACTCCCGTCTGTCCCCCCTTCCTCTCCTCCCTGTCCCCTCTTCTGCCTGTGGCTCGTCCCTGCATGTCCTGCTCACCCTGGGCCTCCCCCGAGAGGCCCCGGAGCCTGTGGCCCCGCCTGCCCACCGCCAGAGGTCACTGGGAGGGAGGCTGGGGCTCCAGCCCCACGGGCGCCCCCACCTACCTGGCCGACTGGGGCTCATCTCCTTTGAGTTTTCTCGCTCTCTCTTTCTCTCTCATGTCGTTTTTTGCAAGAAGTTTCCTTTCGGTATGATGATGAGACACAATATTTTCATTCAAACAGCCATTGAATAAAATATTGTTTGTGCCCCTCCCCTTCCCCTCCCCCTTTTCGTTTGTTTTTGTGTTTGTGTTGTTTTTTGTTTTCCTCGCTTTCTCTCTTGGTGGACTGTCCCAGTGCCAATCAGCAAACTGAAGGGCAAGTATATTCAGAACCAGTGCACCCTCCTCTCCCCACCCCACCCGCCCTCACACCCCTGCTTGCCCCCCTCCCTGCCCAGGACCAGCCACACCCCTGCTCTCCAGGGCCCCTTCCCAGCATCCCCTTGGCTCCTCTAGTTCTTGCCTTTCCTCTGATCCCTAAACCCCTATTAGAGCCAGTGGCCCTTTCCCCTGGCCCTACCTGCAGGGTGGTTCTCCAGCGTGTTCTGAGACCTCAGGCCCCACCTCATCCTCCTCGATCCCTCCAGGCAGGCCACTATCTCCACCCCCAACCTTCTCTATCCCTCCAAGACAACTCAACAGTGGAGACAGGGCTGGATGCCTCTGCACCACCTCCTCCCCAGCAATGCAAGGGCCTGAGATGCAGGGGCCTGAGATGCAGGGGCCTGAGATGCAGGAGGTAGATCAGTCCTCAGAGGGGCTTACATGATGCTTATGGGAAAGGGCCAGGTGCATGAGGCTTCCTCTGGGAGAGTTTTCCCTCCTCTGATCTCTGTTGGTGGCTCAAGAAGCTGGCAGTCCTCCCAAGAAGAGACAGAAGGCTTTGGAAGCCTTGTGCTCTGACCCTGAGGCAAGGAGGCAGGATAACGCAGCAGCAAGGCCACTGGTGAGAACAAAGCAGACCAGAGCATCCTAGGCGCTGGCCAAGGTGCTGAACCCCTGTCCTCTAATGCCCCAGTGCTCCCAGAGACACTGTTAAGGCCACTGGCCCAGCCCTACCCTGGGGTACTCGCTGCTCCTGGGAAGGGTGGTCAGGTTGGAGAAAGTGTTCCCCTGGGAAATAAAAGCAGACTCAAGGACTATGGGCCTGGCCAGGAATGGAAGGAGATCTATCGGGACCCCAAGGGCCAGCAAAAGAGCTTGGAGGGAATCAGTCTAGATGTGAAGAAAAAAGGCTCTGGCACTCACAGGCCAGAGACTTCCAATAAAGGTAGGCAGTGAGCTCGCAGATCCTGGCAAGAACAAGGAGAGTGAGAGAGAGCAGCACACGAGGGTCTCTGCCACTGGTACACACAGAGACACCCCTCTCAGGGAACACCTGGGCAGATGGGGCATGGAGAGCCATGGGAGGATGTCCTGTCCCTGGTCCCCATGGCCTAGAAGCAGGGGCTCCCCAGGAAGCCCTAGAGGCCCTGTCCAGCATAGTCCAGCAAAGCGGATACAGCGACTCCACCACCCTAGGTGGGATAGGGGGTGTACCTTCCTTCCACTGGCTTGAGTTGTCTCTTCTCCCCCTTCCACATCCCTCCCAGTGACCCCAGAAATGCAGAGCCCTAGTAATAATGACAACCATAGATAGTCTCCCTTCCTGCTCCCCCACCCCCTTTTTCTTTCTCCTCTTCCTCCTCTCCCCCCCTCCACTCCTTCCCTGTCGGCTTGTGTCCAAACCCTGCCTTACAGCCCTATCAGAAAGCAACAGTCCAACCAGTGACTGCCCAGCTCCTCCAGGCACCCCAAGTACCCCCTCCCTGGAATCTTGCAGTGCATTGTGGGAGTATTTGGGAACATGGAAGACCTTTCTGCAAAAATAAAGCCCTGGGGTGATACAGATGTTGGAATCTGGGTGAAAGGATGAGAAATTGGATGGCCCAGAGTGCAACAGAGCAGAGGGACACCTTCCAGATGCAGACCAGCAAGATGGCCAGTCCAGCTGAGCAGGGAGAGGCCAGAGAGAAGCCCCAGTAGCCACATCCCCAGATTCACTCACAAATCTACATGTGTAGATTTGTTCACACACACGTTCACACATATACACTGATGCACATGTGCTCACACACACGCTTTCACATGCATTTACACATTCATGCATGTGTGCTCACTCTCACACACATACACAGGCCCAATTTGTGGATCCTTCAACAGCACCCACACTTTCTCCAGAGCCCCCAGAATTCCTCCCTGGCTGCTCTAGCCCAGACAGGCCCTAGGAAGAGGGGAGACAGCCCTTCTTCCCCACCTGCCTTCATGCCCCCAGCCCAAGAGGGCAAGTATGCAGGTTCGAGGGGTCCTCCTGTCCCCTCCCAGCTCCCAGACTCTTCTCCTACAGCGTGGGAACATCCACAGGCACCTCGAGGGTCTCCCGTCACCCAGCTCCTAACCCCACAATGCACTGCAGCCCACCCCAAGCTGCCCATACCGTCTCTGGTTGGACTGTCTGTGCCCGTGAGAAACCCCCTCGGTTTGGCCATGTTGATGCCTGACACAGAACAAAAGCAAGACCTACCAAAATGCAAACAGCTGCAGCAAAGAAAGAGAGATAAAAATCCGCAGCCAAAAGCCAATCCCCTTCCTCAAAGTCTCTTTGGAGGCAAAGGGAGTTCCGCATGCGGTTTTTTTCCATTATGGATGCAATAAGAGCGAGACTGGCACCTCCCCCAGACCATGCATATATATAGCAGTGTGTGTATATATATGTGTGTGTGTGTGTCCGTGTATATGTGCTATACAGCCGTATGGAAGCATATACAGCCACGCCAAGGGACTCACTGCCGACAGAGGACCAGGCCCGGGCAACATATTGGCTATAACTGCCCTCCTCCTGCGATGCTGTAGTCTCCACAGGCCCTCCACCCCTCCCAACCCACCCTTTCTCTCTGGCTCGAACTTGAACGTGGAAGTGGCGGGTTCCCTCTTTGCTGGTGTCTCCCCCTCCCTCAAGCCACCCCCTTCCCTGTCCCTCCAGCCCCTTCAGCTCTGAGCCCCCTGGCCTCCTGCCTCCCCAGCCCCCGCCGGATAACCCCCCGTTTCTGTTGCAGATTTTGAGTTCCTGCTCCCCAGCAGCTTTGAGTCTGAAGGACATGTTTTCATTGCTCCCAGGTAGCTTGCGTGTGGCCTTGCTGAGGTGTCCTCCCCCACCCTGACCGCCCTGGCCCGCCTCCTGCATTGCTACCTGGAGCTCTGTGTATCTGTGTCCTGTGCAGTGTCGCCCCCCCACCCTTCCCATGCATAGCCTCGTATGTGCTGCCATGTGCATACCTGGGCCATGTAGCCGAACCAGGCAGCAGTGGCCAGCTGCCCACAGCTCCGGCTCCCACCAGACTTGGGGTGGAGGGCTCTGGACCCTCTGCTGACGTTCCCTACCCTCCCAAGCAACCAGAAGGAGCCCTTTCTACACTGGGCTGGCTGTCCACAGCATGCCCCTTATGGGCAGCTGCTGCTCTGGTTTGTGGTGCCCTCCCCGCCCTGCACCCTGTCCTTGTCCTATGTCAGTCAGTGTTTGTGTGGGTCTGGGGACCGAGCCAGCCAGAGCCCCTGTCGGCAGTGCCGAGTCCAGGTGTGGTGGCTCACTGAGGATGGGGCAGAAGAAGGGACGGGGGCTTTGAGAACCTGCTTTGACAAGTGAGGGGTCAGGGCCCAACACAGGTCCAGGCCTGGAGCACCCCCTGCGTGCACTTAGCATGCACACACATCCTCATGTGCACACCCTCTGCCTGATGGCCCACGTATGAGGAGACTGGCGGGCCCTCTGGTGGTTAAGCCCTCCTCTGTAACCTGGGCTTTGGATGAGGGCAGGTGGGTGCAGCTAACAGAGATCCACGGGCACTCTCAGGCACCACACAGGGCTCTGGATACTCCTAACCTCTGTGTGTGCACGTGCGTGCATGCACCCACAAATTTCTCTGTGACTCTCCGTAGATGTGTGTTTGTATTTGTGAGTCATTGTGGACGTTTCTAAGAGCTGGAGTATAAATGTGGGGTGGGCTGTGTGCACCAGTGACTGTAGAAATGTGTGAAAAGGCCAGTGTGGTCTACAAGACCCTGCTTACTGAGGAGAGGGACTATGTTTGTTTTTGTCACTTCTGTGTCTTTGGCTTAGGAGAGCTCAATAAATACATATTGGGTGAGTGAATAAAGTAACCCACAAGTAGAAAGGTATATATGAGGGGACTGCAGGTGACTTGTATGTCAAGCCCAGCTGTGTGGGTGTCATTCTGGGTATATCAATGTGTCGTCCACACACAAGTACAAGCTGTGCACTGCACAAAGGCCCTGGGCGCCAGGGAACAAGTGCGGCTGAGCCCCAGTCCCAGGTGCTCTCACCAAGCTGTGTGCCCTAACAGAGCCTGCGGAAGCAGCACATTTAAAAACTTCCCACCCAGTTGCTGCCATATGGGCCAGCAGAGAGGTCTCTGGTGCCGGGTATGAGTGAGGAACTGGCAGGAGAGACAGCTCCATCTACCAGGGTAGAAGGACTACTCGCCAAGACTTCTTGGGGAGTAGAGCCCAAGCAGGCCTCCGCGTGCCCCACGGCCCCCATGCTCTCTGAGCCCTATGAGGGCCTTGAGGTGAGGGATTTGGGCTGTCCACCTCTGGGGCAAGAACGTTCCAGGCAGAAGGAATAGCCAGTCTGAGGAGCAACATGTTCCCACTGACTTCCTGACATCCTCTGTGGTGTGATGGAAACAAAACAGGCTCAGGGAGCTTCAGTGAGTTGCCCAAAGGCACACAGCCAGGAAGCACCAGGTTGAGGCCTTAGACTCGGCTGACTAAGCCAGTTCTGGGACTCCGCCCACCTGGTGCCCATGGACCACTACAGCATACAGGTGGGTGAGCCTGCTAGGAAGGCCTCCCAGATACACGGGAGGTGGGAGGCCCTGCAAGGTCATGCCCAGGAGGGAGAACCTATGAGTGGAGGAAGCTGGCCCTCATTCTCCTGTCAGCTCTGCCCCTACTGAGACCTGAGAGCCTGCCAGGCGCGCGTAGTGGCTGCAGCCTGTAAGAATATACCTGCCCCTCCCTGAGGCCTGGGCTTCTCGGCAAACAACCAGGCAGACCTGTTGGGAAGCCTCGACCCTCTGCCCTGTCCAGCACCCCAAGCCCACTCTTCTTGCCCCCCACCCCCAGAGAGTATTGCAAGGACCTGAATGCCTCAGACAACAATACCGAGTTCCTGAAAAACTTCATTGAGCTTATGGAGAAAGTGACTCCAGACTCCAAGCAGTGTGAGTGCCTGGTGGGGCGGCCTTGAGGAACCAGGGAATGGGCAGGTGTGGAAATACGCAGGCCCAAGCTAAGGGTAGGGCCTGGGCCAGGTCAGGGGGAAGGCTCCTGTTGGAGCCTTGAGGGAAGGGGGTGAGTGGGCAGGGAACCACAAGAAAATGGTGGTTCCTCTCCCTCCACCCCTGCCCTCCCGTTCCAGGCAACAACTTCCTTCTGCACAACCTTATCTTGGACACGGGTATCACACAGCAGCTGGTGGAGCGCGTGTGGCGGGACCAGGATCTCAACACGTAGGCACCACCCAGAATGTGGGGGCGGGAGGCTGGAATGGGGCATGGGGCCCTGGCCCTGCCCTACAGAAGGCAGACCTGTGACCTCACCTCCCTGCTGCCCCAGGTACAGCCTTCTGGCCGTGTTTGCTGCCACCGATGGTGGCATTACTCGCATATTCCCCAACAAGTAAGTGACCTACCCCACTATCCCAACACCCTGCCCCTACCTGGGGCCACTGTCCCCCATAAGCCACCCCTTCCATCAACTCTGCCTGTCTTTGGCTACCAGGGCAGCTGAGGACTGGACAGAGAACCCTGAGCCCTTCAATGCCAGCTTCTACCGCCGCAGCCTGGATAACCGTGGCTATGTCTTCAAGCCCCCACACCAGGATGGTGAGTGTCTTCCCAGCTGCACAGCAGCAGGGAAAGGTGAGGTCTCCCTGTGTGCTCAGCCAGGGCTGGGCTCTGCTCTCTGAGGCACCTCTCAAACACCAGTCTGGCTGAGACTGGGACAGGTGAGAAGAGAGGGCTAGGCTGTGCCAAACGCTATGCTGGGTGCTGGGTGCTTAGGCTGGGGTCAGCCTTGACATGGGCTCCTGGGTCTGCGGGGCTCAGCATAGAGTGGTCAGTGTGGCTGCCAACCCCTCCTCCTGATTGCCTGCCCCACCCCACCCCCACCCCCAGCCCTGTTAAGGCCTCTGGAGCTGGAGAATGACACTGTAGGCATCCTCGTCAGCACAGCTGTGGAGCTCAGCCTGGGTGGACGCACACTGAGGCCAGCAGGTGAGTGCCCAGGGCAGAGGTGGGGAGAGACAATGCGTACGGTGCTGCCCAGGCAGATGGGCATTGATGGCCCCTTGCTCTCCCCCATAGTGGTGGGTGTTAAGCTGGACCTAGAGGCCTGGGCTGAGAAGTTCAAGGTGCTAGCCAGCAACCGTACCCACCAGGACCAGCCTCAGAAGGTACTTGGGCCGGGATGGGGGCAGTAAGCCCAGAGTACCCATTCTGGAGTCCCCAGGAACCCCTACCAACCCTCCTGCTCAGAGTGGCTCTAATGTCTATGGGAAGGCAGGGGCTGTTGCAGATGGCCTGGGGACCCAGATGGATGGAGGGTGATGGGAGGGAGGAAAACTGGTGGGCACCTTACGGTCCTTGCTCTCTGCCCAGCAGTGCGGCCCCAGCAGCCACTGTGAGATGGACTGCGAGGTTAACAATGAGGTGCGTGTACCCTGAACCCTAGCTTACCCCACTCCTGGACTTCTTAGTCCCAAGTGCAATTCCTTGGCCTGTGGGTCTCAACACCCCACCCTGAATTCACAGCTTTACCAGAACTGGGGGAAGTGGTGCCCCTTCCACTCAACCACTGGATTGCCAGGGTCTGGGGAGGAAGTTCTGGGCCCGGGCCCCTGTCCATCTTCCGCCCCCTTCCCCACCTCTTAGGACCTTCTCTGTGTCCTCATTGATGACGGAGGATTCCTGGTGCTGTCAAACCAGAACCATCAGTGGGACCAGGTGAGGATCAGGAAGAGGATACAAGGAAAGGGTCCAGGTTTGAGCCTTCTGAGGGCATGGCACTGCCAGCCCTGTGATTACGGTTCTCTCCCGGCATCCTCAGGTGGGCAGGTTCTTCAGTGAGGTGGATGCCAACCTGATGCTGGCACTCTACAATAACTCCTTCTACACCCGTAAGGAGTCCTACGACTATCAGGCAGCCTGTGCCCCCCAACCCCCAGGCAACCTGGGTGCCGCACCGCGGGGCATCTTTGTGGTGAGTCCCAGCAATGCCTGGACTGGAGGTGGGAGGGCTGGGACACCTGCCCACAGATGACCTCCCACCTCTGACAAGAGTCTAGGGGTAGAAGTGGCACCCATGCCCCCTCTTTATACTTCAGCCCACCGTTGCAGACTTCCTTAACCTGGCCTGGTGGACCTCAGCTGCAGCCTGGTGAGTCCCACAGGGGAGAGGGGTCAGGGAGGGTACCCCCTGGCCGGGAGGGCTCAGATGAAGTGGTGCAGGGCACTGGCCTCTGTTGACCACTCCCACTCGGTGACCCATGCCCTGCAGGTCCTTGTTCCAGCAGCTTCTCTATGGCCTCATCTACCACAGCTGGTTCCAGGCAGGTAGGTAGGGCTTTGGAGGCCCCTCCTCAAAACGCCTCCCTTGTCTACGCAGCGACCGACCCCAAAGGGAGGGCGGGACTTCGGCTGAGAGCAGCTGAGGCCCGAGAGGGTTCCAGGGTGAAGGGGTGGGACTGAGGCGCTCTGGGCCCTCGCAGACCCCGCGGAGGCCGAGGGAAATCCCGAGGCGCGCGAGAGCAGCTGCGTCATGAAACAGACCCAGTACTACTTCGGGTCGGTGAACGCCTCCTACAACGCCATCATCGACTGCGGCAACTGCTCCAGGTGCTGGTGGGAGCGGGACTGGAGGGGCGGGGAGCCTGAGGGCGGGGCCACGGGGCGAGGCCGGGGCGGAGGGGTGGAGAGGACCTCAACGCCCCGCCTGTCTGTGCCGCCTCCAGGCTATTCCACGCGCAGAGACTGACCAACACCAACCTGCTCTTCGTGGTGGCGGAGAAGCCGCTGTGCAGCCAGTGTGAGGCTGGCCGACTGCTCCAGAAGGAGACGCACTGTATCCTGCCCCCGCCCCCCGTCCGCTCCCCTCCGCGCGCCCCCTCCGTGCCGTCGCCTCCTCCTTGACTCCCCACCCATGCCCAGCGGACGGCCCGGAGCAGTGCGAACTGGTACAGAGACCGAGATACCGGAGAGGTCCGCACATCTGCTTCGACTACAACGCGACGGTGAGCAGGGGCGGTGGACCTAACAGCCGCTCCCCTCCCCGAGGGCGGGCGCGCCCAGGCCGACCAGCTCCCGTTCTCTTCCCGCAGGAAGATACCTCAGACTGCGGCCGCGGAGCCTCCTTCCCGCCGTCGCTGGGCATCTTGGTGTCCCTGCAGCTGCTGCTCCTCCTGGGCCTGCCTCCCCGGCCGCAGCCTCAAGTCCACACCCACGCCTCGCACCGCCCTTGAGCACCCCCTCCCGTCCCCCACCCCAGGCCTCCCCGCCTCTCCCCTGCTCCCTGCCCCATATTCCCCACCTTTGATTCTCACCCCCTCCGTCACTGAAGGCCCTGAACCTGTACGCACCAGGCCCCAAGAGTCTTAGACTTGGGGGGGGGGGCATGGGTGTGTGGATCCCGGGAGGTGGGGGGGGAGAATGTCCCACAAGAGAGCGCCGCAGATCTTTGGCCCCCAAACCATATCTGCTGCTGAACTGTCAGAGTGTCCCCAGAGCCCTCATTCCCACTGGACTCACCCATCCGCAGGGCTGGGACAAAGAAGACACAGTACTGGTGCCAAACCAGGCCCCAATGCCCACCCTGCCTGGAAGCTCCCTTTGTGTGGGAGAACTAGGCCCTGCCCCCCTGGACTCCTCTAACCTGTCCCTTCTGCCCCACCTAGGACCAAATCTGGATTCCCTTGGAATAATGGAGGAAGTTGAGGTGGGCAGTTTGAGGCCTGTGCATCCCAGCTTAAGTCTTAGCAGGAGAGAGGTCTGCGACAGCCTCCCAATGGACTCCTGCCCCTCTCAGGCCTATATCCTCCTCTCGCTCCCCCAAGTCCTGCAGGTGTCAAAACAGTGACAGTAACACTGGCTCAGACAACCCCATACACACCTGGAGCCCTGAGGGCAGAAACTGGACTCACATTAGACATACCCCGGAGAACACACACACAAACACAGACATGCACACCATGGGGTGGGGTGGGGGTGGGGGCTCACAAAGCCTTACACAGGGCAAGGGGTTGATGGGAGGGTTGGTACATGCACACCCCATCTCCTGCTCACCACCCCCGTCTAATCTGACCTGCAGCCCAGCTGGTCCTCCATCTCTAAAGCTGAATGTCAAACAGTGCCAAATGCTGGGGCAGATGGTGAAGACCCCTCTGTCCCACCCTAGCCGCCAGTGTCCCCTAAATGCCCCTCATCCCCCACCCCAGGTGCTCATTGTAACCATTTCTCACTAGTGTCAGTCCCCCAGTGGGACAACATGCCACTGCCTGCACCCTTCAGCAGAGGAACCCTCACCAGACATTGCCCTTTGCCTTAGCAGCAGTGACTTGATTGCTCCCAGCTGGGCCATCCCATCCCCAATCTGGCCCTTACACACTCAGGCCTATGCCTACTTCCTGTCTCCTTCTCACTCACACACACACTCCATGCCCCCAGGAGGCCAAACTGCTCCTCCCTGCTGAACACATACTTGCACACGCATATGCACACATACACACACACTGTGCACACACAGAGGCTGGGCCTGGGCACATCACACCATTCATTCTGGTCATTTTCCCCAAAGGCATCCCAGCCTGGGGGCCAGTGGGGGGGGACTGAGGGCAGGGGGATGTGGCCATAGGGCTCAGATGGACTGGGAGGAGGGGGGAGGGTGATGCATTAATTAATGGCTTCGTTAATTAATGTTATGTTGCTTGTCGCTTTCTCAGTGTGTGTGTATGGTCCATGCCCACTGCTGGTGCCAGGGTGGGCACCCATGCTGTACACCCAGCCTAGATGCCAGCCATGTCTTGCGGGGGCGTGTGTGTAACTGTAGTGTAGTCAGGTGCTCAATGGAGAATATAAAAATAAAAAAGGATCAAACATATACAGAAAAATATATATTTTAAGTTTAAAAAACAGAAAACCAGACAAAATAATTCCCATCAGGTAGTTGTCCAACCCCCAGCTGGGTCTGATCCTTCTCATCACCCACCCGACCTGGCTGCCCCCTTACCTCGGGCTCGGGGATCTGTGGGGGACTGGGGGACCATTTCCTTTTCTCTGCCCTTTTTTTTCAGTTGTTGTTCTATTTTGTACAGACAAGTCGGAAAAACAACAGCGACAAAAAGTCAAGAAACTTTGTAAAATATTGTGTGTGTGATTCCTTGTAAAATATTTTCAAATGGTTTATTACAGAAGATCAGTTATTAAATAATGTTCATATTTTCACTTCAAATGGTTCCCATCTACTGTGTCTGCCCCCGGTGAGGATTGAGTAGCTTGAAGACAGGTGACCTTGACCTCAGAGCCCCACTTAGCACTCAGCTGGGAATGAAGGCCATAGCAATCCACATCACAGGTGGCTGTAGGGCCTCCTAAGTGCCAGATACTTTAATCCTCTGTCTTGTATAATCTTCTCAAAATCATCTGGGAAAAGTTGTCTTTAAAAAAAAAAAGCCTCCCAAAGGCTCAAGGAGATGAGATGCAGGTTTAGGTAGGCATCTGGCTATCAGGTCAGCCCACCAGAGTCTAGTGGGCAGGTCCTCCACCCAAAGCAAAGAGAGAATACCTAACCTGAGTCCAGCACCTAGTGCTTGAGGGCCCAGTGCTGCTGTCCAGAGGAGCCAGGGTCTGGTCCACCTAAGAGTATGACCGCTGTTCCTCCCAGCCGAGAGGAAACTCAAGGCCTGGTGCTCTTCATGGCCACTGCTGCTCACACTGAAACCCAACTCTGAGTCAGTTTCTGCAAATCCTCTCAGCCCTCCCTCCGGCCACCACCTCTATGTCCTTATTCATTTTAATCCCAACTCTCTTAATAGTCAACCTTAGTCCATGTGACCTTTACGTTGTTTTCAAAGGGAAAGACACAATCACCAGTGCAGCAGTTTCCCAGTGCTCCTGACTCTGAATACTCAGCACTCATCCCATGCCAGCCAGCTGAGTCACCACAACCTTAGAGTTGGGTGCTAGTTTATCCCTGTACTGCAGATGAGCAAACTAAGACTTAGGAGAAATCCTTTCGCCCCAGATGCGAAGAGCAAGAAATCAGCAAAGGTTTCAGAGAGGAGGTGGCCTGTGGCTTGGGGGCCTTAGATGCTAAATAAATGGAGGAGGGCATTCCAGGCCTCAGCAAAGATACCTTTCCCCACTCCTCTGCAGGGGCTGGCCACAGAGCAATGCCCAACTAGCAACCCCTGAGAAAGCCCCCACGTCCCCCAATAGCCCCGGAGGACCAAGGGGTAGGGGCTGCCAGATAAAATATAGAACATCCAATCAAATCTGAATTTCAGATAATATTTTTTTTAGTAAGTTTTCAATATTGCATGAGACATAACTATACTAAAAAAAATTAGGGACATGCTTATACTAAAAAATTATTCGTTTTCTATCTGAAATTCAAATTTGAGCACCCTGTATGTTGATTTGCTAAATCTGGCAACCCTACCCTGGGGTGGCATCCAGTGGGAACCCAGACCCCTTACAAAGATAAAAGGCTTCAACACCCTTAGTAATCTGGAAGGTTAAGCACACGTTGGCAGTTGCACTGACATGTGGCTGAAAGGAAAGAATTCTGCACTTTATAAATGTAGTTTCTCAAATATGCACATATTTAAAGAGTAATTCAAGATACAGCAAATCAGTTTACACAGCACACAACCTGCCAGAAACCACCACTGCAGTGAAGTGGGGACCGAGGGCCTGTCTTGTCCAAGTTTGTGGGGAAACCTCTCTTCCTCTGGGCCAGCAATCAGAAGTTTGGGGTGGGGAGGTGAGTCACTGAGAGCAGCCCAGCCTTGCTCCTTTGGGGGCAGGAGACCGGAGTTTGAGTCGCAGCTCCACCTTACTTGTAACAAGTGCAGCGTGTGCAGCACACTCACTGAGCACACAGGGTGAACTGGGCCAGGAATTTGGCCAACGTTACACAGCCACCAAATGGCAGAGCAAGAATTCCAACCTAGGTCGAGCCTCAGACATCCCATACAACCTGAGTGAGGCATGTGCACATTCTTACCCACACACCTGCCCACAGTGACACACCCACTCAGATGTACATGCACAAAGAGCCAGGGGAATTCAGCAAGTGCGTGGCCTGCAGTTGTGGTGCCGCCGGTACCCGCCGCTTTCCCAAGGTTGGCGATGCTCTTTCACCCACTCCCACCTCCCGAGAACCGGTGGAGAGGGTCCCGAGAACCACAGTTCCCAAGCACACCCTCCTTTCACCACCTACAGGAACGGTCGGGGCGCACAGCCTCCTGGGACTTGTAGTTCTACCCAGAACCCTGATTTCCGCTCGTCCCCAGCTTCGGCCAAGGACTCGGTGTCCCAGCATGCCACGGAGCCGGAAAACCTACGCTAAAAGGGCATCCCGCCGCCGCTCGGGGCGCACTTCGCGCAAGCGCATCACCTCTGTTTGTCGGTTCCTGAAGAGGGAGGAGGTACGGTCGAAGCCAAGACCTAGGCCGAGCCGTAGCTGTCCAGACTTGACTCGGGCCCAGAACTAGGCTCCAGGCTCGCGCGGACCGTAGGACCCTGGAGTGGATGGAGTAGGCCCAGCCCTGAGATCAACACCAGCCCAAGCGCCTGGCGCGCAGCCCACGGGGCGGGCAGGCAGGCGTGCCGAAACCGCCCAGGGCCTTCCCTCAGGTCCCCGGCGAGGGGCCTAGGCCCCGGCCCCGCAACCTGTACCGGCTCGGCCCTTTGGGAGCGGAGCCGACCCGACCAGACGTGGAGCCTTCACCGGGGCCATAGGCCAGTGATTAGGCCGAGCCTGGGCCTCCCGTCGGGGCCGAACTGGGACGAGGCCCCGGGGAGGCCCCTAGCCCACTAAACCCTTCCCTCAGGCCGACGCCCGCCGGGAAGATGCAGCGCGCCCTACCGGGCGCCCGTCAGCACTTGGGGGCCATCCTGGCCAGCGCCAGCGTGGTGGTGAAGGCCCTGTGCGCGGCGGTCCTCTTCCTCTACCTGCTGTCCTTTGCCGTGGACACGGGCTGCCTGGCTGTCACCCCAGGCTATCTCTTCCCTCCCAACTTCTGGATCTGGACCCTGGCCACCCATGGGCTGATGGAACAGCACGTGTGGGATGTGGCCATCAGCCTGGCCACCGTGGTGGTGGCTGGACGTCTGCTAGAGCCCCTCTGGGGGGCCTTGGAGCTGCTCATCTTCTTCTCAGTGGTGAACGTGTCTGTGGGGCTTCTGGGGGCCTTCGCCTACCTCCTCACCTACATGGCCTCCTTCAACTTGGTCTACCTTTTCACCATCCGCATCCACGGCACCCTGGGTTTCCTAGGTGGTGTCCTGGTGGCACTCAAGCAAACCATGGGAGACTGTGTGGTTCTGCGAGTGCCCCAAGTGCGCATCAGCGTGGTGCCCATGCTGCTCCTGGGGCTGCTGCTGCTGCTGCGGCTGGCCACGCTGCTCCACAGCCCAGCACTGGCCTCTTACGGCTTTGGGCTGCTTTCCAGTTGGGTGTATCTTCGCTTCTACCAGCGCCATAGCCGGGGCCGAGGGGACATGGCCGACCACTTTGCTTTCGCCACCTTCTTCCCTGAGATCCTGCAGCCCGTGGTGGGGCTGTTGGCGAACTTGGTCCACAGCCTCCTGGTGAAGGTAAAGATATGCCAGAAGACGGTGAAGCGCTATGACGTAGGGGCCCCGTCCTCCATCACCATCAGCCTCCCAGGCACAGACCCTCAAGACGCAGAGCGGAGAAGGTACTGTGGAATCTTCTGAAAACCTTGTCGTGCTAGGAGAATATTTCTTAATTCACGTTCTCTCTGTCAAGGTGCTTGCTGTGTGTAGGCTGGCAGCCAAGGGTCAGGTGCTGGGGCAGACGCAGAAAGAGAGCAGATCCTGTTTGTGACTTGAGGAACTCAGCCTTTAGGTGTCTAGGCTCCAGTAGGTGCTTTCCAACATTAGGGAGTGTTGCTTTTCTCACCATGCTGGCTGCTTAACAAGTCTCAAGAAATGCAGTTTCCTTTGGTGCTGTGTGAGGGGCTAATGGAGAGCCCTGGCCTTGTGTCAGTCTTGGAGTCCTAGACACTGGTTCCGTAGGAGCCAGAAACCACCTGCTGGTCCTTGAGAAGGAGACCTGGGATCCTTAAGAGGCAGTCTGGGCCACCCCAGTTGCTAAGCCATGTTCTCTTCCTGGGCCTTAATTCAGATACTGTGCTTCTCTGCCACTTATTGAGAGGGAAGCTTGGAGTATTACCAGACTTATCCCGCCCTCCCACTGGCATGTGTTACCAAACCCAGGGGACAGGCCACGTGACCCCAGGGAATGGAGACAACCTTTTCATTATCTGTAAACCAAGCCATCTGCACCATCAGGAGGCCCAGCTGAGTTACTCATTCAGTGCACCTTGGCCAAGGCGGGTCTGTTTTAATCCAGCTCTTTCTCTGTCCCAGATCTGTTGTCTCTGCAGAGTGGTCACAGCTCTGTTTCCAACATTCCTGGGGGGATTTTTCGAGGCAATTACTTGAGTAGTGAAATCTGGAGCAGGCTCTGTTCCTACTTTGCATTTGTCAAAGGCTCCTGCTTTTGCTCACCTGTGAACTGGGTCCCGGAAGCCTTATGAATTCAGCTGAAGAGTTAGCGCTGTGCTTACTATCCACTGGGGCTGTGGAGTTGAGTGTGGGCTGCATCCCTTTCTTGAAAGTTTCCAGCTGGGGAACCACAGATTCCACACATCAGTATGGTCCAAGGTGGCAGGTGCTACAGGGCATAACTGCTGGCCCTACAGTTTGTGTTTCTATGGCTGATGAATCCTAAAGATTGAGGTCTGTCTTAACCTTATGCAGCGGAGGAGATAGAGCCAGGAGGGCTGGGCCTGGTAGAAACTGAGCTGTCCTCAGAGCGATTCAGGTGGGGCCAAGCTGCAGTGGCAGCCCCTCCTCCATTGAAAGGTCTTGGATTGCTAGGGTTGGCTGGACATTCAGAATACCTCTGCTCAGGCCCAAGAAAATGAACAGGTGGAGGCAAGTTGGGGGGTATCAGGAGGTGGGTTCTTGACATAGCCTTGTGGTTGTGAGCTTACTTGGGGATGAGGGTTACTCCTCCAACCACTTTGACATCTGGCTGCACGCTATTCTCAGACCTAAAAGGCTACTGTGGGACACAGGGTTTCCTATCCTTGACCCTGTGAGGAAGTCACTAGCAAGCCACCACCTCTCTACCTTGGCAGGCCTTTGACAGACTTGACAAGCAGTCTCCAGGACGGGAGCCTGGGTAGCAGCAAAGAAAGTGTCCTGTCCTTGCCGTGTGCCAGGCTGGAGGACAGAGTGGACGTACGCTGGGGCTTTCTGTGCCCATGTCATTGTTGCCTCTCCTGGCATGGTAGAGATTTTGGTTCTCTGCTGGAACCTGGAAGGATACACAGGCTGCCTCCCATGCTGGTGGCAGAAAGGTGGAAGGATCAGGGGTCCACAGTGCTACCAAGTGCACATATATACCTTCTACTAGTGAACTTTCCCACCCCCCTCCAGAGTGGCGTCTCCGAAGGTCTGCCCAGAACCAGTAGGCTCCGGCCTGTGCTGTTTGTCCTTTCTCTCTTCCTGCAAGGACTCAGCATGTCCCTACTCTAACACAGGTCTAGTGACTTTGGCGATTCTTCTGGGAAGAATATTAGAATCGATTAGGAGGGGTGGGCTGACCCAGCTTGGCCCTGCTTCCCGGGCTAAGAGCCAAGGCAGGTGCTTTATTCCCACCCTTCCCCCCACAGACCCGTGCCAGGAGGCTCTTTACACCCCTAACAAGGGGAGAGAAGTAATCACCCTCTCTAGTGATGCCAGTGCCCAGGCAGAAACTCACGTCCAGGGATTTGCGCTTCTACCCATCTACCCTGGGGTACCAGCTCTGCCCACCCTTATGCACCACCCTCAGAACCCTTCCTGGGGCTGGCCTGTGGGAAGTGTGGCAGACACCCTGCTGGCTTTCTCAGCCTGGAGGGGCCCCACTTATGGAGAGAAGGTTCTACAGCCTTTGGATCCTCGTGCTGATGGCAGAGTGGGTCCTGATCCAATCCCTGAGGAGCCCTGGGCCCTCCATGGGGAAGGGAAACACACAGGATTCTGAATGATTGTGAGAGAGGAATCTGAGTGGTAAGGGGAGTCCACTTCATGGGAGAAGAGTCCAGGGCAGGGGTCGGCAAACTTTTGAGACAGAAGTGCCACCAGGGGTCAGCAAACTGCGGCTCACGAGCGCAGGCTCTGAAGCAAAACTGAAAATGAAAATCTATCCTAGTTTCATTTATAAAATTCTTAAAGGATATTACTCACATAATGGTGATTATATAAAAATATATTTACGGCTCTCAAATAATTTTTAAATTGTTGTGAGGGACAGGATTGGCTCTTCCAGGGGTTGGCAGACTTTTGAGATGGAACGTACCCAAAGAGCCGCACATGGCTCGCAAGCCACAGTTTGCCGACCTCTGGTCCAGGGCATGAGCCAAGTCCAAACCCAGAGTGACCTGTCATCTTTCCTCTGGCCCCAGGCAACTGGCCCTGAAGGCCCTCAACGAGCGACTGAAGAGAGTGGAGGACCAGTCCGTCTGGCCAACCATGGATGACGATGAAGAGGAGGCTGAGGCCAAGGTGGACAGCCCCCTGCCCTCAGATAAAGCCCCCACACTCCCAGGGAAGGGGGCTGCCCCAGAATCCAGCCTAATCACTTTCGAGGCAGCTTCCCCGAAGCTGTAACTGCAGACCACCTTGAGTATAGCACCTGCTCTCCCAAGTTCCCCTTGACACCCTCAGCTACTCCAGGGCACTGCTCTAAGGAGAGGGAAGATGGCCTGCTGGGGCTTCCCACAGCCTTCTGCTATTTCTCGCCAACACTACCCAGGACTCTTGCTACCTGGTTCCAACTCCAGACAACCACTATGTCAGGCATGGGACCTCCAAAGCATCAGCCAGCCCAGGCCATCTGGGGTAAGACTGTACCTCAGCAAGCAGCCGAAGCAAGTGACTGCAGAGACACTGGTGCCACAGCGCCTGGGCCAGCCCTCACGCCTGATACTGGTTGCCGAGAGCCCTGAGCCAAGGCAAGGATTTGCCAAAAAACGTTCTGGGGGGTCCAGCCAGTGCAGGAGCCAGCACAGGGCTGCACATCCCCGCCCATCCCCAGAAGAACTATGTTCATGTCAAGATTTCTGGTTCCCTCTGCTGTGGCCATGGCTGAAAAGCCACAGCTCCCAGATATTTTCTACAGGACCACTTGAGTGGGCAGCCAAGCCCAGCCGTGCAGTATCAATAAAGCAGTTCTTTGAGATACGATTCCTGGGCTCTGTCAGACCACCTTGTGCAGTCCCCTCATCATGCTCAACTGCAAAGTTAGATAAGGACCTTAGGTTCAAGGACTCAGTCCCCATGGCAGCACCAGCTGGATAAGAAGCCCATTGCCCCCACCCTACCTCCCATTACCACCACATGCTCACTGTCAAGCAACCTTACACCCTTATTCATTTTCTCTCTCCCTCCTATCCCCAAGAAGGGAGGCCCTGACCAGGGGGTCTAACGACTGAAGGCCTCTCTATCATAAGGAATTGTTCTTATCCACGGTTCACCTCCAAGAGTACTCAGTGCTTGACACCTATAGAGACAGCCCATTCCTAGCTCCCATCCTGTCACTGTCCAGATCTAACCACCACAGCTTGACACTCCAGCCCAGTGGGCAGCTGGGAGACCAAAAGGACACGTACCATTCACAGCTACAGCCCTAGGGCCTGGGTGGCATGGGACACTCAGCAGCCAGATGCTGGAGCCTTGTGTGCTGGTACAGCTTCAGCACATCCATGAGCAGCCAGGCACGACAGGTCCTCATCTTTCCCAGCAGCCCATTTTCTTCATGCTCACAGCCCTAGCGAGAACTATCCCCAACTTTGAGCTATTTCCCCCCATCCAGTCTTTTCAGTCTTTTTTTTTTTTTTATATAGAGGGCAGTGTCACTGGCCCTCATATGTGGGATCCGAACCAGGGCCCTCTGGCGTCCCAAGCCAGCTCTTAACCAACGCGCCACTCAGCCGGCCCTCAGTCATTTTTTTATTCCACTTTTTTCCTCCTGTAATTTCTGGACATACACATATTAGTTGAGTTGCTGGGGAGGCAGTCTTGCAACCCCAACTTCACCCAGACACATGATCCACAAGCTCCTCTAGGATGGTAGAGAGGGGGAAAGAAGGCGTTCCAGTGTGAGCAGCAAGCACAAATGTCGCACACAGGACTCCTGCTCCTCAGTGCCCCAGTGCCTGAGGCGTCCCTGTGACCTCGTCAGCTGAGAGAGTCCAGGAAGTCCCAGCCCCAGCTCCTACACTGAAGGACAAATCCAGGCTTCTCGGCTGAGAAGAGCTCACGGCTGAATCCTTTTGCGGTATAGGTAGGCATTGCTCACCTGGTTCATGATAACCAAGCTGGTAATGACAGGGCATAGCACAGCCAGGTACCAGACCCCACCAGTGACTGTGGCAGTGAACCAGAGTGAGCACATGCCCAACAAGAGGCTGGCACTACCCAGAAGGTAGCCCACTAGCCCAGAAGTGGCATGGTACAGCTTGAGCTTGGCCAGGGGCCATCGGGGCAGCAGTTTGGGGTACAGCAGCCCAACCCCACCTGAGCACTGCAGCCCCGCCCACAACACAGCTAGCAGCCCTGCGCGCCCATGCCAAGTGGCCAGGTGGGTTTTGCCAAGCTGTTCCTTGTGGAGGATGACAAGGCCCAGGCCCAGCAGTGCGCACAGCAGGGCCAGCAACTGCAGTACCCAGTGGCAGCGTGCTCGGCCTTTCCGCGAGAGGGAGCGCAGCAGCGAACTCTCAGGAGAAAACACCAACAGTGCTTCGGTCATCAGGAAAGAGAACTGGGGAGACAGGGATGGGAAACCTAGTGAGAGTGCTGCCCGGCAAAAGGGAAGAGGGATTTAGGTACCCGTCAATCTGGGCAGATTTCCCTCCATTCTCTCCCCACTGACAAAAGTATCCATTTGGTGGGGCAGGAGTGGAGAACTGCATCTGGGACAGTACCTCTGTCCCGAGTAACCAGCAAGAGGTATGTACCCCTCTGTATTTCTTCCTAGGTGCTGTTCTGAAATGTCATCTCTGCTGTTACCCAGTAAACCCAAGGTTTGAGATGTGGCACTTATAAATGATTCATAAGTTTTGTTTCCCCAAACGGAGTTGGATACAATTTCTTGGCAGAGCTGGCCAAGCGGGTGCACTGTGTCAGGGAAAATTAGATGCATCACTATAAGTTAAGGTAAAAAGGGACACAGGTACACCCAAATGCATTTTCTATGCTTCCTGCCTAGAGGTAGGTGAAGTCTCATTTTGTGCTTTACAAACCCTGCCCGTTTGCCCTGGGTCCTGAATACTCTGGTTCAAGTCTGGGATGCACACCATGGGCAGGAATTGAAGCATTCAACTCCTTCAATCTCCTGTCCCACCCCTCCAAACAGATATTAAGTGACCATAAGGATTCAGAGGCCGCCAGGGCCACCAGCCATACTTATGCTCCCTCCCATCCCTAAGTGCTGGCCAGGCCCATTACTTACAGCCAGAGACATAAGCACGGGGTGCCAGGAGAACAGACCTGGAATGAGAAGAGGAGGCCTTGTGAGACCGAGGCACGGAGAACTCAGCCACACCAATCCTACGGGCTAAGGAAAACGAGCAGTCCATTGCCCAAGGAAGTGCCGCCAAAATGCGAGACCCCCTCCCGTCGCACTTTGTGAGAGGCAGCCAAGTGGCGCACCAAGACAAGGAAAGAGACACCAGGTACTCTGGGGCTTGGCCAAGCTGGCAGAGCCCCCACATTTATCTACACCACCCCACTTATCCCTCCAGCACGGCATGCCCCTTAGCCAGCCAGGCCTTTCCCAGGAGTCAGGCCCAAGACTTCCTACTGCCCCTACTCCCCAGGAAAAGTGGCACTTTCCTTCCCAGAAGTTAACTGTGAATTATACTTACTGGAGCCAGGCCTGGCAAGCACAGCCACAAAGATGGTGAAACCCAGGGCAACAAGGTGGGCAGCAGCCCCAGAAGCAGTGCGCAGAGCTCGGTAGATATGCGACTCGGTCTCCACAGAAAGGGCCATGGTCAATCAGGCCGGTGGCTGTAGCCTGAAAGCATAGTAGAGTGAGCAAGGGTCTTGGATGCCTGCAGTCCACTCCTCTCACTGGAGCAAGGGTTGCAGGGCAGGAATGCCACGCACGCTCTTCCAAGAAGTTAAGGTAGGAAGGGACAGTACCAAGACAGGCACCAGGAACAGTCGAGGACCGGAGGTCTGTCAGCGTGTACCTGCATCTGAACTGGCACTGATCACTGGCCCACCTTCCAGGTAGGATGCGCAAAGCCGTGTAATAATCAAATAATCAAGTTGACTACAAATCCCAGCGTGCACCACACCGTCTCCGGGCGGGAGCGCCAGCTGGGAAGGCATGAAGCACTTCGGGAACTGTAGTTTCCAGCTGCGACCAACTTGCAGCCTGAATCCCTTAGCGCCGCTGGCATGCTGTCCCTACATTCTAAAGATTCGCCTGCCTCACCCGCAGCGCCGACCCGACACAGTGGTTTCCTCCTGAGAAAGCGGGATACTCGCGGCCCTGCAGCGCGCACCGCCGCTCCGTCGCGGAACCGCTTCACTTCCGGGTGTGAAGTCTACCCACCCGGGACTTCCTGTGACGAGCCCCCTCTGCAGCCACAGCGCTGAGTTGCGCTGCGCAGGCGCTGTTGAGAAGACGGCTTCACGGGTGTGTGATTGCGCAGGCGTGTTCGATCTGGCAGCCGAGGCCTCCGAGCTTTTTCTGAAAGGTGTTCCCAGGGGTCGGGGCTCCAGGAGATATGGCCCCGAGCCCTGCTAGCGCCATGGGCAGCGGCTGCCGCATCGAATGCATATTCTTCAGCGAGTTCCATCCCACGCTGGGACCCAAGATCACCTATCAGGTGCCATCCGGGCTCGCGGGGTTGGAGGGGAAATAGGGAAGCTCTTGAGAGCTCAGCCCGCTTGCCTGGAAGCAGTGGATCCCCGTCCCCGCGCTGCACGCAGGCCTGCCACTCCTTTATTCGTGGAGAATCGTGAATCGTGAGGGTACTCAGACCGAAGCCCCAGGCTCCCGGTGTGGCAGGGCAGACAAACACCACATAGGCAGTGATTGTGGGAAATCGGGTGTGGGAACTCAAGCTAGGTGCCAGGTCCCACAATTAGTGGAGGTGGGTGATCCACTCCTATCCCTGGATACATAGGAATTTAGATGAGGGAGGAGAGAGTGTGCCAGGTAGAGGGAACAGCATATGCAAAAGCCAGGAGGCAAGGGAGAACATAGTGTGTGTTTGGAAACAAAGGAATGGTAGGCCTGAGTGGATGGGAGAGAGGAGAAATGCTGGAGAAGACGGCTTGGGCCTTGGGGCTTTACTGTTTACTGCGCTTAGTCCCAAGGTCCACTAAGAAGCCTCTTGCCACTCCCCTCCACAGGTTCCTGAGGACTTCATCTCCCGGGAGCTGTTTGACACCGTCCAGGTGTATATCATCACCAAGCCAGAGCTGCAGAACAAGCTCATCACAGTGTGAGGCCCTAGCTGGGGGGTTCCTGGGAGGAGTGGACAGGCTTGAGAATGAGAGGAGCCTGACTATGTTCCCACCTGTCTTCCTATCCAGCACAGCCATGGAGAAGAAACTGATCGGCTGCCCTGTGTGCATTGAGCACAAGAAATACAGCCGAAATGCCCTGCTCTTCAACCTGGGTTTCGTGTGTGATGCCCAGGCCAAGACCTGTGCCCTCGAGCCCATCGTTAAAAAGCTGGCTGGCTATCTGACCACACTGGAGGTCTGCAACACGATGGGCTTGGGTGGATGGGCAGGCAGAGTTGGGGAAGGTGTTCACATATCTCCAGACCTAGGAATCTGCCAAGGCAGAATGCCAACCAGTGGTCCTGGAGGGGGGCCCACCATGCTGTCCATACTCCATCCAGCTAGAGAGCAGCTTCGTGTCCACAGAGGAGAGCAAGCAGAAGTTGGTGCCCATCATGACCATCTTGCTGGAGGAGCTAAATGCCTCAGGCCGGTGCACTCTGCCCATCGGTATGGCCCAGTCTCTGCAAGGACAGTGGGCGGGTAGAGGAGGGATGGGAAAGTGACAGGGGAAGGTGAGCCCAGCCAAGAACAAGACTCATGAACAAATTTGTGGCCAGGAAATACCCATGAGCTGAGCTGATGGTGTCCAGTTCATGATAGAGATGGGGCTAGGGAAGCCAGCAGAGCTCCCCAGCTCTGCTCTTTGAGCATGTTTTTTCCCCTCACTGGACCTCAGTCTCTCGCTCCATAAAGGGGAAGATTGGCCCTACCTAGATCCACCTGCCTGCCTCAGGGGTTGCTGGGAGGACTGGATGGTAATTGAGGGCCTCTTGGAAGAGATGGCACTGAGAATATGGGTGGGCCCCCTGCAGATGAGTCCAACACCATCCACTTGAAGGTCATTGAGCAGCGGCCTGACCCTCCTGTGGCCCAGGAGTATGATGTGCCCGTCTTTACCAAGGACAAGGAGGATTTCTTCAACTCACAGTGGGACCTCACCACACAACAGGTGTGCTAGCCCTCCCTGGGTATCACCTGGGTTTGGCCACAGCCCTGGCCTCACTCCGCCCCTACTGACCCTGCCCTGTCCTGCCCAGATCTTGCCCTACATTGATGGTTTCCGCCACGTCCAGAAGATCTCAGCTGAGGCAGATGTGGAGCTCAACCTGGTGCGCATTGCCATCCAGAACCTGCTGTGAGTGGGGTGACAGTGAAACCCAGGCCAGGGTCGCCAGCCAGGGAGGAGCCCGGGAGCCCTGAGTATGGGGTCTGGGAAGGCATGGCTGAGCACAGCTATCTCCCCCAGGTACTATGGTGTTGTGACACTGGTGTCCATCCTCCAGGTAGGTGAGTCTGGGGTCTGGTTATGTGGAACTAGATCACATGGCTGAGCCAGACTGGAGCCATGCCAGACTTCCAAGCCCCTCACTCAGGCCCTTGTACCTCTCCTGCTGCCCTCCAGTACTCCAATGTGTACTGCCCAACACCCAAGGTCCAGGACCTGGTAGATGACAAGTCCCTGCAGGAAACATGTCTATCCTACGTGACCAAACAAGGTAGTGGTGGGCTCTGGGGGAGGCCACCTCCAGGAGGGCAGCACCCCCTGAAGAGCTGACCCCTGGTACCCACAGGACACAAGAGGGCCAGTCTCCGGGATGTGTTCCAGCTATACTGCAGCCTGAGTCCTGGCACTACTGTGAGAGACCTCATTGGCCGCCACCCCCAGCAGCTGCAGCGCGTTGATGAACGGTCAGAAGGGGTGCAAGGGGTTTGCCTGAGGGCAGATACACGCCCCTGTCACCGGAGCCCTGGGTTAGAGAGGAAGCGGGAGATTTCCAGTGGGCAGAATCATGTGTCACTGCTAGCCCAGGCAGGCTTTCTGGAGGTGATGGCTTTGGAGGCCAGTTTGGTCATTGAGATAAAATTGGAGGGGAGGTTGCACGAAAAGGTTGGCCTGGCTGGAAGGATGCCTGGCCAGGGCATCACCCATCTCTCCCTCGACCTGCACCCCAGGAAGCTGATCCAATTTGGGCTCATGAAGAACCTCATCCGGAGACTACAGAAGTACCCTGTGCGGGTATCTCGGGAGGAGCGGAGCCACCCTGCCCGCCTTTACACAGGCTGCCATAGCTACGATGAGATCTGCTGCAAGACAGGTAGAGGCAGACAGGAAAGTAGGGATGGGGTCAGGGCAAGGTGGCCAAGCCAAGGGTGTTGACCTTACCTCCACCACTCCATTCAGGCATGAGCTACCGTGAGCTGGATGAACGGCTGGAAAATGACCCCAACATCATCATCTGCTGGAAGTGAAGCTGGTGGGGGCAGGACCCAGACACGGCTGCATCTACTCTCCTGCTAAGCCCTGCCTGGTGCATGAGGGCTAGACCAGCAGACTAGTCCATTCTGTCTCAAGGTTGACTCTCAATTCTATAAATAAAGTCATCCATGTCAACCTACCTTTATTAAGTACCACCTCTGAGCCAGCCACCAGAGAACGAGCAGTGAATGAAATAGCCACGATCTTGGCACCCTGGTGTGCCATCTGGTGGGCAGGGCTGGCAGTGGACAAGTAAATATGCCCGCTAATTAAAAACTAAAACAATCGGGAAGCTGTGACGAAGAGCGTTGGGATGGGAGCTGGGGGGGGGGGGGGGGCTGCTCTAGATTAGATGGGCAAGAAAGGCCTCCCTAAGGTGATGCAAACTGAGCCCTGAAGGAGGAAGAGTTCCAGGCATAGGGAACAGGTGCAGAAGCCCTGAAGCAAAAACCACTTTGGGATGTATGAGGAACCCAAGGGAGGCCTGTGGGGCAGAAACTGGAAGCAAGGGGGAGAGAGGCGAGAAGCAAAGTCCAGAGGTAGGAGAAAGGGCAAGAGCCTGATACTGCTGAGCTGCTGGCAAGCTGCTTTGGATGTAGAATTGTGAGGGCCAGAGAGGCAGCCATAGAGCCACCCTCATGCGAGGGGATAATGCCTCACGTACACCTTTAAAAGATTCTTCGCTGCTCAGGAGTGAAGTGGGTCTAGTAAAAGGGCTCAGCAGTGACGTGCGAGGTGACGGCAGCCTGGACTAGGATGGAAAGAAGTTGTGGGCCATGCGCAGTATTTCGGGGGTCCAGCCAACAGGTGGATCTGGGCGCGAGAAATACTGGAGCGAGCAAGCCCCATAGAGGAATATATGTGGGCCAGGACGGAGCAGCTGCTGGAAGAGCTGGTGGAGGGCGGGGCGACTTGACCTCCGTCCGAAGAGAGAGCCTAGGCCACAGAAGTCTCGCACTCGGGAGACCCGTGAGCCGCAGCCGGTTGTGAAGGAGAAAGCACCAGGAGTCGGAAAAACAGTTGCTACTCGCGCGAGGCGAACCCGGCAGTGCAGACCCTGCGCAGCTGGCGGGCAGGGGCGGACCCCAAGTCGCACTGCGCAGGCGCCGAGCTAGCCGTTTCCATGGTGGCGAGTACCCACGCGCCCCAACCGCTCTGCAACTTTCGGGTCGCAGACTTCCGCCCCGTGGGACACCGTTGTCCTCGAACGTGTCGCCCCACCACCACCACCACCTCAGCGCCGGCCGCTGCCCGGAGTCAGCCTTTCCACTCTCTGGCCCCGACCCCGACATGGGTGACCTGGAGCTGTTGCTGCCCGGAGAGGCTGATGTGGTGGTGCGGAGACTGCGCAGCTTCCCGCTACGCGAGATAGGCTCCGGAGGGTGAGGCAGTTGGATCAAGGGTCAGGCGGCGTCATGCAGTCAGTTCTTGAGTGGGGGGAGTCCTGACAGTGCAGGGAGGGGTTGCCCAGTGTGGAGGGGCCCGCAGGTGGGGAGGTAAAACTCTCTGAAATAACAATAGATGTATATGGTACTGAGCCCCCTCTGGCGCCTGAGGATCAGGTTAAGCTTCAATGGAACGCAGCCCCCACCCCACTAAATACTGTATACATGTGTACCTAAATGTATACACACACACACCCTGGGGTAGGTGGAACCACCAGCATGAGAACCTGGAGAAGCTGAACATACAGGCCATCCTTGATGCCACTGCCAACCAGGGTGAGCCCATCCAGGAGCTGCTGGTCACCCATAGGAAGGTATGCTGGGGTCACAGGGTTCCTGCCTTCCCCCCCCCACCCCATCACTCTGCCCCTCAGGAGCACCCTGAGTGCCTGTTCTTCCCTCTAGCTGGTACACCTGTCCTCCCCAAAGGAGGAGGAGGAGGAGGAGGAAGAGTGTTACACATTTGATTTTGCACCCTTGTTGGACATGACCCTGGCAAGCCAGGCCAGGTGCAGAGCGTAGTTGACTAGAGACATAGTCGTGGACCCTAGAATAGCGTAGTGTAGGCTGCAGGGAAAGGAACCAAGTTCTAAAGACATTCCTGAATAGACTGTCAGACTGCAGAGGGCCCCCATTGAAGTGGGGGTGGAACTTTGGCATGGAAGGAGGCAGCCTTCCCAATATGACAGAGAGGGAGTTAGAAACCAGGGATTGGCTTAGTTGGAACATGAGCCAGGAGGTGGCACCAGTAGATGACCTGAGATATCACATGACAGAAGAGTTCCTCTGCAAGGAAAAGGTGGAGCCCCTTACTGTAGGGGTGGGGGGGAGGAATAGGGCACCAGATAAGGGTGAGGCCAAGGCACACAAGAGTCTTGGTAGGCCAGAGGACAGGGACAAATGGAGGGCATAAGCAGGAGGGGTGGCCTGAAGGATACCTGGATGGGGTAGGAGGGGACAAGGGCACATGTACAAAGGGAGCAAGGCAACCTGGAGACAAGGCAAGGGCCAGTCACAGGAAACATGGGAGATGCCCCCACAGAGATGTCAGGGGCAGCTGGAAATGAGGGTCAAGATGCAGGGGAGAGGGTGAGAAGGTACTCATGGAGCATAGGAGAGTCTAGAGGCCCAGGGGAGTTTGAGGAGAGCTAGGAGGGGTTAACCAGGGATGGGAGGGTTGCCAGGCCAGGTTAGGCCCACCTCATCCTTGTCCTTCGCCCCGCCCCAAAGATCCCAATGCTGGTGGAGGAGCTCATTGCAGTGGAGATGTGGAAGCAGAAGGTGTTCCCTGTGCTGTGCAGGCTGGAGGACTTCAAGCCCCACAACACTTTTCCCATATACATGGTGGTGAGCTGGGCCCCTGGTTTACACCCCGCCCATCCCTTTAGAGAGCCCTGGACTAGAGAGGGGAGCTAGTAGCCCCTGTCCCTGCGTCAGCATCCCCAGACCCTGTTCTCTTTATCTGCCAGGTACACCATGAGGCCTCCATCATCAACCTCCTGGAGACAGTGTTCTTCCACAAGGTGAGGCGCCAGTCCTGCCCATTGGCTACTGCTCCAGGCCAGGGCCTGGCAGCAAGAGGGGTTGTATCTGTGTGTGTGTGTGTGGAGACACAGAATGTTTCCCCTCCACCTACCCCCAGGAGGTGTGTGAGTCAGCAGAGGACACAGTCTTGGACCTGGTGGACTACTGCCACCGCAAACTGACTCTGTTGGTTGCCCGGAGTGGCCATGGAGGGCCCCCTGAGAAGGAGGAGTCCCAGTACAGCACCCCCATGCAGGTGGGCTGAGGTTCCCTGGGGTTGGCAAGGGCTAGACCCAGGCTCCCCCAGGCCTAAGCATGTGTGCTCCCCAGGAGCTACAGAAGCAGGCAGAACTGATGGAATTTGAGATCGCGCTGAAGGCGCTCTCAGTGCTGCGCTACATCACAGACTGCGTGGACAGGTGCTTGGCCTGCCTGGCCTAGGATGTGCAATGGAGGGCTGGGAGCCTGGGCCTGTCGCCTCTGCTCACCTCTCCCTACCCTCGCCCCTAGCCTTTCCCTGAGCACCCTGAACCGCATGCTCAGCACCCACAACCTGCCCTGCCTCCTGGTGGAACTGCTTGAGCACAGTCCCTGGAGTCGGCGGGAAGGAGGTAAGGGCCTCCCCACCCTGCCTAAGCCCCAGGACAGTCTCCAGGATTAATGCAATTGGCAGTTTGAACACAGGCAGACAAACTCTGCCCCCTAGCCCACAGAGGATACCAGGATGCCTCACCCAGAGTGGGCCTAGACCTGGGCTCTGCAGCAGTTGAGGCCCATGTGTCCACTACTGAGGACTCACCATGTCTGGAGCAAGCAGCATCACAGTCTGGGCAAGTCCTGTGCCCACACAATGGTCTGTTCCCCAGCCCATGCAGCTGCTCACTCAAAGAACATGCAATGCCTGCACCCAGTATGCTGGTTCTTGTTCCTCTCCCCAGGCAAGCTGCAGCAATTTGAGGGTGGCCGTTGGCAGACAGTGGCCCCCTCAGAGCAGCAAAAGCTGAGCAAATTGGATGGGCAGGTGTGGATTGCCCTGTACAACCTACTGCTGAGCTCTGAGGCCCGAGCCCGCTACTGCCTCTCAAGCTTTGCCAAGGGACAGCTACTCAAGGTGGGGAGCTCCTCCCACACTGTCCGCACAGTCCTAACACTGCCCCACCCCATCTCTGCTGTTTATCTTTGCCCACCTACCTCAGCCCCAGTCCTGTTTCCAGACCTTGGGCCTCAGGTAACACAGCAGCTAGTGGGACATGGGGCCTGCAGGAACCCTCAGCCCAGCCTAGGCCCTCTCTGTCCCTTGACCTCCTGGTCAGTACCACTTCACACTGGCCTCTCCTTGATACCCTTTCAGCTTCGGGCCTTCCTCACAGACACACTGCTGGACCAGCTGCCCAACCTGGCAGACCTACAGGGTTTCCTGGCCCAGCTGGCCCTGGCCGAACCCCAGCCCCCTAAGAAGGACCTAGTGTTAGAAGAGGTACGCACTAGGAAGTTATTTGCTCAGGACCACTGCCCACTTTCCCAGCTCCTCCCTGCCACTCTCTACTTCCCTCCCCCAGATCCCAGAAATTTGGGAGCGCCTAGAGCGAGAGAACAGAGGCAAGTGGCAGGCTATTGCCAAGCATCAGCTGCAGCATGTATTCAGCCCCTCAGAGCAGGACCTGCAGCTGCAGGCACGAAGGTGAGGTCTGCTGAGCTGGCAGACAGGAGTGGAAGGGATGCAGAAGTCATGGACGAGGGCAGGGACGCTCCTGTGCTCCCCACCCACGAGGCCCAGCCAGCCCCTCCTGACCCTTTTCCCAGGTGGGCTGAGACCTACAGGCTGGATGTGCTAGAGGCAGCGGCTCCAGAGCGGCCCCACTGTGCCTACTGCGGCGCAGAGGCCTCCAAGCGCTGTTCACGATGCCAGAATGAGTGGTATTGCTGCAGGTGAGGGTCTCCTAGGACCTTGGGTCCCTAAGCTCCCACACCCGCCCACAAGCACTGCATCCTCACAGGCCCACTTGCCTGCAGGGAGTGCCAAGTCAAGCACTGGGTGAAGCATGGAAAAACTTGTGTCCTGGCAACCCAAGGTGACAGAGCAAAGTGAAGGCTGCAGCTCCTGAGAGCGGACCACTCATGCCATACAACCCAGCCAGAGTGTGCCCCTGAACCTCAGCATTTCAGCCTGGCTTCTGCAAGAACCCCAACCTCCCAGGTGGTGAGCTGAGCAGGCAGGGTGGAGCTACTGCCCCATCTTGCCCAGCAAAACGCTCTCCACTTCCTGTCCCACCCAGCGAGTAGGCTTAGGGTGCTGCCTCAGCTGGGGCAGGAGGCCTGGGCGGGGGACAAGGGCGAGGGCCGGATGTGGGGACCCTCTTCCTCTTGCACAGTAAAGCTGGCTTCCAGAAACACGCCTGTCTCCGCGTGGCCCTTTGCGGTCGTCGTTAGGGGGAGGAGAGTTGCTCGCGGGATGAAGGGAGGGAAGGAAGGGAGGGCGGGGACACCGCGAGAGTCCACCGCCGCTCCACTCTGCCTGCGGGCCGACACAGTCTGGGCACCCAGGTTTCTATTGAGCTGCTCTCCTCGGCTCCCTCGCTGCTCTGCCTGGATCTCAGGGGCGGCGCCGCATCGGGGCCCGCCCCACGGTCCTACTGGCCCCGCACTCGTTCGCGCCCAGAGCCGGCCGGATCCTGGGCCGACCGGGCCATGTCCGCTGATCCTGAGCTCATTGAACTGCGGGAACTGGCACCAGTGCGGCGCGCCCGCCCGGGTCGCACTCGGCTGGAGCGTGCCAACGCGCTGCGCATCGCGCCAGGCACAGCGCGCAACCCGGCAAGGCAGCCGGTCCCGGGCCGAGGCCACCGCTTCCAACCTGCGGGGCCCACCACGCACACGTGGTGCGACCTCTGCGGCGACTTCATCTGGGGCGTCGTGCGCAAGGGCCTGCAGTGCGCGCGTGAGTAGCGGCCCCAAGCGCTGGCGAGAGCGAAACGGGTGGTCAAGGGGCAGCACCGTCGCTGCGGTTCAAGTTGCGTGGAGGCGGGGAGGCTCGGCGGGGACGGTCCCTGAGGACCAAGTATCCGTTACCTTTGCCCCATTTTGGAAGAGAGTGTAGGCACATGTTTTATATCCTTACCACGCTCCACCTGTGTCTGGGGCACAGTTGGGTAGAGAGGCAGTTGCCTGTAAATAACAAGGTGCTGATTTCAAGTTTCTTATCTTTGAAATACCTTGGCCCTTCTTGAGAAAGGCTTTGTGCCTACCAGTCTCTGAGTCCATATCCCCAGGCATGCCCTTTTCCAAAGGTTCACTCATCAATGTTCCCTTCCAGAATCCCTGGGGCGAAGGGACTTTTCACACCTATGGGAGGGGGTTTGGGAAAAGTTAAGAACCTTGGGTGGGCCCTCTGCCAGCAGGAATTTTGATGAGTCGTTATATTGCAAATACCTATCACAGACCCAGTCAACTAGGTGCTGAAACATGAGACACAGCCATCCATACACCAGCAGTCCTTCTGCCCTCCTGGGAATCAACAGCAAGCAGAGGTGGCTCTCCCACTGGCTATCTACCAGCTAAAATCATTTGGGATGCTTGCACAGCCCTCCAAATCCCTATGCCTGGCCCCTACCTCAGACCTGTTGAATCAATCACGGCGAGTGTATCAGGGATTTTAAAAAATGTCTTTCTAATGTGCAGCCTGGTTTGAGAATCACTGCTCTGGCCCATTTAAGAACTTAGGGAAGGTGTCCCAGGCCTGTGTGTGCATGAAGACCCTCTCATCCAGTACAGGAGTCTGTCCTGAATTCAGCTGGGAGGAGATACAGGAGATGTGGCAGACTACAAACCATGAACAAGGACTGGGACATTGCAGTGTTCCCCAGGAGAAATAAAGTGGCCATGGAGATGAAAAACAGGACAATTTGGGTGTGTGTGTCAGAGGCAGAAACAGGAGGAATAAAGGATGAGTTGGGTTTGGGGTTTGTTTTGTTTGCCTCAAACTACTGGGAGAATAGTAGCAATTTTTGCTGAAATGAGGAACTCTGGCCAGGGTAGGGTGGGGTGGAAGAAAAGTGAATTAAATTTTGGCCATGTTGAATTGAAATGTCTAGTTGACATCCAAGGGAAGGTACTGACATAAAGGAGTTGATCTGAGAGGGAGGTCACTGATGGAAGCCTTGGATCTGGGGTGAGTGTACAGAACAGTGAAGTGATCAAGACTGAGCCTCTGTGACACCACCTGCCATTAGATCCGGGAATTGAGACAGAACCAAAGGAGCTGAGCACGAGCTGCGGGGAAGTAGGAGGGAAAACCGGGGTCATGGGAGCCCATCGAAATAAGGGGAGCAGCATCAGATTCTGAGGAGGTGAGGACAGAGAAGGGACCACCGGACGAAGGGCTTTGAGCCAGTTGCTGAAGGACCGAGACCAGGGCAGTTTCCTGGAGGGAGGGGCAAAGCCTACTGGAGTGGGTAGAGGAAAGTGAAGGCAAGGAATTAACAGAGCACGTAGACCAGTGTTTGTAAGTTTTCATATGAGGGGAGTAGAGACAGATGACTAGAGGGGGCCGTGGATTAAAACATTTTTTCCCTTCAAGGGCGGAGGGAGGGGGCTGACAATGCGGAAGGGGGACCTTCTGCACTAGGCACTAGAGCAGGCCTGGATTCCCTAACAGCCCGAGGCCTTCCCGCCAGTTTCCGGACCGGAGACCAACACTAGAATCTGTGTGGCCGTGGGCGGTAACGGGGCCTGAAATGGCCGATCATGCAGAGCCCGGGGGTCAACGGCATTCACCCCGGGGCTTCTCTTCCGTCCCCGGGACGCATCTCTGAGCTGGCGCTCCTCCGCCTCACGGCCAGGCCTCTCTGCAGATTGCAAGTTCACCTGCCACTACCGTTGCCGCGCGCTTGTCTGCCTGGACTGCTGCGGGCCTCGGGACCTGGGCTGGGAACCGGCGCTGGAGCGGGACACGAATGTGGTGAGTGCGGGGCCGGGGGGCGTACGGGCGAGGCAGGGACGCGTAGAAAAGCTGGCCATATCGCAATGCCTTGGCCCGCCGGGCGCTACGCGCAATGAGCGTTCTAACAGCAGATTTTCCCGCGGCGGACGGTGGCTAACTCTGCGCGCGGGCTCGAAGGGGTGCCGGGGGTGCTGCCTTCGCGTGGACTGCCACATTCGCCCAGGCTCTGCGCCCGCGCAACTTCCGCACCTTTCCGCATCCGGTCCTGCGGCCACGCTGGTGCACATGCGCACACGCTCCGACTTGGTCCCCAAGGGAGGTGGGGCCTGAGGGTGGAGCTGAGCTCAGCTGCTTGGGCGATGAGATAATTCCCGGAGGCGAGGCGCGTGTGGCCCCGCCCCTCGAAGTTCCTCCCCCAATGAGACCAGAGCTAGACCCGGCTGGCTATGTTTCAGTGTTAACGGTTGCTGTGCGGGCACTGGTACCGGCGCACGCGCACACTTACAAGTGCGCACGCGCACGCGCGCCTGGGGCGGTGGTTGGAGGCTACCGGCGCACCGGGCTCTGGAAGTTGGCTGGCGGGAGGGCGCGGCGATGGGTGAGGCAGACGCGGGGACACCCTCTTTCGAGATGACCTGGAGCAGCACAACAAGCAGTGGCTACTGCAGCCAGGAAGATTCGGACTCGGAGCTCGAGCAGTACTTTACGGCGCGTACCTCGTTGGTGCGCCGGCCTCGCCGGGACCAGGTGCGGGCCGGGGGTTGTGGGCCGCGGGCCAGGGGCGGTCGCTGGGACCCCGCCCCTGCCCGGTAAGTTTCTGTGTGGAGAGTTTGTGGGCAGCCCCGCGCTTCCTTCAGCGTGGATCACGGGCCAGCCCCCAGCGAGTCCGCGGAACCATGTGTCGGGCTCTTTCAGGGCGTCAGTACTGGGTGCCGAGGCCTTGCTCTGTTACAGACCGGTTGAACTAGAAGGCAGCTACGAGGCTTGGGGTAGACCAGGCACAGGCATTATCCACCTATGACTAAAGCAAAGCCGACTGCGCAGTCTGGACTAGCACCTCGATTTCCGCGTTGGGGCGCTCCCACCCGCTCTGAGAGACCAGGAGGAGGAAGTGCAGGGGGAGGAGTCCTTGCCGGGAATTGAGAAGTGTTCTTAGGAGAGAGGCGAAGGAAGATACGCTCCCCTCCATATGCTCTCCTGGTTGGAGCCAGCAGAGTCCCCGCTTCTTGCGGCTCCTGGCCTGTCACCAGCTGCTCGAATATGGAGGATTCTGATTCTCACTCTGGAATGGGTCTGGAGAAGGGGGATTTGGGAATGGATAGGAAGGAGGCCTTGTTTTGGACTGTAAGCATGCAGGAGCACTTTTTCCACTAGAGGTCGGGAAGGTCGGGGGGCCGACCGAGTGGCTCAGTTGGTTAAGAGCTTGCTCAAGAGTGTGAGCTCTGAGCAACAGCGGTTCGAGTCCTGGCCCGAGCTGCCAACAGGTGGCAGGATGGCTCAGCAAAAACAAAACAAAACAAAACAAAAAAACCTCAGCCCAGAGTTTGGGTGCAAGGTTTGTGTGGATCCCTGAGATTGTCTGTGTGCCACTCAAGCCTGAGCCATTTTCCATGTGAAAAGGTGAGAAAAACACAAGACACTAACCAATTGAAAAGGAGGCTGGGGTGTCCCAAGTTGTATATAAAATGAAACCATCAGTTACTGTGGACAGTGGCAGAGTGGAGAGTGAGTTGCCATGGTACAGGAGACAGGAAATTCCATGGTCCTGCTATGCATCCCTCTGGGATAGCTGTTGGAATCCTCTAGTGGGCAGCTTTGGAAACAGAAAAAGAAACTCTTCCACCTCTAGAATCCTGGCAGGACAGTGCAGTGCCCCCAGTTCAAGTTCTTTGTTTTATGAGGAAAGATACCAAGGGAGGTTCACCTGGAGAAGGAAGGGGGCAGGAACTGAGGTCACTGCGCCCCAGTCCAGGACCCCTGGGTTATGCAGGAAGACAAGAGGAAGAAGCAAGTTTTCTCATTCCTAGGTTGGAGCTCAGAACCATCACATGGAAGGGGAATAAGTTAGTGCCGTTCATGTACCCACCCTGTTCGGTAAACAAAATTCTCTTCCTTCTTGTCCTGGCACTAGAGTATTCAGCTTTCCTCCTGCCCCTAGCATTCCTCCCATCCTGGCATTCCTTCTCATTGGGGCACTCCTTCCTGTCCCAAGCCTTCTCCTTCCTTGGGCCTGAGCAAACATTTCCACCCTTTATTCCCAGCCTCCAGCACTCATTTTACCCCCTAGAACCTCCATTGTCCAGAGCCCACACCATTTGAGCTTAGTAGCCTTACGGGGTTTCCCACTGTCCCCAACAAGGTTTCTGCGTTTTCACTTCTCAATGCTCTTCTCCATCCAGGAGACCTTTGGAAACTTGGGAAAGCAAATAGACTTCAGTACCCACCCCTCCCCCAATACCTTTTTCCTGTGGTGCCTCAGCCTTAGTCCTCGGCATTACATACTTCCTGGCTGTGGACTCCATCCTATGCCCTCATCTGTCTTCCCTTTTTGTTCCCCATCAGGTGGTTTAAGCTTAGCAGGCTTAGAGCAGCAGTCAGGGAGAAGCTGGGTTGTCCTGGGCTCAGAGATTAGCACAAGGTTATTCTATAGGAGACCTTCTGGTGGGAACTCCCTTAGGACTTGGGACAAGGCATTGGTCCACAGTGATCTCAGCTGTGTCTGTGACACTCCCATTCCTGCTAGGGCCTATTTGACGTCAACAGGAAGTAAGGGTGATGCAATGGGACCAGGGAGATTGGTAGAAGGAAGTTAATTCAGAGCCCAGGCTGCCCTGGTCCATACTCCACCCTTCTAATCAGAATCCATTTCCTGAAGTAGGGGAGGGGTAGAGTGGTGGAGCCAAAATCTTTGCACTGAACATCCAGACAGCAGGGAGGAAGTGCAGAAGCCTACCTGCTTGGCACTTGTGGAACAGGCTATACCAGAAAGCTGCCTGTGCACCTCAGGCGGATGGGAACCTGGCCGGAAGCTACATTTTATGCAGCTTGGGTCAACGTCAAACGGCATGTCACAGTGGTTTCCTCACTATATCTGAGACACGAAGGGCTGGCCCCAAGTACTCCACCCTGGGGTATTAATGTAGTAGAGGTTGCTCTTCCCCTCCTGCCTGCTGGTGTGTATCAATCCTCACACCTCTCACCCTGCAGTGGGCCGTGGCCCTTTGCCAGGGTAGAGTGGCAAAGTGGGCTGCCTTCTCCAGGACACACCCTGCCCCACCTAACTAAAGTGCTGGCATCAGGCTGTGCAGTTGAGAGGTAGTTTTACTAACTAGTAAACAAGAGTCCTTCCTCAGCATCCCCCATCTTTTCCTAGCCCACAGTCTCGTGCCTTTTGTTGCCTTGGTTTTGAGGTACCCATAGGGCCTCACCTGGAGGAGGCCCCGTCAGAGGGCAGAGAGAAGCCAAATGATTCTGCTTTTGTCTCCTCCATCATAGCATGCAGGTCCAGGAGCAGTGATGGGCTTTTCTCATCAGGCCTCGAGCTTTCTTGTTGGTTTCCAAAGGCTGCCCCAGGTGCCGTTTTCAGAGTGGCCCACCCAGGGCTCACCTCTCTGCCTGTGACATGCATGGCAACGGGATGAGTTCCTCAAGGGCCCTGTGTCCATGCTGCCCTATCTTTCAGGACGAGCCTGTGGAGTGGGAGACACCTGACCTTTCTCAGGCTGAGACTGAGCAGAAGATCAAGGAGTACAACGGCCAGGTCAACAGCAACCTCTTCATGAGCTTGGTGAGTTGACAGCCCACAAAGGGGGAGTGGGAGAGGCAGGAACCCAGCTGTGTACCTGATGTCCAGAGGGTCACAGCTGAGGTATTCTTGGTTGGCCCCTAGCAGTGATTTACTCATGCCCAGCCTATCCCCAAGTAGACTGGCAGTGCAGAAATCTGTTCCCTCTCACCTGGAACCTAGTCATGGTTCGGTTTCTCTTTAGAACAAGGACGGCTCCTACACAGGCTTCATTAAGGTTCAACTGAAGTTGGTGCGCCCTGTCTCAGTGCCCTCCAGCAAGAAGCCACCCACCTTGCAGGATGCCCGGCGGGGCCCAGGGCGGGGCACAGCTGTGAGGCGCCGCACCTCCTTCTACCTGCCCAAGGATGCGGTCAAGCACCTCCATGTGTTGTCACGCACGCGAGCACGAGAGGTCATCGAGGCTTTGCTGCGCAAGTTCTTGGTGGTGGATGACCCCCGCAAGTTTGCACTCTTTGAGCGAGCTGAGCGCCATGGCCAAGGTGGGCTTCCCACCCCACCCCACCACGTGTGAGGGTATATATGCATGCACCTGTTTATGAAGGGGCTGGGCCTGACTCTAATCAAACACTCCCTTTCCCCTGCCTGGCCTTCAGTGTACCTCCGGAAGCTGTCAGATGATGAGCAACCCCTGCGGCTACGGCTCCTTGCAGGCCCCAGTGAGAAGGCCCTAAGCTTTGTCCTGAAGGAGAATGACTCTGGGGAGGTGAATGTGAGTACACAGCCCTCCTTTGTTTCTTGGTTGTCACTGGGCAGGGCTGGTGGGTTGCAGCTACAGTTAAGTCTTGGAGGATAATAGGGCTGGGGGACAAGCCCTGCAAAGCCTCTGCAGGAGTGTGTGAGCCTTATGGCTAAAGTGAAGGCTTCTTTGCCACTGATGTCAAGGTCTAGGGCCTGTCCCAGGAAGCCAGGAAGAAATGTCTTGGTGCTGTGCAATTTTCCTGTTGTGGAAAGTTCTTAGGAGATGCAGGAGTCCATCTGATGGTATGGTGATCCCAGTCTAAATCAAAGCTACACAGGTGGACCCAGGATGTCATGAAGGCTCCCCTTCTGGCATTAGGACTTTTTACCTGGAAGCTTTCTGGCTCAAAGGTATTGGATCTGTGGAGTGGGGTTAGACTCAGAGTATGGGCATGACCTGTCCACGGGTAACGGAACATCTGGTTTGGTGACCTGTCCACGAGGTGACTGCCCTACTTTGTAGGACCCATCTTCCATACAGACTTGGTGGGAATCCTAGCACAGACCATTCAGGCAAGAACCTGACATTAGAAAGCCCCATCCTAGCTGTGTGACCATGATGTGCTCTGGTCTTCTCTGGGGAGGGCCTGCTGGCTTGACTATGCCTGCTGCAGCTTGTGTCGCCCCTCTCCACCTCAGTGGGATGCCTTCAGCATGCCTGAATTACACAACTTCCTACGCATCCTGCAGCGGGAGGAAGAGGAACACCTCCGCCAGATCCTGAAGAAGTACTCCTATTGCCGCCAGAAGATCCAGGAGGCCCTGCACGCCTGCCCCCTAGGGTGACCTCTTGTACCCCTAGGTGGAAGGGAGAGAGTAGGCAGCGCCAAGGGCATGCTGTGTGAGTGTGACAGGGCCATGTGGCCTGAGGAATGAGTGTGCATGGAAGCCCTCTCTTGCTGGGAGAATGAGCCCAGAGAACAGTGAAGGAACTGCTGGCTCCTTGTGTCCACCAGTGGGTGTAGCAGAGCGTGGCTCTGCACCCTTCTGCCCTTCATGTCCTGGGTCATGGTGGGCCAGGGTTGCCCTGGGAAGCTGCTCTAGGCTTTGCAGCAAGGGTAGAGCAGACAGAAGTCTCCTTAATTCGTGTCTCAGATATGAGAATCTTGGAGACCCTACCATCAGGGTCATGTTTTCAGGGATGAGGATCCTCCTCTTTGGGGAAAGATTGTATGTTTGGGGTCTTGGATGGGGTCTCAGGACAGCCTTATCAGAGCCAGGGGTGGGTGTTCAAGATAAGGCAGGCATCGAGGAAGAGTCTAGGTTTCCCTCTACGGTGCCCTCTGGCTCTACACACACCCTGGTCAGAGAATGCTATCTCAAGGTGCAGCAACAGTGCCTCAGTGCCTCCTTCAAGGAGGATGTCCCTGGGCCAGGGTCTGTGTGAGTGTGGGCATTGGCCCAGGTCCGTGCCTTGTTTGCCAGTCAAAACTAAGGTCTTTATTTTGGGTATTTGCAATGATGCGTGTGAATGTATGTAACACATTTGTGGCCTCGGCTGAATGCCTCCTGTAGGGAAAGGGGTGGGGGTGACAGTCATCATCAGGACCTGGGGCCTGAGAAAATTTGGCTGAATAAAGACTTAAGAATCTACTGCTTTTGGACTGTTTATTATGGGCCCTCAGCCCCAGTTGCCCCTTATGCCAGTAGCTGCCAAGGGTGATGAACAGGCTTACAGGTCACCTTCTCAAGGTCACCATGAGACCAGTTTGTGAAGGATGTAGGGTACAGACATGTATCCAGTCATCAAAGCACCCTGGGGCTCAGGTCTTGGTGTGGGCAAGAATATCAGCTGCAGCTAGAGCTTAGGGAAACCACACACATCCCGCAAGCTGTGGGAGGCGCTTCACTAAATATCTGAGCTACTGTGGACCATACACTGCTCAAGGTACAGCTGTGAATTCTTGCCATAATGAAGCATACCTTCTGGTGGGTTTGGGGAGAACACTGAATTTGAACTTCTTCAGCCTTGAATGTAAGCTATGTGAAATTTGGCCAAGTCCTTAATTTTTGTTAGGTTCGGCTTCCTCCCCACACACGACAGTAGTGATTGAAAAAATGATGTGGGAATAGAATGAGGCCCGATGGGCACCGCGCGGCCTGGCCTGGGGTCAGATCCCAGAATGCTAGTTTGGGGGAACCCGGGTGGTTGGGCAGGCCCGCTGCACCTGACCTGTGGGGGACAAGGACGATTGAGCCGCCCCACACGCCTAGGAAGCCACTAGAACTAACTAACTGCTTTCCTAAGCGGGAGCTACCACAGGGGGAGAGAGCGTGGCCTGCCGGGACCTGACGTCTCCCAGTGCGTGCTGGGATGCGTTTCTGAGGTCGGCTATTGGTCCCGCTCTGCGGACCGACGAGAAAAGCAGCCAATCAGAAGGAGCAGCGTGCGGAGCGTACGGAAGCGGAAATGAAGTTTCCGTGGAGACAGCGGAGCCTGCAGAAGACTGTGGCATCGGCATCCGCACCTGCGGTCGGAGGCCCAAGCTGGGCATGGCGGCGCCGACGGTCCTGTAAGAACGAAGCGGCCGCAGGGTCCGCCATGCGCCGGCGCCCCTGACATGGGCGCCAGCGGCTCCAAAGCTCGGGGCCTGTGGCCCTTCGCCTCGGCGGCGGGGGGTGGCGGCCCGGAGGCGGCGGTCTCTGAGCAAGCTTTGGTGCGTCCGCGAGGCCGAGTCGTTCCCCCCTTCGTATTCACGCGCCGCGGGTAAGGGCGTGGGTTCCGCCTCGGGGAGGACAAGCGGGCGGTCAGGCGCCCCACGTGATGGGTAGTTCCTACCGCCGTATCCCCTGTACTCGAGTTAGGATGACTCCCATATTTCGGGCCTTCATTGGAGCCAAGGGATGGGGAAAGCCAGGCAGTCAGTTCCTGGAGGCCTGGCTGCTCTTAAGGTCTCCGTAGGAGAAGAGTGGGCCTGTAGCTTGTCCCTGGGCAGGCAACTTTACGTACGGTAAACCTAAGATAGAGCCTCCTGAGACTTTAGGACCTCTTCTTTTCATCCCTTCAGCCCAGTCTGCAAGTTAACAGCTTCTAGCCTCTCTTAATCTTGAGGGGGAGAATGGTCCTTTGTTTTGGCTGTTTTCCGTCACCCACAGTGGCAAGACTGGACCTCTGAAGGTAGGGGCCAGGAAAGCAGGACTGGGCCCTAGTGTTGGGGATGGGGCCCAGGAAAAAAGACCCTCACCCAGGTATGTTCTCCAGATCTGAAGCAGTGACCTCCCCTCTCTCCCCAGGGGTCCAGACAGGAGCACTAGACTGGCCTAACCCTGGTGGTTCCCTGGGGACTGGCATTTAGGTGATATTAGAGATTTGGCTGTAGATACTAGCGAGACCCAACAGTGCCAGTTTGGCTGCACCAGCCACCAGGGAGTGGGTGGGGAGGATGCAACCTTTTTTCCTTCAGTCTCCCTCCTAGCTCAGGCATCTGCTATCCCAGGCTTTGGCCCTGGGCCAGCAGTGTCTTCTGGAGTGAAACCAACATGCTCAGCCCACCATCCTGCCCACTCTAGAAGTCCTGGGTAAAGGCAAGGGCCTGAAGTTAGAATGGCTGTTCTTGCTGAACAAACCAGTGATGAGAACTGGCCTTGGCTGCCCAAAATCACTTCTCTTCTTGGGGTCTGAGAGGGTAGCACTGGCCAGCACCCCACTCCTCACTTTCTACTAGTAGACCCCAGACCCTAAGCAAGAGATTCTGCATTCATATTATCTTCGCTTCCTCCCATCAAAGTTGTTCCTCCCCATTTGGGGGTGGGCACACTTCCCTGTGGTCTGTAGCATTTGCCATAACCAGGTATGAGGCTCCAGCCCAGCCTGTTCCCCTCTCCTTCTATACAGCTCCATGTTCTATGACGAGGATGGGGATCTGGCTCACGAATTCTATGAGGAGACAATCATCACCAAGAACGGGCAGAAGCGGGCCAAGCTGAGGCGGGTGCATAAGAACCTGATTCCTCAGGTGAGGGGCTGGACAGTGGTCATAAATCCTGTGTTGAATGTGTGGAGATAGACCCAGCTGGGGTCTGCTGTCATGGTGGGGGGTCTTGGGGGAGGAGCTGGGAGGAACAGGAAGGCTTCCTGGAGTAGGGGCACTGAGATGGCCCTCACTAGCCTCTGTTTCCATGGCAGGGCATCGTGAAGCTGGATCACCCCCGCATCCACGTGGATTTCCCTGTGATCCTCTATGAGATGTGAGCCTGGGGGGTGACAGGCATAAGCACCCCCTGTCTCAGCAAGAAACCCCCAGGCTCAAGGTGTGGCTTCCGTTGAACTTAGGTTGAAGCCACACCCTAAATAAACTCCATTGGCCCGGAACCTACAGCTGTAAGCAGGGAAGTCCTGCATTGTTGGTTGGGTGCTGGTTTGTATGCTGACAAGAAGTGGCTGGTGGCTGGCAAGGGCTAATAGCAGAGTTACCAGCCCACCTTCCCCAGCAGTCCCTACAAGGAGCATGGCAGGGCATATGCTGATGGGGAATGCCTGGTTCCTGTGCCCATGCCTGGCCTGCTTTCTACCAAGCTTGCCTTGGGCCCAGCCCTACTAAGAGGCTACAGCACTTTACAAGTAAGGTCTGCCTTCTTCCAGCCCCTCGGCTGTGAGAGCTGTACACAAGTGAGAACTTCCTTTCCCTCACTTCCTTCACCCCTTCGTTGGAGCATTTCAGCCGTTTGCTACCTCGATTCCTCCTCTGTTGGGCAGAGGCTGGGGGCAACGCAAGCCTGATTCTTCCTGCCTACCTGCCCATGTATTCCCACCCCCAGATGGATGGACAGTTTGTTGGCTGTTAATAGGAGTAGAGACTGGTGTGGGAGGCTTCTCCCCCCACCCAGGACTGGGCTGATCCCTCCCTACTGCAACTAGTTGTTGTCCTTTATTGTTACCTCCTCCCCACATCCCCCAGTTGAGTGGGCATAGGATGAGATCAGAAAGGGCTATGGAAGCCTGTGCCTGTGGGGAGTTGCCCCAACCCACCTACTCCGTATAATCCCCCTTGCCTTTGCTCCAGCCCTCTCCCCGATTGGGAGGAGACCATCCGCCACCCGTGGTGAGGGACAGCGCCCTAGGGCTGGTGCCAGTAGCTCTGAGGAGCCCACCACCCCTTCTTTCCCCTATAGTATGCCCATCCCTTCAGGATCAGTCAAGGGAAAGTAGGGACAGAAAGGAGAGAACAACCATAAAAGGAATACTTCAAATGTGAAAGTTTGTAAATAGTCTAGTCCATGATGTTGGGGCAGCATCTGATTTCTACATAGAAATGACTTTTTTTTTTTTTTTAATTCCTTATTGTGCAAGCTATGTGCTTCAAGAGTGGAAAATGCTATGGGGAGGGTGGCCCCAATCTAGAAAGGCTGTTGTGTTATTTGTTCAGTTTCAATAAAATTATTTGTAGACCCTGCATACAAGAGTGTCACCCAGTGTCTAGACCACCACCTGGGCTCAGCAGGTAGGCCTAGGCCCAGGACTCTGGTAGCTCCCCTTGGCCAGCCAGCAAGACCCAGGGTAAGACTGAGCCCAGCCTACGGCAATCCCAGCCATCACCAGCAGGTGGCAGTGTACTCACATACATGTAGACCTCACCACAGGACCCCTCAGGGTGGAGGACCACTCACTCTTCTATTGTGTTCAATAGGTGGGGACCCCTAGAATTAAAAGGCCTTGGATGCTTCACTAGGGATTGGCCCCACCTGCCTAAACTGAGATAAGAGTGTGACCTCAGAGGTCTGGAACAGCTGTCCTCACGCTAGCAGTGCTGCTGTGACCCACATGAGGTCACAGCCTGAGCCCTATAAATCTCCAAAGCCCAGCCTTAGGTGGGTAGCAGCCAGATGGGTGCCACCACACCCTTGGTCTACTGCCAGGTTCTGCAGTCCAAACCCACCTTCTTCCTCCCAGGATTGCCTGTGGACACCGCCAGGAAGAGTGGGCTTGGGGCTTCTGTTCTAGCAGGCAAAGTTCAATCACCCAGTATGTCCTCTGTTGCCTCCCGCCAGTCTTCTCATCTGCCTCCTATGGACATTTGGCCTATACTTCTCAGAGCCTGCTATGAGTCTGGTTCTCTGCTAGGCCCAGCCCTTGGCCATGAGCCCAACTCCCAGTTAGGGAGGAGGGAGTTCAAGGACATGGGCTTCTGGGTCTGGGGAGTTGGCCTGCCAGTGTTTTGGAGGTTTAAACTTGTCTAGTCTGGAGCAGGATCATACTGTGCAACCCGGACTTCACAGTTCTTTGGGCATCATTTTCCCAACAAGATGCCAGGCGTAAAACCCCATCATCCGCTATCTCACCTACTGACTCCCCAGCACCAGGGTTCTGCCATGCCAGATGGCATCCCATCTCCTATCACTACTGTCCAGCGTGGGGGAACTCCCTATGCTGGACCTGCCCCAGCTGACCCCAAAGCGGGAAACAATGGGGGTCCGGACACTGCTTCCCCACTCCCTCCCACTGGGCTGTGCTCACTTCCTTCCTGCTGGCTGCCTGAGGAAGTGTCCCTGCCCTGGGACAGTCTGGCCTGGCCTTTGTTTCCCCAGGGGTCCCCTCCCTTGGAACCAGTGTACCTTGTAGAGCCAGCAGGGTGGTAGAGGGACACCACCCTCCCTGCTATGTCCTGGACTCCTTTGTCCTCGGGGGCAGACTCCAGGGTTATGTGCCCACTTTCCCCAGCCCCCCAATCTTACACAGCCTCTGCTAAGAGAGAGGCTCTGGGCATCAGGGAGGTGGGCCAGTAGTGTAGGAAGGGGGTAGGCTCAGAGTCATTTGAGGATGTGCCGATTTGTCTATACCTCTGGAAGGGTCTGCTGGGACCCTGCTGCAGCCTCCTTGGGGCCAGCCGCATTATGGGCTCCCCCTTTCCATAAGAATATATATTCCTTTCCTCACCCATATTGTAAGGAGCCCCCTACTGTACAGTGTCTCAGTTAAATCCACCCAGGAATGTGCTCCAGCAGGAGCGCACCCTCCAGAACTCTCCAGCCCCTACCCCACTCCCCACCCCACATAGTCCACACATCAACACATTGTCCACTCAGTCACACTTGGGACATTTCCGCTCTATGTGGGAAAAAATTGACTCAGTTCCTGGAATTTCTCCCGATCCACCCCCACCCCCCCCACTGGTTCCCTTCTTCATCACCTGCTTGGGGGGGGGATCAGTCAATATCCCCCAAGTAGTCTGACTCCCCACACCATCACTATCCTGCCCCTCCTCCCACATGCTACTGGATTTGAGGATGGGCCTCAACCCCAAGGGAAAGTTGGGGAGAAGAGCTTTTAATGTTAATTAAGGACGTTGCTGGCCTGCGGGAGGCTGGCACCTGAGCGGGTCCCACTGCCGTTCTGTCAGCTGGCGCGTTTCCCCCTGGCCAGGACCCACTGGGGGAAGGGTGGGGAGGGCAGCCAGCCAGTAGGGCATACCGGAGGGAAACGGGGTCAAAGTGATCCCCTCCCCCGCGCCGCTCCTGCCCCTTTCCTTTCCGAGGGGCAGCAGGAAGTGAGGAGAAAGGACTGGGGTGGGAGGCGGGAGCAAGTGGGAGGGGATGGGGTTTATCAAGTCGCCGGCAGGCTGCCCTGCGGGCAGCAGCTGGCGTGAGTAGCTTGGCTGGAGAAGATAATCCCGGGAAGAAGGAAGGCCTCCGGCCTCTTGGGCCAACGGACTCCCACATAGGTAAGCTCAGCGCAGACGACTGGTCTGCATCCCCCATAGGTGTGCTCACAGCAGCCTTCCTTCCTTCTCTCCGCGCGGGCGGAGAATGGGCCGGCGGTGCAGACCTAGGCCCTTGGCTGAGCTGACCCCCGCATGGGGAGTGGATCTAGGAAGAGGTAAGGGAGATCTCGCTCCATTTCAGCTGCAAGCCCGCTCCCCAGCGGGAGGAACTTGCGGGGTGAAAGGGCTCAGGATACAGTGTGGAGGCCTGGGGTTGCCACTGTGGCCCGCTGGCTTTCTCCGCGGTCCCACCAGGAACTTCTGCAAGAGTGGCAGACTCCTCAGAGTTGAAAGTAAGCTCTAGGGGCTCCCACAGGCCCCCCGCGTCTGGGCAGAAGGGAATGGGAGCCCAGAGATTGGCGTGTCCCTGATGTAGGTCGGGGGTTGGAGGGTGTCCTACCCCAAGGGCCAGCTGGGTTTACCGGCCCCCAGCCGGCGGGCCACGCTGCGACCCTCAGCTCATGTTGCCAAGACAACCACAGCCTCTGCCCAGCCCTAGAAGGGCTAAGGAGGCGGGCGCTCGGCCCCCTTCCCCAGTCAAGCAGGGGGCGGGGCTCCCCTTCAGACCCTGAAGCGGGGAGGGGAGCCCTGATCCGTAGGGATCGGGGGACATTACTGTCGTCTCTGGTCACCGTCTCCCTTTCCACACAAAGGGGCCTCAGGGCGAGGGGCTACACTCGAGTACAGAGCCAGATCGGCTGCTACCCCCAGCCAAGGCCTCGGGGTCCCACAGCACCTCCTTACGGCAGGGCGGGTGATCGCCACCTCCTTTATTCCCTCCACGATCCCTGTCCTTTATGCTGTCCCTTTAAGGGGCTGGCCGCGCCGCGGAGCCGGGAGGACTGTACCACCGGCAGCAGGCTGCAGGGGGGAAGTCTCGGACTGACTGGCTCTCGCGGCTGAGACTCCAGAAAAAAGCCCCGTTCGGAGGGGCCTCACGGTCCCAGATGGGTGGCCGCGTTCTCGGCGGAGGCTCTGGGGGCCCTGGAGCCCGAAAAGCGGCACTAGCGGCTCGAAAGTGGGGCACACCCTTCCCGCCCAGACCGCAAGTCCTGCCCCAGGCCCGCCTCTGCGCTGGATTCTTAAAGGACCCGCGGGCCGGGGGGGGGCGGAGCCAGCAGAGGCGCCTAGCCGGGGCAGTGCCTAGGCGAGCGGCCGGAGTGTGCTGGGCTGGGCCGGGGATGGCGGTGGCTATGGCGCGAGCCCCGGCGGCACCCTGCGCGAGGTGAGGGCGGGAGTTGCAAGCCTGGTGGGTCTCTCCCAGCGGACTGGGTTCCAGAACCCCCTGGGAGGGAGCCCAGGGACCCCAGCCCCTCCGGGCCGGGCTCAGGCCCCACGTGCGGAGCGGGGGCGGGGTCCCGCACAAAGGCCAGGCTGAGTGAGTGAGCGCTAGCCCTACCCGCCTGGCGACGGGCGCGCGCATTCCCGGTCGCTGTGGAGGGAAGGGCCGGTCTGCCGGCGCCTCCATGGGAGGTCCGCTGCCCCTTTGTCCCCGCGTGGCCTCTACCAAGCTTGGGAGAGTGCGCTTGAGACAAAGTCTTGACAGCCTCACTCTTCTGCCGGGCGGGTGCTACACAGATACGATACCAGCTCCACGGCTATGTTCCAGCTTGCTAGCCGCTGCATGAGCTGTGCGCTGCCTTACCCAAATGCTATCGTTTCTCTGGACCAAGATTTCTTCACCCGGTACAGAGTGGGCCTCGGATTCGGGACTCTCTGAAACCATATGCTGGATGGAATGCAGGCATGTCTGTGTGTCTCTGGGTAGCTTATCCATAGCTCAATTCGTCCAATTCTCAGAGGGGGCCACAGACCTAACAGAGGCCTCTTCCCAGCCATAGGCCACCTGCTCCAGGAAGGAGCTCTATGCTCCTGCCAGTGAGTTCCCAGGGTGTCTTGCCTGCCCCTTGGTGGCCTGTGGTCTCTCAGACCTGTTACAGCCACGAAACAGGCCTGAGCAGCCCTGGGCACAGCGCCCACACAGCATGGACTTTGGGAATATGGGTTTGGGGTGAGCACCTCCAGGATTCTCTAAACTGACTTGCTCTCTCCCACCCTTTCCTCAGTTCCTGAGCTGGTGTCAGGCAGGTGACACTGTCTGCCTGCAGCCCCCAGCATGTGGGCAGGCCTGAGCCCTGCCACCACACTGGCCCTGGTGTTGGCGGTGGCATGGGCCACGGAGCTTAAGCCCACAGCACCACCCATCTTCACAGGCCGGCCCTTTGTGGTAGCATGGGACGTGCCCACACAAGACTGCGGCCCACGCCTCAAGGTGCCACTGGACCCAGAAGAGAAAGCCTTTGACGTGCAGGCCTCACCTAATGAGGGTTTCGTGAACCAGAACATCACCATCTTCTACCGCAACCGGCTAGGCCTGTATCCACACTTTGATTCAGCAGGGAGGCCTGTACATGGTGGCGTGCCACAGAATGGCAGCCTCTGGGCACACCTGAAGATGCTGCAGGAACACGTGGAGCACTACATTCGTAGACAGGAGCCTGCAGGGCTGGCAGTCATCGACTGGGAGGACTGGAGGCCTGTGTGGGTGCGCAACTGGCAGGACAAGGATGTGTACCGCCGGTCATCACGCCAGTTGGTGGCCAGCCGCCACCCCGACTGGCCAACAGACCGCGTAGTCAAGCAGGCGCAGTACGAGTTTGAGTTCGCTGCGCGGCAGTTCATGCTGGAGACACTGCGCTTTGTGAAGGCAGTTCGGCCTAGGCACCTCTGGGGCTTCTACCTCTTCCCCGACTGTTATAACCATGACTATGTGCAGAACTGGGAGACCTATACAGGCCGCTGCCCTGACGTGGAGGTCTCCCGAAACGACCAGCTGGCCTGGCTGTGGGCCGAGAGCACGGCCCTCTTCCCGTCTGTCTACCTGGATGAGACACTTGCTTCCACTGCCCATGGCCGCAACTTTGTCAGCTTCCGTGTTCAGGAGGCCCTGCGCGTGGCTCGCACCCACCACGCTAACCATGCACTCCCAGTCTACGTCTTCACACGGCCCACCTATAGCCGCAGGCTCACGGGCCTTAGTGAGGTATGTACCTCGCAGGGCCCTGCCTTCTTTCTCGGGAACTACTGCAGGTTTGAGTTACCAGGGGGCCTCCTGTACCATAATTGACTCGCTGCTCTACATCCTCTCACCTCAGTCTTTCTATAACCTTGTGAAAGGGTGGCATCATTATTTCCATTTTGCAGATAAAAAACTTGAGGCCCAGGGATGCCGAGAAATGTGCCCAAAGCTTCCTAGCAAGTCCAGGGCAGAGCAGGGACCTGGGCCTTGGCATTCTGACTTTGGAGTCCATCCTGACAGATACATCCTAGGCTCAAGTGGGCTCTTGGCTTGGGTAATGGAGGCCCAACATGGGGGTGGCTTAAACGTTTAAGAAGAAAGTAAAACAGCCTCTGCCTGGAGGGTGAGAAAGGGAGGACTGGGCCGGCGAGTCAGCAAGGCAGAACAGGTTGGAGCCTGCCCACCCTGTCTGTCCTCCTCCCTGTGGGCTCAGTCCTCCCCAGTGACCAACCCCTTCCCACACAGATGGATCTCATCTCCACCATTGGCGAAAGTGCTGCCCTGGGTGCAGCCGGTGTCATCCTCTGGGGCGACGCAGGGTTCACCACCAGCACGGTAAGTAAGACCCACCCAGCCCACCGGGTCTGCAGAGTCTGCAGGGACAGGCAGAGAGTTGGGGCTTTTGGCTGCCAGACTCAAGGTGGACAAACCTAGTCTGGCTCCCTTGCCTGTCTCCCACCCAAGGCATCCCAGGTCCCAACAGAGAAAACAGGGTCCTTCCCCTGCTCCCAGGAAAGGGGACGTGGTGTCCTGAACAGCTGTTGGGTTCTGTCGTTCCCTGCCCGCCCTGCTAGGCTCCAGTCTCTGCCCCCACCCCCTTCTCAGCAGGAGCAAGGACAGTGAGAGCTCAGGCACACGTGCATATACACATGTGTACACCAGTAAAAGAAGGTACTGTCACCACAGGGGGGACAGTTTCCATCTGGGTCTGTGGCCTGAGGCAGCTGACCCTGATCTCTGACCTCTGCCCCCAGGAGACCTGCCAGTACCTCAAGGATTACCTGATGCAGCTGCTGATCCCCTACGTAGTCAACGTGTCCTGGGCTGCCCACTATTGCAGCTGGGCCCAGTGCCATGGCCATGGGCGCTGCGTGCGCCGTGACCCCAGCGCCAATACCTTCCTGCACCTCAGTGCCAGCAGCTTCCGCCTAGTGCCTAGCCATGTACCTGGTGAGCCCCAGCTGCGACCAGAGGGGGAGCTCAGCTGGGCCGACCATGACCACCTGCAGAAGCACTTTCGCTGCCAGTGCTACTTAGGCTGGGGTGGCGAGCAATGCCAGTGGGACCGTAGGCGGGCATCTGGGGGTGCCAGTGGGGCCTGGGCTGGGTCCCAGCTCACCAGCCTGCTGGCTATGGCAGCCCTAGCCCTCACCTGGACTTTGTAGGGATCTCTCACCTGGCTGCCAGGCAAGCTGGCCTCTGCCACAAGGGCTCTGCCAGGCATGTAGGAGCCTGCAAGGGGTGGACAAACTAGAGTGTGAATGGGGCAGAGCCCCTGGGATGCCCAGTAGGGTGTCCATACCAGTTCTCACCCCCCTGTTCTAAGGGGGAGGAGCTGTCCCCTGCGAGGCACCTTCTCTCCCTGCCAGAGAGGAAGAGGCTGGGGAGGACCTGACCCTACTCCCCTGCCCCTGGATAGTCTATTATTATTATTTTGGGGTCTCTCTTGTAAATTAAATATAAAACAACTCCTTTTGTGCTTGGGCTGTCTGCACCTGGGCCAGGGCATGTGAGAGAGTTTCCAGAGTCTTCCATGAGGTTTGAACCCAGCTCTGTCCCTGTGAGACTCTGCTGGGGACTTCTCATCTGTAAATGTGTTCACTGGGACCTGAGGGCCCAGAGCTGCCCACTCAGCGGCTGTCCTGCTGGGGCAGGGGCCACTGGGAGTGGAGGGATTCACATGCCACCCCAGTGCCAAGGGCCTTGCCTGCTCCGTATTGATTGGAATGCAGTTGAGCCCAACTTTCTATGAGGAACAGGACTCACTGTGCTTCTACTGGCCCATGTATCCTCAGTTGGGCCAGTGCCAGCCACCTCGCCTTGACCACCCAGGGAGAAAGGGGGAAGTGGATGTTTGATCTTCCCTGGCTGGGCAAGTAGCCAGACCACCCCTCCCTGCTGTTCCCACAGGCAAGGGTGTCTTCTCCACTCCCCACTCCCAGGGACAGTGGACTCCAGCCACACACACCTCACCCCCTCTGGGTCACAGTCCCTACTGGGTTTGGTTGAAGGAGGCCAGCAGGGGGTTGGGGTCTGAATTCTGAGGTCCAGCCCCTATCCCACTGCATGATGGGGCAAGCAGGAGGCATCTGGGAGCAGAGCCATCTTCACTGTCAGCCCTGTCCTGCCCATGAGAGAATATGGCTCTTCCCGGCTGTCCCAGAGGAGAGAAGTAGCAGCCAGAGCAGTCAGACCAGCTCTGCCCTGCTTCTGAAGGGAGTTACCTGGGTGGGTCTCTGCCCTACCACTCAGCCATCACACCCACACCTGGGTGACCCTGTGCAGTCACGACTCATCCCTCAGGTCACACTGGCTCTGGGGAGACAGGCTCAAGAAACAGCAAGGGGTGAGGAGAGCAGCCCAGCCACAAGGACGCAGGGGAGGTATCCTGGAGAAAGCGCTTTCTATGTTGAGTTTTGAGAAGCTTGATGCTAGTAACAAAGCAGAGGCAAAGGCTGGAGGAAGCAGAGATTAGCTGGAACTCAGCAGGAGTCTGGGGTGTGGCTGAGGGCTGCTGCCCACAGAAAGAAACAGAAAGGGCAGCCCTGGAGCAGCCCCTGGCTGAATAGCCTGAGGGTGGTGATTATCTCGCCTGTTCAGTAAACACACAGAGCACACACCTGCCAGCGCTGGGCTAGCTGGGGAAACGTCTGTAAACCACACCAACAAAGACCCCTGTCCCTGTGGGTGACAGTGTAGAAGGAGGTGCACACTGGATGTGAAGAGTGAATCAGGTGCTGGACACTGGAGGGTGTTCCCCAGAGAAGCATGCAGGTGAGGGGATGGTGTGGTTAGGGGAGCAGAGCCTGCAGAAGCAAGTCCCACCAAATCCACTCAGGTTATAAAGCGATCCCTCATCTGGCTGGTGATGGCTCGGAATGAAGAGAAGAGCCTGGGTGGTAACAATGGGAGGTCGATGTTAATTCATGTGATGGAGGAAGGTACCAAGGTGGAAAGTTTCCCAAGCGCTCCTGGCCATGGTGGGGAGATCTGCTGGAGAGATTCAGGTGGTGGCCAGTAAGGCCATGAGATGATGGGACCAGCAGAGAGAAGGCAGCTGTGACCCCCCACACACACCTGTGCCCTCCCCTACACAGATGTGTCCCATGCACACCTGTGAGCTTCCCCACCCACATCTGGAACCTCCCCCAACACAGGTAATCGAGGCACACCTGTGACCTCACCCACACAGCTGGCACCTTTCTCACCCAGCTGTGACCCCGACATACCCATAGCCTGCTCTGTGCAAAGCTGTGATCCTCCACATGTGTGACCCCTCCTTACAAACCTGTGACCACCTCATAACTTCCCCAGGACGAGCTGGAAGACAGCCTTGGAGAAAGCTGTCCTATGGGTGGCTGCGTGGGGGCAATGGGGAGTGAGGTGGCTCAGGGGCCTGAGGTCTGTCTGCAAACCAGAAAGAGCAGGCAGGGCTGGACCATGAAGCTGGACAAACCTGTCAACACAGCCTAAGAAGTACATTTTGAGAAGAATCAGTTCTATATTCTCAGCCTCTGGATTGGTCTGAGATAGTTATCGGATGTGTGGCCTACAGGTTGGACACTGGGAGGTTTGGTCACATCCAGTAGTCTGGATAATGGATGTCAGGTGGTCTGGATATGTGAGTCAGGGTAATCAGAGGGTTAACTGAAGGTCTGAGGTATTTCCAGGTGTTGGCGCAAGATTGGATAGTCAAAAAGCTTAAGTTCCCGGCTAGTTAAAATGAGAACAGAATCTTTTTCTGGTGCTTCAATCTACTTGATTTTAGTAACTTAGCAGCTTGACTATAGTGACTCCGTTTTATTTCTTCACTCTATTCCTCAGACCCCAGACACTCACCACTTTGACCAATCTGACCAGACCAACCCGGCGAAAGGCCTGTGGGTGGGGGAGGGCTTCAGGCACCCAAGCTGCTTCCTGCTGTTTCACCATTAGAGCTTCTTCTCCCTTGGACTAAGGCCAGCTAGAGAACGTTGGCTTGTTGGTTGACTGGATTGTGCCAATTGCAGCACTAGGTTTCTGGGGGCACTAGGAGGTAGCATGGTGCCTCAGGAAGAAGGGGTCAGGCCCTTCCTTGATGTTTTGTTTTTTTACCCTGTTCGCGTTGTACCAGGCTCTCTGGCCCTAATGGTCATCACTCTGGGACCCTGCTTCCTGAACAGGCTCAGCAGCCACCACCTCTGGCTAGATCCTATGCTCAGGTCATCATAGCTGATGTGCCCACAGCACCCTGGGCCCTGCCAGCTTCTCCATCCTAGCCAGCCTAGAGGACCAAGCCCTGGTGGCAACCAGCTGTGCCACGGCTCTGGTGACCACCATGCTAGAGGATCGGTCACTGGCTCAGGCCCAGACTTGCTGTAGACCTAGGCCGCACTTTCACCTGGGCCAGGGACATATTTCCTTCCCACCCTGGCAGGCAAGTCTGGGCCTGGGCATCTAACAGGTCTGAATCACTAGTTTCTGAATCAGCACATGAGTGAAACCACCAAGGAATGAATAAGCGTGTGGTCACTGATACACTGTCCTCAGACTTGTGGTCTCACAGTCACAAGACAACAGGGTCTCACACACACCCAGTCCCAGGCACTGGGTCCCACACTCACCCATAATCTGCTAGAGTTTGTGCAGCGTCCCAGATGGTCACTAACAGGCTTCTCAGAGACACAATCACCCAGCAAAGAGTGCAAAGGGCGACAACACAGGCCTGACTTCATGAACACAGTGCCTTTCACACACAGGTCCCTAAAGCAGGGATGACTTATGCACTGGGCACAGGGCCTAGGGCCACAATACTTCTGGGGGCCCACCAACATGTTTTAATTTTGTAACTTTTTTAATAGAAGGAAGAGTATATAAATAATATATAACAAAGTCAGTCTGAATTCTATTTGTCTTTATACCAACATAGTTGTAAACTATTTTTTTTGAGGAAGGGGTCCACAAAGGCAAAAGGGTCCGGGGCCCCCAAATGTTATAATGCAGCTGTGCGGGGTTAAGTACATTCCCTGGGTATCAGTCCCAGGGCACCCAAGACTCCAGAACCACAAACAGGCCTGCCCAGCTGGGCCCGCCAACCAGACAATCCCCCTGCACTGCCTCCGCCCCCACCCCAGCCCAAATAAAGCCACAAAGCCCTGCCCTAGTGCTGACTGGGTGGGCGGGGCCACTTCCGGCCCAGACCCCACCCCCTACCAAGGGCGCTTTGCTAGAAGTGCCGAGGTGGCTCTGCTGCCTGGCCGAGGCCCGCCCCCAGACTGGGTGGGGTTACCCCCTACAAAATCTCAGAGTTTCCCGCAGCCGCTTCCTCCGAATCTGATGCAGCTGGGGTGAGGTTGAGGAACAAAGAATCTTGCTGAGCCCTGCCTAGGCCCTCACCCTGGAGTCAGGAAGTTTGGAGGATGAGGCCCTTCAGCTCTGAGGTCAGCAGGGACAAGTGGTCAGACTGGCGGGTGTACCGGCGGGCTGGGCTGACATGTCTTTGCTCACTGAGCATCCCCTCCTCCAATGGCTGGCTGGGATTCCTGGGGGAAGAGACAAGGCCCCCCTCATCAGTCATGTCGGCCTGGAGGGCCAACGGCCTGGCTCTCTGTCACTCTTCTCAGAATTGATGTCAAGGCTTCTGTGGCCGTTGGAGAAGTGGGGTGGGCAAGCCTGGGCCACGGCAAGGCCTGTGGGAGACCAGGCAAAGGCACAGCCCTAGAGGCAACTCCATCTGCCCTCCAGTAGCTATGTTCTCCTCCATGCCCTTCCTTTGCCCTCTGACCTCCCTGAGCCCTGCAGGTGGGTGTTTACCTAAAGCCAGAGCAGGGGTGGATTAATGAGCAAGGGGCTTGCCCTAAGCAGGGGTCAGAGAGTTCAAGGCCTACTCTCAGCTCTGCCTCCCCTGGCCAGGTTTCCCTAGACTTGCCCCGTGCCATGGCAGCCCACCTGCTTCCCATCTGCGCCCTCTTCCTCACCTTGTTCGGCATGGCCCAAGCCTCTGGGGGCCCCGTGGTACCCAACCAGCCCTTCACTACCATCTGGAATGCGAACACCCAGTGGTGCCTGGAGAGGCACGGCGTGGACGTGGATGTCAGTGTCTTTGATGTGGTGGCCAACCCAGGGCAGACCTTCCTCGGCCCTGACATGACCATTTTCTACAGCTACCAGCTGGGCACTTACCCCTACTACACATCTGCTGGGGAGCCCGTGTTTGGCGGCCTGCCCCAGAATGCCAGCCTGGATGCCCACCTGGCTCACACATTTCAGGACATCTTGGCTGCCATGCCTGCATCCAACTTCTCAGGGCTGGCAGTCATCGACTGGGAGGCATGGCGCCCACGCTGGGCCTTCAACTGGGACACTAAGGACATTTATCGGCAGCGCTCACGGGAACTAGTACAGAGGCAGCACCCTGATTGGCCAGCTCCTTGGGTGGAAGCAGCAGCCCAAGACCAGTTCCAAAAGGCTGCACAGGCCTGGATGGTAGGCACCCTCAAGCTGGGCCGGGCACTGCGACCTCATGGCCTCTGGGGCTTCTATGGCTTCCCTGACTGCTATAATTATGACTTTCTAAGCCCCAACTACACAGGCGAGTGCCCACCAGGCATCCGTGCCCAGAACGACCAGCTAGGGTGGCTGTGGGGCCAGAGCCATGCTCTCTACCCCAGCATCTACATGCCCGCAGCGCTGGAAGGCACGGGGAAGACACAGATGTATGTACGGCACCGCGTGGGTGAGGCATTCCGTGTGGCTGTGGGTGCTGAGGACCCCAATCTGCCAGTGCTGCCCTACGTCCAGATCTTCTACGACATGACAAATCGCTTTCTGCCCCGGGTGAGTCTCCTTCTGTGACCCTGCCCACCTCGTATCTTCCCTTGTCAAGCATTAGGTCCAGCAACTGAGGCCACACAGCCTTGGGACACTTTCATCCATTCATCCTCATGTTCTTTGAACTCCTATTGTGTGCCAAGCTCTGTGCTAGGTACAGATGTTTCAGCATTCATCAGAAGAATGTAGTCCCCGCCTGTATGGCCCTCCCAGGCTGGAGTGGGCACAGGTCAGGTTGGCCTCTGGCCACCAGGACCAGAGCAGGCCCAGCTGGAGGTTATGAGTTATTTTTCTCATCCAGTGGTGTTACAGCAATCTTCTGTGCAGAGGGAGGGAGGCCCCACAGAACTATGCTTCCCTTTCCCCAGGATGAACTGGAACACAGCCTGGGGGAGAGTGCAGCCCAGGGGGCAGCAGGAGTGGTGCTTTGGGTGAGCTGGGAGAACACAAAAAACAAGGTGAGTTCAGGCCCTAGGTGGGGGCGGGTATGGGGGCAGGGTGGGGGTGGGCTGCCAGGCTGACTGGGGAGATCCTGGCCAACCCTTTATACCCCTGCAGTCCTGGCTGGCCAGCAGGGGAGGGCCTCAGTGATGCCCTAGGTGGGCCCATGCATGGCTGTGGTGTCCCTGACACTCTCCCTCCTACCCAGGAATCATGCCAGGCCATCAAGGAGTATGTGGACACCATGCTGGGGCCCTTCATCCTGAACGTGACCAGTGGGGCTCGTCTGTGCAGTCAAGCCCTGTGCTCGGGCCATGGCCGCTGTGTCCGGCGCCCCAGCCACCCTGGGGCCCTCCTCATCCTCAACCCCACCAGTTTCTCCATCGAGCCCACACCTGGTGGTGGTCCCCTTACCCTACGAGGTGCCCTCTCACTTGAGGATCAGGCACAGATGGCTGTGGAGTTCAAATGTCGCTGCTACCCTGGATGGAGGGGGACATGGTGTGAGCAGCAGGGTATGTGGTGATTGGCCACACACCAGGATGCACACATTGAGCACCACCTAATGCACTCTGGGCCTGGCCAAGGCTTTCTCAAGTGTAGGCACAGTCACAGAAGTCATGGTCACAGTCAGGAGTACACTAAACCACCATCATGAGCATATGCCTACACATGCACACATGCTTCCAGGCTGGGATAGTTGCATTACGGACCGGGGTAGTTGCCTAAGGAATTAAGAGTCTCTGGCACCCACCCAGCAGGGTCATAAACATTTCCTCCAGAGACACTGAGCCAGTCTAAACTGCAGCAGTCAGAAGAACTAACATTCACTGAGCACCTACTCTTCGCCAAGTCCTGTGCTAAGCATTTCAAGTAGGCTAACTCAGTCCTAACACGACACTATAGGGAAACTGAGGCACACAGAGGGAGGGAAAGCACCTTGCCCAAGGTTGCACGGCCAAAAAATGGAGACGCTGAGATTCGAACCTAGGCTGTCTGGCTATAGAGGCAGAGGCCTTTGATTCCTACTGTGTTGATGGTAACCAGCCTTGCTCGCAACCTGAATCCACTCGGAGGCACCAGCCCCGCAAATAAAGCAGACACGATTCTTAGTTCAAGAGCTGTTTATTGAGTGCCTAAAACGTGCAGGCCCCAGGGTCCTGAGGGAACAGGAAAGGCTCATCACTTTCAGATCTGACGTTAGTCCAAGGGCGGCTGCTTCTCGGTGGGGCCCAGATTTCAGGAAGACGCTCCACCTGGCCGTTTCCACACAGGACGGGGG
>NW_017731368.1:694099-771538 GCF_001890085.2 Hipposideros armiger
GAGCCTATGGGAGACAGAGCCAGCGTTGGGTCACAGCTGTGACGTGTAGGAAGCAGGGCCAGGCTCAGCACGGGCGGGCGGGGCAGAGGAGAAGACAGCGCAAAGACTGAGTGCGTCTGAGTCTGAGTCAGTTATGACGCACGGGCGGAGCCTGGCCGCCTGGAGACTCAAAGCCGAGCGGTGCACCCCGAACCCCGACGGCTGCAGTGCGTCCGCCGCACCGCTAGGGGCCAACGCAGGCGGACGGAGGAGTCTGAGCCAGAGACAGCGAGATCCCGACCTGTGCGGAGCCAGGAGGCCGAGCATCCTGGAGCCCAGCTTCAGCATGTTAGTACCACTCCCTCCCCACGTGCGGCGTGTCGATCCTCATTGTCTCGCGCGTTTCTGTCCGCTCCGTGCGTGCGGTCAAGTGGCTACGCGCCCCGACGTCCTCCATGTATCTGTGGTTCCCTCCCAGAGCATGCCGAGCCACACCCACCCAGGGTCAAGCTCCCAAAGTCCCCACCCCCAAAACTCCACGATTTGGACCCACTAGGAGGGAGGGAGAAATCGAGGCGCAAGGGCTTCCTCTTTCTGAGGACCCAGGAGCCCCGCCCACAAGTGGGTTGGGCTGGTACTGAAGGGGTTAATCCCACGGGGAAGCCTGGGGTTCCAGGCCTAGAAGCGGATCCTGGGGCTTCCTTCCTCCCGGTCAAGGGGTGCGTCTGCTGCGGAGGTGGCTGATTGCAGGTGAGGGGCTTATAGCTCTCTGAGTGTAATGTGGTGTGAGGGGAGTGGGCTACCTGTTATTGACCAGTGTGGAATTGGCCTCAAGTTCAGGGGGCCTTCCTGGGGAGGTGGGGAAGGGGAGCCAGGACACCCTCTCTGGTGAGCAGGTGAGTAGAATGATGGTATCCAGCGCCTCCTCCGCTCCCTACCCCCACCTCCAGAAATCCTTCAGCATAGACCCTCCTTGCCAGCAGGGCTTGGGGTGGGCTGGGCAAACAATGGGGTTTGGGTGCAGGAGGTCTGGGCCCCCAACCTGGTGGCTGTTGGACCCCCTGTGGATGTAGGAAGGAAGCTGTGGTCATTATCTTAGGGTGACTACGAAACTCAGGCCAGTGGGGAACCAGGCTTGCATAAGCTACATTGCTGTGTGACTGTTCGCCGGGCCCCTTGCTGGTGCTGCTGGGGGCCCATCTGAGGGGACGGCTGGGTCCATGCCCAATCAAAGTGTCCTAATCTGGGCAGTGTTGGGGAGGAGGCCATGGGCTGTGCCTCAGGCAGGGAAGGCAGTCCAGGGAGGGGAAACAGCCTAATGGATGGGTGAGTGGTGCCTTAGGATCAGTTAAGTGGCAGGCATGGCCCAGGTGGTCAAAAAGGGTGACCTGGAATGTAGGGAAAGGAGGAACAGGGGAGCTCCTGGGGACAGCTGTGTACCCTCTGAAAGGAGCCTTGGGTGGGTTTAAGTAGAGGCTCATGGTGTCTGGTTTGCATGTTCTGTCCGATGGCCAGCCAGCCATGGTGATATTGGGCTGGTCAACTATCCTAGGGAGGACAAAGTTGTAGCCAAAGTAGGATGGGGCCAGGACTCCTGGGTTCTGCCCCAGCTTTTAGTCCTCAGCCTCCATCCCATGTGAGGCAGGACACCCTGAACCCATCCCTCTGCCGTCCACCTGAGTCAGCTCTCCCAGGGATAGGAGATGGGTCTCCTCCAGGTCATCTGTGCTATCAGGTGAGTATAGGGACAAGGTGCAGCCCACCAGTCCCCTGTTCTAGAATGCATGGCACTCTGTCAGCCCTCCCCTGCCCCAACCCCGTCCTCCCTCCTAGCACAGCACAGCATCGCTGGTGTCCCATAAGAGGAGCACCCTGTGGTCTGAGGAGATGCCACTTCCTGGAGACCGTGGCCTTAACCCCCAGCCTGGCACCGAGCCACCTGCAACCCAGCAGGAGATGGCCTTGGCTCCCAGCCTAACTCAGCTGAGCCTGGATCTTACATGTAGGAGGGAGCTGACTCTGAGCCCTGGCCCAACCAAGTTCACCCCTCCCCTAGACCATCCACACTGGGTGGAGCTGATCCTGAGTACCAGCCCACCTGAGCTGACCCTGGATCCTGCACACCAGCCAGAGCTGATCCTGAGCCCCAGGCTGGCTGAACTGACCCCGCGTTCTGCATGCCACCAGAGATGACCCTCAGTCCTGGCCCGACTGAGCTGACCCTGGATCCCGCACACCAGCCAGAGGAGACACCAGCCCCCTGCCTGGCTGGGCTGACCCTGGAGCCCGCACACCAGCCAGAGGAGACACCAGCCCCCTGCCTGGCTGAGCTGACCCTGGAGCCCGTGCACTGCCGACCTGAGCTTCTGGATGCCTGTGCTGACCTCATCAATGAGCAGTGGCCCCGCAGCCGTGCCTCCCGCTTGCACTCCTTAAGCCAGTCCTCAGACAACTTCCCCCTCTGCCTGATGCTGCTGAGCCCCCACCCCACACCCGGGGCAGCCCCCATTGTGGTGGGCCATGCCCGCCTGTCTCGGGTGCTGGACCAGCCCCAGAGCCTCCTAGTGGAGACAGTGGTGGTGGCCCGGGCCCTGAGGGGCCGTGGCTTTGGTCGCCACCTCATGGAGGGGCTCGAGGTCTTTGCTCAAGCCCGGGGCTTCCGCCGGCTACACCTCACCACCCATGACCAGCTATACTTCTATGTCCACCTGGGCTACCGGCTGGGTGAGCCTGTGCAGGGCCTGGTTTTCACCAGCCAACGACTGCCCACCACCTTACTTAGTGCCTTCACCAGGGCCCCTTCTCCCCAGCCATCCTGGAAGACCCCTAGCCTGACTGCCCAAGCCGTCCCAAGAGCCCCCAAAGGGCCATCATTGCCGCCACCTCCTCCGCTGCCTGAGCCATTGACCACGTCACCCCGACCTCCAGCAGGGCCCCTTCCACAAAACCTGCTGGAGACGCAATACCATGACCTGAGAGGATGCCCGATATTCTGGATGGAGAAGGACATCTGAGGGCTACCGAGAACAAGGCACTGTCATTCTGGTTCAATGGACTGCCCAGGACAGTCCCAGCCTCAGCCCACTGGCCATACTTCAACCCCTAGCCCCTGGGGGCAGCTGTAGCCTGGGCACATTTCCTGAGTGTCAGTGGGGCCAGGAGATGGCTCTTGCTCAGAGCTGCCGGTGTGGCTGAATAAAGGCTTCTGTTGGGTGTGGCTATGACAGTTTATTTGTTGACCCCTGCAGGAGCCTCCAAATCCACTTTGGCCCTCGGGCCATAAATGGAAGGACACCTACCTGCCCTTTGCCCCTCCCACTCTGCCAGGCCCAAGGGACAGGGTATCTGTTCCCTTCCACGTTTGCTTACTCATCACCATTCACTGAGCACCTACTGTGTGCCAGGCCCTGGACTGGGCACAGACAACGGGGAACTAGACAGATAGAATCTTGACCTGAAGGGACAGACAGGAAGGCAGGCATACAGTGGCAGGGTCCATGCTGTCTTCCTCACTCCGCCTGGAGATCCAGGAGACCTCCCAGGGGAGGCGATATCATAGCAGAGACTTGAGTGTTGAGTAGGAATTAGGCCAGGCAAGGTGGGAGCTGAGTGTTCTTGGGGCAGGAAATAAGACGGACAAAGGAAAGAAGGAGACTTGGGAGAGCTGGGGGTGAGGGAGGTGTCAGGGCACAATGGTGCCATGACAGAGATGGAAAATGGGAGAGGTGCCCAGACCAGCTTGGGGTGTGGCTGCTCTGAGAAGCCTGTGGGACCCTTATGGGACCATGCTTTTCCTACTCCCCATTCTTGTGAGGAAGAGTGGGAAAGTTTCCCCAGCTTTCCCTGCTGTGTAGAAGGTATGGCCATGGACTCTGAGCTCACAACCCCTCTCTCCTGCAGGTTTCCATTCCTGGGGCATGACCATGCAGCTAAGCCTGGCCCTGGTGCTAGGGGTAGCCCTGTGCCTAGGGTGTGGCCAGCCCCTGCTTCGGGCCCCTGAACGCCCCTTCTCCGTGCTGTGGAACGTACCCTCAGCACACTGTAGTGCCCGCTTTGGTGTGCACCTACCACTAGAGGCCCTGGGCATCACAGCCAACCATGGCCAGCATTTCCATGGCCAGAACATCACCATCTTCTACAAGAACCAGTTTGGCCTCTATCCCTACTTTGGGCCCAGGGGCACAGCTCATAATGGGGGCATCCCCCAGGCTGTGCTCCTTGACCGCCACCTAGCACGGGCTGCCTACCAGATCCAGCACAGGCTGAGACCTGGCTTTGCTGGTCTGGCAGTGCTGGACTGGGAGGAATGGTGTCCACTCTGGGCTCAGAACTGGGGCCACCGCCGAGCCTATCAGGAAGCCTCATGGGCTTGGGCACAGCAGGTATTCCCCAACCTGGACCCCCAGGAGCAGCTCCACAAGGCCCGTACTGGCTTTGAACAGGCAGCCCGTGCATTGATGGAAGACACACTGCGCCTGGGCCGGGCACTGCGGCCCCATGGGCTCTGGGGCTTCTATCACTTCCCAGCCTGTGGCAATGGCTGGCACGGTATGGCTTCCAATTACACGGGCCACTGCCACTCAGCCACCCTTGCCCTCAACACCCAACTGGATTGGCTCTGGGCTGCCTCCAGCGCCCTCTTCCCTAGCATCTACCTCCCACCAAAGCTGCCGCCTGCTCATCACCAGACATTTGTCCGATACCGCCTGGAGGAGGCCTTCCGTGTGGCCCTTACTGGGCACCCACATCCCCTGCCTGTCCTGGCCTATGCCCGCTTCACATACCAGAGCTCTGGGAGGTTCCTGTCTAAGGTGAGTGAAAGTTGATGTCTAGTGGGGAGACCTGACCCTGTCCTAGGAAGGTCTGAAAGGAACACCTTACTCAGGGGGATTTGAGGGCGGTGGTCCTGTCCTGGAGCTTCTGACAAGGTGTAGCTCTGCCTTGAAAGATTTTGAGGGAGAAAGCAAGCCCCAGCCTTGGAGCCATGGTCTGAGGGGAGACATTCTCTGAGTGGAGGGCCTGAGAAGCCATTCAGAGGCTCAGTGCCAAAGGGCCCTACTCTAGAGGTGGAATCAGATCATGGTAATAAGCCTGGAAAGTTTCTAGAAGATAGGAGGTAGGTCCAAACGGATCTGGCCAGCTCAGCCCTGGCTTAACAGCTCTCTGCCTCCAGGATGACCTTGTGCAGACCATTGGTGTGAGCGCAGCGCTGGGGGCAGCCGGCGTGGTGCTCTGGGGGGACCTGAGCATCTCCAGCTCTGAGGTGATCATTGCCCCCTCCAGCCTGCCACACAGCCCATGTTGGGGTCCTAGGGTTGGGGAGAAACCATGTCAGGGCCATAGAGCAGGAGTATTGACAGATCCCTTCCCTATCCTCAGGAGAAGTGCTGGCATCTTCATGACTACCTGGTGGACACCCTGGGCCCCTATGTGATCAACGTGACCAGGGCGGCCATAGCCTGCAGTCACCAGCGGTGCCATGGCCATGGACGCTGTGCCCGGCAAGACCCCGGACAGCTGGAATCCTTTCTGCACCTGCAGCCAGATGGCAGCCCTGGAGCTTGGGAGTCCTTCAGCTGCCACTGTTACTGGGGCTGGGCTGGCCCTACCTGCCAGGAGCCCAGACCTGAGCCTGGGCCTGAAGAAGCAGCATAAAGCCAGGAGTCACCTGCTCTGACCCTCTTGTTCCTGCTGCCACTCCCAGTCCTGGAGGGTTCTATCCCACTCCTGTTCTATTTAGCCTAGCCAGTCCTCCCATACACACACCCTACTTTCCATGGGATCCCTGGGAAGTGGAAGGGGCGTTTACACGATTTGAAAACCAGAGGAGCTCTGAAATCACCTGATCCCTCCTAACAAGGAAGTAGCCCCAGGGAGAGACAGGATTCCAGATGGTTAGAGTTGCCAGCCCAGGGCTCTCTGTTCCTTCACATCACTGAATCTATGGAGTGGTCACAAGACACCTATCTGTCCAAGGGCAGGTGGGCCCCAAGATCTTGGCTAAGATCTGTACCTGCTAAGCTGTTGTCTACCTTGCTTTCATCATAAAGTCACTTTTTCTTTCACTGCCTGAGCTTTGGCTGTTTCCCCTGTTGTACCAAGCCCCACGCTCATCCTGTCGCCAGTGTCCCGCTGCAACTGCCCAGAGATGTGGGTCCTGCGTGGTGGGCGGCTCCAAGAGGGTGTCTTCAGAGTTAACGACTGCGGGCTTGTATGTTGTGGGGGGTGGGGAGGTCGCAGAGCATTGTGGGTGCATAGTTCACCTAGAGTGTCGTGGGCTTACGGGTCGCGGGAGTAGACTACAATTCCCGAGGTGCTCTGCGCCCAGCCGGCCCGCTGTAATCTACGCTCGCAGCCCCATGGGAATAGTAGTTTCTGCCGCGTGGCTGTGGGTCTAAACCGAAAGGCCAGGAACTCGTCTTCCCGGCGACCCGTCTAGCAGGGCGGGGCCCCTCGACCGGTTTGACAGGGCGGGGCGCCTCGCGAAGATGGTGGCAAGCGCGGCGTGTTTCTCGCGTCGTCTTTCCAAGGCTCAGCTCAGCGCACCGGCCGGCGTCTCGCTGGTCTGGAGCCCCAGCCCGCCGGGTCCCTGACCCCGCGCCCCCTTGCGCCGGATACCCGGCATGCCCCGTGCCCGTAAGGGCAGCGCGCCCCGCAAGGGCGGCCAGCGCCGCAGAGGGGGTAAGTGGGGGGCACGGGGCAACTGATGAACGGCGAGCGGGGGACCTTGCGTGGGTTTTCGTCCGTGTTCCCGAGCGTCCTGGGCAGGAACTCCTGCCTGGACCATTCTGGCGCCGCTTCCCGCAACTCCCTCGCGGTTGACACGTGCCTCAGGCGATAGAGGCCACGTGTGCGCCTAACTTGAGCGCGCTGCTCGCTGGTCGGTTGCCTGCGTTCCCGACCCCAGTCGGGCCGGCACCTCCCGGACTCGGTTTCCCCATTGCTCCTTCGCCCCAGTTGCCTGCTGTGGTGTACAAACCCGCAGGACAGAGCAGGAAGCCCACCCTTTACCCCAATCCCTGATTCTTTCCTGGACTGGACTAGGAAGTTGGTGGGAGCCTTGGGGGAGAACTGAGGGAGGGGGCGATAAGGAAGCTGCAGGATTCCGGCCTTGGCAGACCTGGCCCTAGAGGGTGGAAGAGTCCCTGGAGCCTGAGGCAGTCTTCAGACGCTTATCAGCCTCGACCAGAAGAATGGCCTGGGGCCTGGGGCCGTAAACACGTATGTTTATTTTCATGGACGGCATGTTTCCTAGGTACAGCTCAGACCTCGGTACTGCCCTAATGCGGCTTATGTGGGGGTACATGTAAGAGGGTAGCAACATTCCAAAAGGACGTGCTGGGGGGACAGGTTCACTGAGTGGTGTCAGCCCTAGACCAAGAAAGCCTCAAGGTTGGGGCTTCTGAGTGAGTCTTGATGAAGTGAAGAAAAGAGCACCATGGGAAAGGAACAAGTGCAACAGCCTGGCAGTGGAGCAAATGAGGGAAGCCTGGGCTGCTTTGGCTGGTTGGGTGGTGAACAGAGGCCTGTGCAGGTGCTGGACTTTGTCCTGCAGGCACATGGAGTATGTAGTTCCAGAGAAGTAGGGCCGGCCTGATGACCAAAACCCATCTGGGGCTCTGCTTCAGCAGCTGCCCTGTCAAAACCAGCCCCTGGCACACACAGCAGAGTTCAATTCTACTTATCCTGACATTTTCCTGTGTTCAACCTATCTTTAGGGGCTCATGCAGTTGGGCCACTTCATTTGCTGCACTTTCCAGGGGCAGGAGGAGCCTTTGTGTCTATCCACCCAAGGCTGAAAGCCTGGGATGGACCAAGGGAAGCTCAGAAGATAGAGTGCTTGAAGCTAGGGGCACCCACCCACTTCCACTAGGAGCTGGGCTTCTGCTCCCTGGGCTGATGGGTGAGCTTGTTCGTCCACAGAGGAGCCATAACTAGTCACTTGTTTAATCATTGTCTTCACTTGCTCTACCCGAAAGAGGTGCTTTGGCATCTCTGTTTTGCAGAGAAATTGAGGCTTTTAAGACTAGGCACTTGACCTGGTTGCACCCCTATTGAGCTGTGGAGCTGGGATTTGAACCCTGTGTCTGTCTGACTCTATATAGGTCCCTGACTTTTGCCCTGGCCATTTAGGGGCATAGTCTAGGCTGGTGGCTGAGCTCCCCAGGATCTGCCTGGATGTGCCCCCACCGTAGGCTGGCCCACAGGCCTAGGTGGACCTGTGCAGCCCCTTCTGCCTCTATCTGGCTCTCAGTCTCCTCCTTGAAGCAGGCTCTGGTCTCGAGGAGGGTCTGTTCACCAAGTCGGCCAGGTTTTCCTAGGCTGGGCCTGGTGCCCAGTGCTATCCAGCAGATAGACCACGTTCCCTTTCTTTCTCCTGCTTCCTGGCTCTGTTCCCTGCCTCCCGCCTCAGCCTCGGTTTTCTCATCTCTGAAAGGGGCAGCATTCTGTCTTGTGGTGTCATGAGGCCGGTCCTGTGGTATCCCTAGCCATCGCTCATCAATGGAGGCAGGCCAAGGGTCCCGTTTTCTCATCCCCAGGAGCTCGGAGCAGTACCCAAGCTGACTCAGGTTCCAGTGAAGATGAGGCAGCCAGTGAGGCCCGCAGCACCACCAGTGATTGCCCCAGCCTTCTTAGCACCATGGCAGAGGACAGCCTTGGTGAGAGCGGGTGGGATTTTGGCAGGGACTCAGTGGGGGCTCCGTGGGCCAGGGCAAGAAACAGGGTTGACCAGCTGGCCTTGCAGGGGGGGATGCCGTGGATGAGCAAGGCCAGCAGGAGGACCTTGAGGAGAAGGTGAAGGAGTATGTGGACTGCCTCACAGATAAGAGGTACCCCTGACTTCCACCCAATCCCTACACCCATGTCCCTAATCAGCCCGTGCCAGCTGCGACTCAGGCAGGGCTGGCCAACAAGACCCCTCTGCTTTATCCCTCAGTGCCAAGACCCGGCAAGGTGCTCTAGAGAGCTTGCGCCTGGCCCTGGCGTCCCGCCTACTCCCTGATTTCTTGCTGGAGCGCCGCCTTACACTGGCCGATGCCTTGGAAAAGTGCCTTAAGAAAGGTTGGATCCAGGGCATGTGGGTGACCTGAACTGGCTGGGTGACCCTTGTGCATGGGCTGACTGCAAAGCATCTCTGCAGGGAAGGGCGAGGAACAGGCCCTGGCCGCCGCTGTGCTAGGCCTGCTCTGTGTACAGCTGGGCCCTGGACCCAAGGGCGAGGAGCTGTTCCACAGCCTGCAGCCCCTGCTGGTCTCCATGCTCAGTGACAGCACAGCTAGCCCTGCTGCCCGGCTCCACGTGAGTGTTCCATGCTCTGTGACACCCTTCCCTCACCCAATCCCTAAGCAGGGAGGTGGGTTCCACCTGCCCCCAGGCTCACCTTCTGACCACGGCCTGGCTTTACCCTCCTCCCAACAGTGCGCTTCTGCCCTGGGCTTGGGCTGCTACGTGGCTGCTGCCGATGTCCAGGTAAATAGCCTTTGTTCACAGGTAATAGAGCACCTAGGTCCTAGCTCTGCCCCTGAGCCTCTGTCCTGCCTCCCTGTGCCACTAGGACCTGGTGTCTTGCCTCACGTGCTTGGAAGGTGTTTTCAGCCGGTCCTGTAGTGTGGGTGGCCCCACAGCCCCTGTGGCCCCTGCCAGCCTGCATGGCCTGTTCTGTGCCGCCCTACAGGCCTGGGCATTGCTACTCACCATCTGCCCCAGTACCCATATCAGTCACATCCTTGACAGGTAGGGACGACTGACCCCTGGGTGTGGGAGGGGGAAGGTGAAGAGGCCCCCACCCCCACACGTAGCTCAGCTTGGCCCCTCCCCAGGCAGCTGCCCCGGCTGCCCCAGCTCTTGTCCAGCGAAAGTGTGAACCTGAGGATCGCTGCCGGCGAGACCATCGCGCTGCTCTTTGAGCTTGCCCGGGACCTTGAGGTGTGAGGGGGCTGCTGATGCCACTTGCCTGTCCCAGGCTGGTTGCAGGGGATGCCACAGAAAACAGGGCAGCCTTAGGTCATTATAGTGTGGAAATAGCCCCAACACAGACTCAGGTGCCAGGGGCTATGTTGGGGACCCTGAGCAGGGGTGTCTGGCCCAGGCAGGGGTCAAGAAGGGGCTCAAGGGGGCCAGGCAGAGAAGAAAGTGAGATCCTCAGTGAAAGGAAGGGTTTGGGCAACCCCATGTTGAGAGCCAGCCAAGTTCAGGGTTCTGTTTACACACCCTCCATCACTCCGCGCTGCAGGAGGACTTTATTTACGAGGATATGGACTCCCTCTGCAGTACGCTGCGCACTCTGGCCACCGACAGCAGCAAGTACCGTGCCAAATCTGACCGTCGGCGTCAGCGTTCTACTTTCCGTGCTGTGCTGCACTTTGTCGAGGTGCGTGTGAGAATGTGTGTCCTAGTGGGAGTGTGCCCCCAGGCACAGCCGCCAAGCCCAGTCCTGTGGGCCCCTCTACCCTGCAGGGCGGCGAGTGTGAAGAAGAGACAGTCCGCTTCGGCCTTGAGGTGCTCTACGTGGACAGCTGGGCTCGGCGCCGGATCTATGCCGCATTCAAGGATGTGCTGGGGTCGGGCATGCACCACCACCTCCAGGTGGAGTGGCCTACAGGGAGGGTGCACCCAGCTTGTCTGCTTCCGACTGGCCTGAGCTCACTGCTCTCTTTGCCCCCAGAACAATGAGCTACTCCGGGACGTCTTTGGCCTGGGCCCTGTGCTGGTGCTGGATGCCACTGCCTTGAAGGCCTGCAAGATCTCACGTTTTGAGAAGGTTTGCACCCTTGGGCACCTTTATTTTCCCGGTATTCCTGCCGCCTGGAAGACTGAAGCTCTGCAGGGGCGGGAGGGAGGAGAAGCGCTGGGCCTCCCCGTCCCCAGCTCACCAGATCATCACTCTTTGCTCCCACTTCAGCACCTGTACAATGCCGCTGCCTTCAAAGCACGGACCAAAGTACGCAGCCGCATGCGGGACAAGAGGGCAGACGTCCTGTGAGGCAGGACCAGCCGAAGAGGAGACTGTCCACACCCTTGCCCGTATTTTTGACAGAAGACAGTACGACAACTGGTCCGTGCCAAAAATTGTCGCTTTATTTTTTTAATGACAAAACCAAAAACAGACATGGGTGTGTGTGGCTGGAGGCCAGGCCACTTGGGACCCTGTCCCTTTGCCCCTGCACTCAGCCCTATGGCCTCTTCTTGCCCTGTCTCAGGCCAGGCCAGATATGTGCCTGTCCCAGGGCTATGGGACAGGCAGTAGGAGGGTTGTCCCTTTTTCTCCTTTTTCAGGCCTTGCTCCCCTGGGATGAACCACTTCCTTGGGGGCGGGGGGGATGGCGTCTGGACAAATGTCACAACAGGTGGGTAGGTGAGGCTATCTAGAATGGGAATGGATTTATGTACTGATATTTAAAGACTATTAGAGATAAGTAAACTGAATACTCAGCCTTCTGTGGACCTGGATCCTGGGTGTTTTCTGCCTGCCTCGCTTCCCATCCGTCACCCTAGGCTTGGGCCCAGCTGGGTCTCCCCATCTTCAGTTCACCTTTACCCGCCAAGAGTCTCTTCCCCAGATGGTCCTACTCAGCCCAGCCTGTCTTGAGAGCTGAGGCTGGACCCCCACTGGGAGGCCTGGCAGAGTTTGGGTGACTGGGATGGGGGTGGCTATTTCTAGACTTCTGAACCTGCTATTTGAGGGAAGCCAGAGAGTGCTGATAGGCCACCGGAGGAGCCAAGCGGCTGGTATCACTTCCTCTGACCTTGGGCCACCCAAAGCAGGGTCTTGGCACCAGAAGGCTTGGCTAGGCCTGGCCTGAAGAAGCCAGGAGAGGCGAGCAGCTCTGGGGCCAGATGAGGCTCCTATGAAAAACCCTCACCAGGAAAGTAGTGTGGAGCAGCAGTGGGAGAGGAGAAACCTGCTAATGGCCACTTTATTGCCCCCCCACACACACACCCAGACCTCAGGTCCAGGTAGTATCTCAACTGGGTGCTCGGGCCTCACTGGAGTTGAGCCTCCGCAACTGGCTGAGGCTGGCCAGCCGGAGTTTGAGTAGCATCTCCTCTTGCGTGCGTAGTGTGTGTGCCAGCATGCGTAGGGATTCACTCTGCAGCACTGCGGACAGGCAGGCAGGATAAGATGGGGGATTATCAGACCCCGTGCCACCCCACGATCCCCCTTCCATCCAGCCCAGACCAGAGGGTGCCGAGAACCCCCACCCCACACTTCACCGCCTCAGCCTCTGCAGTTGCTCCTCCCAAACGTGCAGAAAGGCCTCCTGGTCCCACTTCCTTTCCCTTGGTTCCCACTAGTTTCCTGCGCCTCCATACCACTTAGGTAGACAGCCAGGATGGCAAGCCCCAGGCAGGTGAACACCAGCAGTGCGAGCAGCAGCAGGAAGCCCCCTCGGCTGTGCAAAGGGCTGCAGCCAGGCTGGGCGCACAGCGACGGCGGCAGGATGCCCAGCAGCCCATCCCATGGCTGAGCCTCCTCGGCTAGGTATGGGCGCAGTGAGCCTGCGGGGTGAATGGGGCATCAGGAGGGCAGTGGGTGTACCTGCTTTCCTCTTCTCCCAGTACATCCATCCCGTTCCCCTGTCCCTTTACCTCCGCTGTGTAGGTCGCTGATGGACTCCACCCGGTGTAGGCTCACCTCCTGCACGTGGTTGGGGGCCAGTGATGCCCTGTTCCTCGGGCTCAGCATTGGTGCCATGGTGTCTGTGGGGCACCGCGGGGCTGATTCAGCCAGTGGGTCACCCCCGCCCTTCTAGGTGGCTTCCAGAGGCAGCAGGGGCTCAGAGAAGATGGGGACAGGACAAAGAGGCATGGGACTCCTAAAACCAACTCAGGAATGGCCCTTGATGTTGGAGTCAGGACAACCCTGGAACCCCATAGGCCTGTTTTCATCCACAGTAGCAGGTGGTGCACCTGACTTGGTCTCGTTTGTTTCCTTCAAGGTACCTCAAGGACTTTCAGGTATTCCTTTACCTGCTCACTTCTAGAGGAGAGTTTATCAGCCTTGGAGGAATAAACCCATAGTGCATGAAGTTCATTCCTGCCTCTTCTATCAGTTTCCCCTGTAGACCCTGGGAATTAGCCATCGGGCCAGACCCACAGCCTGGCATTCTCCTTGTCCCCAGCAGAAGCAGCACCATGCTAGCTGGTGGTGCCTTTCCCTCCTGGCCTTGGCTCTGTGTTCTTTAACACACTCAGTGTGACTGCTGTACCTATGTGAACCCTGTTGTTTTCACTCAAAATCAACACAGAGACCCGCCTTTGTTATCAGACTTTCACAGGCCTCTGAGGTCTTCTTTCAGGCACTCCTCTGAGCATTTAGGTTATTTCCAGCTCTCTTTTGAAATCAATAACTTCTAGAAAAGGATGTGCATCACTGAGTAATGAGGTGTTTTTCAATTTCCCGGCAGTTAATGTGGACAGATTCCAGAAGCAGAATTACTGGAGCAAAAAGCAGGGACTTTTTAAAAGTTATCCTCAAACTGTCTGCCACAATGGTGGCCCGCAGCTCCCAAAAGGGTAAACATTGCCACCTTTAGGCATCTCCATAGAAAAAAATGTATATACATACATGTGCACACATATATTTGTAAGTTGGTAACTGAGAAAAGGCCTTTTTGACCCATTTGATTGGGTTTCTGCCTGGGGGGCTGATCAATATGTATGTGGCTTCCTAATTATCCATTCAAAGCCTCCACCCAGTTAGCCACCTTTACTGTGATTTTTATTGCTGATTTTTAGATCCATCAAAGTGTTTACTATTTCTAAAAATTATATTTTCTTCTGGTTGTTCTTTGACTTGATTTTTTTTTTTTTTTAATCTTGGCTCCTTAAGACCTCCAGATGCCTAGCTGGAAACTAGATCACAAAGTGGGGGGCATTGAAGGGACATCTTATAGGGGCAAGGGCGAGTAGACTTTCTGGGTGATGCATTGGGGGTCATATTAAATTCCCTCTGGGGCCGGCCGAGTGGTGCGATGGTTAAGAACTCGCTTGGGACGCCAGAGGGCCCCGGTTCGGATCCCACATATGAGGGCCAGTGACACTGCCCTCTACAGCTAAGATGCTGAACAACAGCTCAACCTGGAGCTGAGCTGCTGTGAGTCGCCGGCGACGGCGTGGGCTGCAGTCCCTGTGGCAGTGGGTTGCCATGGGCTACCGTGTGTAGCCAGCAGCCAGCGTGAGCGGCCAGCAGCTGCAGTGAGTGGCCGTCCAGAAGCTGGCGACTGATCTGCCTCGCCCAGGAAGAGCGCAATGATGGTGCCAACTTGGGTCAGTGCCACAACTAGACTGAAGAACAAAATGACAGCAACTTGTCTGTTCCCCTCCCCCAATTCCCCAGCACTGTTCCCCCCCCCAATTCCCCAATAAAAATCTTTAAAAAATAAATAAATAAATAAATTCCCTCTGTACTTGGCTGTGCTCTTCCCCCCCACTTTGTTAATTGAATTTGGATTCTGTTTGTTACCAGGGGAAACACAGTAAATGTCACTGTTAAGACCCCAAAAGGAGATAACATCCCCCCCCAACCTGGGGTTTCCCTCCTTCCCATCCAGTATAAAATATTGAAAATGTGATGGGGGGAGTTGACCAGCTGGGCCAGGCTGGAGCTGGGAGCAGCTGGACCTGGAGCTTCCTGCGCCTCCATACTTCTTGTATGTGGTGGGACAGTTAGATGAGGGGCCACCAAAGTCTACTTGCAGTTAGTCTGGCCAACCAAGGGAACCCAACCTTTAGCCAACTGGGGACACTTAGCCCAAGTTGGAGGAAGTCAGAAGCCTATCCCCTCCCAGTCTCTGGGCCATGCGCCCAAATGCTCCCTGGAACCCCTGCTCATCCCCAATCCCAGCTTCCTCCCTGAAGTAAGAGCTGAACCAGCCAGGCAGCTGCCCAACCCACACCCACTTAGGCACAGCCTAAATTCACCCTCCCCCAGCTGGGTAGCTCCCTCAACCCCTCCTGCTGTCCCTAGCAGGGGAAACAGGCAGAACCTGAGATGAGAAGGGGTTCCAGGCATGGTAGGCCTTCCCTCCATGCACAGGGGGCAGGTCCCATTACTTGAGCTGGGACATTATGACTGACAACTAGTTAAGGAAGTGGGGTCAGTGGAACAGGGTAGGTTTCTCCGTGGTCATAATTTTGGGGCCTTGCCCTCCTTCAGTCATCCCCTACCTTCTTGGGTCTCTTCAGTCATGATTGGGGTGGGCTGTCAGGGAACGCGATGTCAGCACCCAGTAGCAGGACAATGGAGGCAGCAGTGGCTCCTCTAAGAGCCTGAGGAAGGCCTGGCCACCTCCCAGCCTAGGCCTAAAATAGACCTGAGCTCAGCCTACTGGGCTATATTTAGGGAAGACAGCTCTCAGCCATGGAAAGGGACAGAGTAACCCACATGGGCCAGTGTGGACTATTAACCTAGTGATGGAGCCCAGGCAAGTGCACACCTCCACTAGTGCATGTGCCCAAGGGCTTTCCTGGGGACCCCCACCACTCCCCTATATACATGGGCCTGTGTCTTCATCCAGATAAGCCACCGCAGGGGCACCTCCAGCAATACCCCACGTGGCAGCCAAGACATTCAAGGGGGCCCTGTGCATCTCCACTCCTCCACCCTCCAAGACCCTTACCCATAGCTGGGTCATCCAAGCAAATGTAGGGTAAGCACCCATCATTTGACCTGTTAGCATCATGGATTAAGGGTGATGGACAATCAGTGCCCAGTGCCACCAGGGCTCAGAGAGCCCTAAAAAGGGGGTAGACACCCCCACATATGCATGCACCCATGCTGGTCAGTGGGTGGACCTAGGTTGAAGGATGATAACTTTTATTATTAAGCCTACAACGTTGTGTAAAGAATTGCCCCCTCTCTAACCTGTTTTCTCATCTGTAAATCGGAGTAACAATGATTCCTCCCTGGCATAGTATGTGTGAGAATGGAAATACAACTACATGTCTGAAACACTTGGCACAATGCAGTTTTGATCTTCCTTCCTCTATCCACAGGTCACAGAGGTCGTATAAGGATGCATGGACCACTTACCCTTGAATGGAGGAAGTGGTCCAGCTTGGGCCCACCCTGTTGTTAGGCCGTGTCCCTCCTTCCCAAATAGGACAAAGTGAGACGATGCGTTTCTGCCTCCTAAAATATCCCAAATCCATTACTCCAGTGTATTATACTGGCTTCCTTGACGTTCCTCAAACACAGCAAGCTTGTGCCCACCTCAGAAACTTGGCACTGGCTCTTCCCTCCTGGGATGCTCTGTCCCCAGATATTCCCCTAGCTGGCTCGTTATTTAGCTCAAATGTCATCCCCTCAGTGAGGCCTTCTGCTCAAATTCTTTTCCACATCACCCAATTTTATTCATAGCACTTAGCCCAGAAATTATATTATTCAGAATATACTGTGCATGTCAATATCCCCACAGGCCCTATAGAATCCACTCAGTCACATGGTAACCACCTTTAATCCTCACCACAGCATCCTTAGAAGAAACTGAGGCCCTGAAACTGCTAGGAAGGTAACCAAGGCCACACAGCAAGACCTAGGACCAGTGGTTGTCTGCTGGGGCCATTCCAACTTCAGCTGATAATGTGTTTATTGCATTAGTACAGTCGGCCTGCCCCACCCCACCCCCACAAGCCCAGCCTGTTCACAGCTTTCTGCTCATTGCCCAAGGAGGAGGTCCTTTTCCCAGGGTGGGGACTCCTGGCACCTCTCCCGTCCAGGTCGTTGCTATGAATCCCTGCTTCTTGGCCTCTTCCCGAACAGCCGGACCCTGTGCCCGGCCTGGGCTGCCCCTCCCGGGGCTACATTCAAGGGTTATCCACTGTTAATAAATAAGCTGGCGTCTACCCTACGGCCAGAGCCTGTCCGGCGGTGTCTCGGTTGGCCGGGGACCGCTTTGTGCCCGCCCACTAGCTGTCTGTTTCCCAGGGTCTGTCCGTCCCTCTCCCGCCAGTCGTCTCATCTCCCCAGCCCCCCGGCGTGGGGACTGCCGAGTCACCAGTGCGCTGCGCTACGTGGCCCCCGCTCAGCGCGCGGCTCTGGGGCATGCGTCCGCCGGTTACGACCCTTTCTCCGCGACTCAGGAGGCGGTGGGCGCGGCGCGGGCTGCGGTCGACACATTCGCAGGGAGCTTACGCCACCACCACCGGGCTCCACCAGCTGTAGGAAGTCCCGGTACCAGAGCTTGGGGCCCGGTGGCGCTACCGGTGCAGCCTCCTCAGTCCGGGCCAGCCTTTCGGCCTGCACAACACTCAGCACGTGCAGCACCAGGCGACGCAGCGGCTGCGAAAAGCCCTGCTCCACCGCTGTGCACAGGTATGAGCCTGAGTCCCCGCGTCGCAGGTCGCGCAACAGCAGCCCCCGCGTAGTGCGCTCGGCGCGCTCCTCCGCCAGCACCTGCAGGCCGGGCCAGAGTGAGGCGCGGCGGCAAGGTCGGGAGCACCGCTACCGGGAGCCACCGTGGGACAGTAGAGAAAAGGGTCAACGGTGGCTGAGTGGCGCGCATGTGCACATTGGAAGCTTGGGTGCAAGGGGAGACATGGTCTTCAAGTGGAAATCCGATGTGTGTGTGTGCGCGTGCGTGCGTGCGTGCGTGTGTGTTGCAGGAGAGGGGTGGTCAGGAACCTAATTATCCTGAACGAGCCTCACCAGGAAGAGTGCAGGTAAGGCACCAAACAGGAAGAAATGGATCAGGGTGGGCGGAGCCTCACTGGGCGGGGCTAGACCTCATCTAGACCCGGGGAGGTCAGGGCCTCATTAGTCAGGGCGGAGCCTCTCCTGGATGTAGGGAGCCTGACAAGGGCATGGTTGGGAGGTCCCCACCACCACCAGGCTCACCGGGGTGCCGGCTGCCTCCCCTGCGCGCTGGAAGGTCCACTCCACATGTGCCTGCAGCGAGCGAGGCTCACACTCCAGGAAGGCACTGCCGCCCTCCACACCTAACACCTTCCGCTCCAGCAGTGCGGGATGTGATGAGTCTGGGGGCAAAGGACATGAATGTCAGATTCAGGCCAGGCAGGGCGGGGTGGGGCGTCTTCAAGGGCTGAGAGATAGGGGCAGCTGGGGCACTCACCCCCAGAGCACAGCGTTCTGGGGTCGCCGTTCTTTATGTCTTGCCTCCGGAACCGCCTGGGGGGAAAGTTGGAGCCTTCTTGAGCCCTTCTTCTTTTAGCCAGGGACTCCCTCCCAGCGGCCCGCCGCAACCCTGCCCACCTCTTGGCACTGGGCTGGAAGCGTGTGCACGTGGCCCCGTCCCAGGCGCAGTAGGGGTCACGCGCCAGGCAGCATTCGGCGCAGGCGCGGCCGTGGGCAGCGCAGCGGTGCAACGGGATCTGGGCCACCGCGCTCCGTGAGGCTACGTACAGCTGGTGCTAGGGGGCACGAGGGGCTCCGGGCTGACTGAGGGCGGCTCTGTGCCCGCCTCCCATCAGTCAGGGATCCCTTCCCCACTTGACAGATGGGAACACTGAGGTCTCAGGTCACACAGTCTAGTGAAGGCAGAGCCTATACTCAAATCCCGGGTTTCAAACTACCAAGGGCTGCATGGAGGTAGCGGCGCCCAGGCACCCGCTCGGTCCATTGTACCCCTAAGACTTCTGATCACTTACCCTCTTGGAGGAGATTTGCATGCTGGTGACAGCGGCAGAGTCCTGAGAGAGAAGGGGCACTGGGATTAGGGCTGAGTGGAGTGGGAGAACCCCAGGTGACAGGAAGGGGAGGGGGGATTAGGCCTCACCTCAAACACATGCAGCTCCTCCAGGAGCAGCCCCTCAGCATGAGGCTGGCTGCCCTTAGGGACCGAGATCACCTTCAGCACGGTGCCAGCATCTGCAGGGATGAGAAGGGGTGAGTGACTTCTTGTGTTCCTTGATAGCTAAGGCCAGGGGTCTCTTCACCTCAGAGGCTTCTACCCTCAACATGGTTGGGTCGGTGGAGAATGTGGTCGGAGCCATCAGAGCAGCATCCAGAAGGAGATGGGGGCACAGCCCAGGCAAGGGCCCGGAGAAAGGACTGAATATGGGGCGCTTCCACTAACAAGCCCAAGAGCCTCGACTGGGTCGGATGGGTGGTTCTGGCAGGGCCCTGACCTGTGCCAATGAAGAGGACGTCGTAGTGTCCATCAGCTGCTGCTACGCGGTCTGCAGCGATCTGGGTGAAGGTGTACCCGGCACCCACTTGTAGGAAGAGAGGGCGCCCCCCCACAGGCAGGATTGAATTGTACATGAGGGGGTGGTTCCGGGCAAACTGGATGACGTCATCAGGAAAATCCTTGGTGGAACTGAAGGTCCCAAAGGTCTTGCTGGGACACTGGGGGATAGGAAGGAGGCCAACAGGGATGTGGGTATGAGGGCCTGCTGGGCAGCCCTCCACGGCACTCTGGGAACCTGGAGTGTATATGTATGTGGGTGGGTGTATTGGACAGAGACCTGCCCTAGGAATCTGAGAGAGGAAACCCAGCCTTGCCCTTGGGAGTCTGAGGAGGAAACGTGGCCTTCCCCTGAGGAGTCCTGTCTGATGAAGGCGACGTTTCTTCCACCCGTAGCAAAAAGAAGAAACCATATTTACCCAAAAAAACCCTGGCCAAGTTCTCCACCCCTGAGGCTTTCAATGGGTTGTGGTGGGGGTCCCTGGGCTACGTACCATGCCAGGCCGGGGGTAGGGGACACGACCCTGGTAGGACACCCACTGGTGCATGGGCCCCTCTTTGTGTGCAAAGGGTCCAAGAAAGGCCCGGCGCACATCATTCATGCTGTACACGCACACTGCGGAACCCCGGAAGATGCCACTGCAGGCAAAGATGCAAGTGTAGTAAAGGGCCCAGCAGAGCCCAACCGGCACCACCCGGCTACCTCCCAACCCTCACCTGGAAGTAGAGAAGATAGCGTAGAGCAGTGGGGTCCAGCGGTCCCTCGAGGACAGCAGGAATACATCCTCTGCAGGGAAGGGGCCTAGTTGGGGGAGAGCACCAGCCCCACAGGCCAGCCAGGCTCCAGGGTTTGTGCCCCTGCACTCCCTCCCCCAACCCCACTCTCTACTCCTGGTACTCACGAAGCTGGTTGAAGTGTGTGTCGCCCTCCATGCCTGGCACGGAGCACACCAGCCGTGCCTTCAGGAAAGTGGTCCACTTGTTGACCAGGCTGCGCTGCCCACCCACATCGTTCTGCAGGGTCAATAGGAGGGGATGAGGGTGAGGCCTCTAAGGGCAAAAGGGCAGGTCAGGGTCAACAGATGTGGTCCAGGGTCTCCTCACCCGGCAGATCTGACCAACGCGGGACACTGACAGGCGTCCCAGTGCCGGTGCAGCCTCCACTGCCAGCTCACGGAAGAAGAAGTAGATCTTGTCATCATCTGGGTTCTCACTCTCAGGAATCCAAAAGACCTTGACGAACTTGGGCTCTGGCCACAGCAGGAAGCGTGGTATCAGCGGGGTCCTGGCATCCTCCCCACCCCTACTCCACATGAGACCCAGGTGCTGCCTCCTCTTCCTCACAACAGCCCCATGGGCAGCAGCTGACTGACTACCCAGCCTCTAGGACCAAGTTCAGATGGCAGTCCGCTGAACAGACTCCGAAAGCTCAGGGCCCGAGAGTCAAGAAGCAGCCACGAGAGGGCAGCAGAGACCATGGCAACTTGGGCACACAGAAGGAAGGAGCCTCATCCAGGTACAGCCCTCTCACCTTGCCCCTGACAGTTCCCTATGCCTGTGGGCCAAGAAAGGAGGGAGATGGGGTATCCGGTTTTAACTTCACTCAAGAATCTTCCTTTCTAACAGGAAGCAGATGCCCCCACTCGTTTCAAATACTCGACTGGGTGCCATCACTCTTAGAAGAAATACCCTGTCCCCTGACAGTCCGGGCCCCTTATCATTGCTGCCAACATGAATCCGTTCCTTGGCTTGTTCCTGACCCAGAGCCTTTGCACTAGTTTTTCCCTCTGCCTGGAATGTTTTTCCCTCAGTCCTGCTGTGCTTTGGGAATTAGCTCACATCACTCAGCAGAATGGCTTCTTTCCCCCAGCCTTCCCACCACCACCACCTTTTCCCCTCTCTATTCTCTCATTGGTCTCATGGCCATTGAAATTGATCATATATATTTGTTAGGAGGCCTGTGAACTCACAAAAGGCGTATGTCATCTGCCCTGCCACCCCAGTGCCTAGCACAAGGCCTGACACATGGTAGCACTTGGTGAGACCTGGCTGCACCCCTTGGTCACTTCTTTTATGGACATTACTCAGCCCCTGCCTTATTGAGGATAAGGGCCACCTCCCGCCAGCCCCACCAGCCTTTCACCGTTGAGCCAGCGGGAATCATGTGGTTCTGTTCGGAGACTCGGACGCTGGCCCAGGCTGCGGAAGATGGTGAAGTCCCGGCCCATGAGGTCTGCAGCCACCCCCGAGTATAGCTCTTCCCCTGTAGACAGGGCAAGGGCTGCTCAGCCAAGCTGAAGGCTCTAGGGGGAGGGAGCTGTGAAGTCCTGGGGGCTCTTGGGGAGTCAGTGAGGCTATAGAGGATCCCTGGGGCTCTAGGAGTGTCTTGGGACTTTGCAAAGTTCTAGAGCAGCGGTTCTCAACCTTTCACAGGGGTCGCCTAAGACCATCGGAAAACACATATTTTCGATGGTCTCAGGAACCAAGACACCGCTCCTCTATCCGTCTCCAATCCCACATGCAGATAAGCCCACATATGAGTACCCGGCGACCCCTGTGAAAGGGTCGTTCGACCCCCAAAGGGGTCGCGACCCACAGGTTGAGAACCGCTGTAGAATCTCTTAGGGGCTCCAGGAGTTTGTTGGGGTCCCAGCCTTTGGACTCACCCACCAACACGGAGGCTGCCTGATGCCTGGGGTCATACGGACTCTTGCCCTTGCCGTCCTCCAGCTTCTGAAGGTCCAGCCGGAGCATGGGCTCCTGGTAGGTGGGGGCAGTTGTGACTGCCAGGCCCTTCTTGACTCTCCCGACCTCCCTCTCTGCCTGAATCTGTCCTTACCTCCAGCCGGTGGCCCACCTCCACATATACACAGGTGGGGTGGAAGGCTCCTGTGCCACAGGCCAGCAAGTGGGTGTGGTTGTAGGCATGCAGTACCTTCACGAAGTTCATGCACTCAGTCTAGTGGGCAGACAGGGGCAGGGGCAATGAGGCAGGGGCAGGAAGGCAGCCTTAAGGGGTCCCAGCTCACCAGTGGCACCCCCACCCCTTCCTTTCTTCTGCATCAGCCCTGGCAACTACCAACATGAGCTACAGGGACCTGAGTGCTGTTGGTGACCAGCCCAGCCCACCTTCCCCAGAATGGGTACATGAGGAAGCATAGGCCTGCGTTGTTCCCTGTGATTCACGGGCCCCCAAGAAGAATTACATGAACACCCCCTGACTCACTACCTCCAGACTTCAGCCACCTCAACCTCCCTGCCCCCATCCCAGCCAGAACAGGCAGGCCTCTGTTTTAGCACTGCCTTCTCTATAGAGTGAGGGGATGACCCTCCCCGCTCCTACCCCGGGCAGCCAACACTCACACCAATGTCCTTCCCTGCCCAGTTGCACTCCTCTCGCCATTCCACAGGGGCCGGCCAGGCTAGCTATGGGAGGTTGGGGGGGAGGGGAAATACAGGTCAGCGACTTTGGATACTCTGTATGTTGCAGTTGTCCACTCAGGGGACCCATTCCCCTAGGTATCTCCAGGCAGTCTGGAGTGGGGTCCCAGGGCTCTTGCCCTGGGCATCGCAGAGGCTGGGGATCCCTGGCACCTTCTTGGCCCGCTTGCTGATGTTGTCCAGACTGAGGGAGGCCACGTGGTTCTCGGCACCCACGAACAGGCGTCCACGCTCCTCATCCACTAGCAAAGCTTCGTAACAGCAGGTCCTCGCCAGCCTGAAGGTCCGGAGACCATGCCGCTGCTGGAGCTCTGTGGGGTGGGGGCACCACTGAGGATTTGCTGCTGGAGCTCCCCCCACGCCCTGCCTGTTGTCTCTTTCATATGCCACGGTCGGCCCACACACATATGAATTTACACGCATATGGGTTTACACATGAAGGCAGGCCCACCCAGGTGTGAAGCTTCCAGGGTGGGCAGTGCAGCCAACCCTCACCCCCAGGGGAAGAAGATTGAGCTCCTTGGGCATGTGTGGACAAGAAGTGTCTCCAGGTGGGCACACTGGGAGGCCAGGGTTCTGGGGAGGCTAGGCATGTAGGGAAAGCTGGAACCCCACCCCCCAAGTCAGACTGAGGGTTCTCTGCCACCCTACCACCAGCTGGAGCTCAGTGTGACGCCACTGCCTAGTGATGACCCTCCTGTGTAGGAGGTGTGGGAAGGGGGCTCTAATGGCCCCCATACCTCAACTTCTTTGGGGGTAAGGGATGGGACAGAGGCCAGATTTGTTGCCATGGGGACAGAAGCAGTCTTTCTGGGAAAGCATGAGGAGAATGTGGGCAGAGAGGTTGGAGACTGAGGCCAGGAAAGGGTTAACTGAAGATAGCCTGAGAGTGCGCCCAATCCAAACTGAGTCAGGTGGTACACACATGGGTGGCAGCAAACACAATGCCCCCCACCCACACTGGGCCCCTTTCCTGCCCACCCTAAGCTGGGCTTTCCTGCATACCAGGTGCACCTACCTTGGAAGGAGAGCCGAAGGCGTGGAGGGCTGGGGGAGGCACCCCCCAGCACTGCTATCCAGAGCAGGACCAGGCCTGGGATCATGGCGGCAGCCTCCGCCTGCCCCATCCCGGCTCAGGGCGCTCAGGGTTCAGCAGGCGTTTGAGGAGGAGACTTGAGCCGCCCTGGACTCTGCCCCGGGATCTGGAAAAGAAGGAGTAGCAGCAAGGACAAGGGCGGGAGGCTAGGGGGAGTCCCCAGGGATCAGATTACAGCCCCTGGGGGAAAGAGGCTAGGGGGTGGCATTCCACTTCCGAACCCTCCCCTCCCTTGGAGGGTGCCCTGCCTGGCCACAATCACAGACACACCCACGCTGGGCACACCCTCAGGGTCACCCCGGTACTGGCAGGCACCAGTTCCTCCACCACTACCACGTCACCCTCCCCAGTAACCCACCCTCCTGTATACACACTCACAGACATTAATTCACACACTCTGTGCACCTACTTCATGCCAGCCTGGGACTTGGGCTGGGGACACTGGGGGACACAGACAAGGTCCCATGCAGGAGGGGCAGAGTGCCAACAAAGACTCAGATTGGTGTTTTAGAGGGCGGGAGGTGCAAAGAGCAAAACAAGCCCGTCACAGGGAGTGAAAGCAACAGGAGGGAGTCAGGCCTGTAGAGTTGGCTGTGTACCCACAGACCCACGGAGAAACAGAGGCACCTTTGGGGCTGGAGCCAACGGTGTGGGTGTCTGTGAGTGAATGTTTCTGAGGGTCCCTTTGTATATCTGTATTGCACGTGCATGTGTAGTGTGTATGCCCACACAGGTGTACATCTCTGTGAGGCCATATGGCATATGTGTTTATTACACATGTAGATATGTGGCATGTGCACGCGGTCACACGGCATTGTATGCATGTCTATGCAGTGTGTACATCTGTGTGATGTGCACTGTGTACCTATGTGTCTCACAATGTATGCACGTGCAAATGTGTGTGCACAGGTGAGTATATGCATGTCTCTGGACATGCAGGTGAGCAAAAACAACTGCGGTGTCAGCCAATCACTGCTTCAACCCGTTTTCCAGAAGGAGAAGTGCTGTCCAGGAGACTCAAGCTCTGGGCAGAAGCCTCAGCTCTGACGAGGGCTCCTGCCACTCAGGTCCAACAGCCCCAGCTCGAGCTGGCCTCTCTCTCTCCTCATCCCAAAGGGTGGAAAGGGCTGGTCACACATAGAAATTCTGTGAGCTCAGACTTCAGACCCAAGAGAAATCAAGTGGGGCAAGCCAAGGGCCTGAGGAAGCCTCTCCCCCCAGCTGGAGGAGCTGCCCTTCCCCTTCCCTGAGCCCTCTCACCCCTGCCCTCGCCCTGAGGGTTTCCCCACCTTTGAGCCCCTCCACCTCTCTGAGCCAGAGCCCTTCCCTGCACTTCAGATGGGGCCAGGCTCTGGCTGCGATGCCCATCGTCCTTCCCGGAGGCTGGCCAGGCAGGTGCCGGGCACAGGAGCCCTTGTGTGGGACAAGGTTGTGGGGTGTAATAAAGCAAGGGGCACAGCTGCTGAGGCATGTTTCAGACCGCTCCCCCCGTGCCCCTGCCCAGCTCTGTAGCTCCTGGCCCCCTCCCAGGCTGGGACTCCCACCTCCCTCCTGCCCTCCACTGACCCTTGCCGTTGCCTCTTCTGGGCCCGTGAAGTCTGTGATGCCAGAAAACACCTGGCTGCCTTCCCACAGTCTAACCAAGCTTTCCGGCAGCAGCACCTCCCCCACCCTAGCCCCTTTCACCCTGGAGAAGGGGAGAAGCCTAGGGGCCTCAGGGCACCCTCGGACGGCTCCTTTAAGGAGCAGCTCCCGCCCCCACCAAGCCAGCCACCGCCCTACACACGCTGTCAAGTTGACGGGGTGGGGCAGGCAGATCGGGTGACTGGGCAGGCAGCCGGGACGGCTGGAGATGACGGCCCAGCTGGAGTGGAGCGGGCACCAGGGAGGCGCGAGTAGGGGCGACCCCTCCGCTGTCAGTCCTCAGGGTAATAGGGCCCAAGCAGCAGTCCTGGAAGTGGGGCTGCCAGTCAAGGCAAAGGAGGGAAAAGTAATAGAGACTCCCACCAGCTCCAGGGAGAGGAGGACCAGAGGGGCAGGCAGAGAGTAGTCGGCAGATCCGGGAAGCCCAGGAAGTCTTATTGTGCACTGCGGGGTGCGGGCCCATCCAGATGCCCTGTCCTGAAGGGAGGTGAGGGGCCCTCGATGCGAGCTCTGTGACTCCAGTCTTTCTTCTCTGTTGAAGGTGGGAGGAACCGCCCCACCAACCACAGAGCTAGGTACCTAAAGGGGCCTCTGTCACAGATAGGACGGGGCTCCTACACCTCAGCACCTCAGTTGGGAAGGGTCTGGGGGCTTGGCTTAAGGCTGATTCTGGTGGACGCACACTGTACTGCCAGGGGTACTTCTTTGGAGGGGCTAAATGTTGACAATGGCCTAGTGGGGACCTCAGGTTCACTGAGGTGAACATGCCAGGGCTGGAGGATGGGCTTCCACTCCTCAATCCCCCTAAAAGGCATCCTCCTGCAACGTCCCTAAGGCTGGTCAGCAGCTCCTCGAGGATCAGCAAGGGAAGCTGTATAGCCACTTCAAGTGCACATAGTTCTGCTGCCCATCTCCTGCCAAGTCCCCTGGAGGAGAAGTATCTGTGCCCAGCCAGGGTGGGGCCATGCCTGCCTCTTTCCTGAGCCTCAGGACTTAGTGTGCCTGGCCCGGCTGGCTGGCTGGCTGGCTGGCAGAGAAGGGTAGGGGTCAGTGGGAGGACCAGGGGCCTTCAGGAGGGGGAGTAGAGGGATGCACCCCTGCCTGAGCTCCTGGGCTTCCAGGATGCGGCCTGTCCCTCTTCCCAGGCTCTCTTGCCTTGAACCTGGGCAGCCTCCCCTGGCCCCAGGCAAGCAAACAAAATTCTTGGGCTGTTTATAATTTTCCACCCAAGCAGCCAAGATCAGCAAGTGCCTTTGAGGTCCCCATCCACCCCTGCTGTGCCCCCTACCTGCCTCCACTGCTTTTCGTTCTTCAGGCCCAGGGTCCCAGCCTCTGTTTCATCCCACCTTCCCCCCCTACCCCTAGCCCTGTGACCATACTGAGAAATGGGACTAGAATCCGCCACCATCTTCCCGACACCCTGGGACTCAACCCCCAGCCAAGGCAACCGGGCTGTCCCTGGGCCACCTGAGCCCTTTGCATTGCCTTCCACCAGATGTGTCCTTTCCCTGGAGCAGAAAGGGGGATCCCTAGGGGTGGCAGCTCAACTTGTCTGTCTCCCACAAGGTGTCCTGTCTGTTTCTCAGGCCCAGGTCCAAGTGTATGCCAGGCCCTGGGTAGGGACCTCATGGAGACAGCACTCCCGGAGAAAGGTCATTGGCTGTGGGTCACAGTGGGCCCTGGAAGTCCTCAAGGATTCTGGAAACAGGCAGCCAGGGCCTATGTCTCCACAGAATGAGACAAACCAGGGGAGGCAGCTGGGGTCCTTACTCCTTCCTGCACCCCTCCCCTAGCGTCATCCCAGGCTCCTGGGCCTCCACCCTTTGCCAGGGCATCTGTGGGTAAAGGCCTCTCCGGTTCTTGTCCTGGTGCTGCTTGTCAGGGGCACAGCCTGCCAAGGCCTTGCTTTTTCCTTCTGGAAGTACCTGGATTGCTGTGCCAAGTCCCAGCACCTGCCTACCCCTCATCACCAGCTGAGCCTGCACCCTGCACCCTGCCTGGACTATAGACCATCCATCCGAGGAAGGCTGCAGCCAACCCTCCCAGTGCCCAGCCTGGGCTGGGTCACGCTGGCTCCCAACTCACACCTGCTTTAGCCATCAAGGCTGGTGGCTCCAGCTTTCCCGTTCTGGCCACGTGGGTATAAGGAGAAGCTCCCTGCCTGCTTAGGCATGGGGGGCAGAGGCAGTAAAAAGTGGGCCTGGCGAGAAACTAACCGAGGCCGAACTTCCCAGAGACACTTGACCACCCACCCCAGGGGATCTCCTGGGAAAGGGTCTGTTGAGGCACTTGCCCACCCGCCCCCGGCCTGGCCTCCACACTCCCAGGGGACCCCTGGCCCACCTTTTTGGAAAGATCAGCTCCTCCCTTCCTTGCCCGTTCCCCTTCCCTTCTGAGGGCCATTTCAGAGCTGAGGTGGAGGGGTTGAAGGAGGGGCCACCAGGAACCCTGGGCCTCTGGCTGTGGCCCTGCCCCCACCCACTCCGCCCCAGCCCTCCGCCTCCTGCACATTCCTCCCTGGCTGAGGTCAACCCCTCTGGGATGGGGCAGCCTCCCCCCAACCAGCCACATCACAGCTCTTCACTCACTCCTGTTTTCCTCATTGCCCAGCAGGGGGGAGGGGAGGGGGGCTGGGGGTGGGGCCTTCCTCTCCCCTCCTTCATAGCCTGGGGGAGGGGGAGGGCAGTGCCAGGAATGCTGCCAAAGCGGACTCCAGGGACCCACTATACTCATTAACATACATTAACATAATACTGCTCTCCCAGGTGTGCCGTTGGGGGTGGGGGGACGGACTCCAGATGCTCTGGCCTGTGAGGGGGGCCAGGGATCATCTCCCTGGGGAGCGGTGGGGCGGAATCCTGACATCTTCGCTCCCCAGCTGTGTGTCCCTGGGGGGAGATGGAACCTCTCAGATCACGCTCCACACGGTCCTGCGGTTGTGAAGGGGGGGGCTGGGCAGGTCTGGCACACTGCAGCGGGGGTGGGGGGGTTCACAGGTGTGCATTCTCGTTTCCATCTCTGCACTGCGCAGCCTGTAGCATACAGGCCTGGGGGCCTCGCGGGGGACCGTTCCCTGTTGTCTCTTCCAGCCCGGCTTCTAGAGGCCATTCTCCTGTCCCCTTCCCTTCCCAGCACTTCTCTACACCCCCCACCCTCCACCCCAGCGCAGCGACTTCCCTGACCCTCCTTCCCTCCCCAGCACCTGGGGGCTCCCCAGTCTTCCTACTCCACAAGTGTCCAACCGCCTCTGGCAGTGACCAAGCCCACACCCCTCCTCCAGGGAACCCCTAGCTCAGGGAAGCCTTTCTGTCGTGGTGAAGACAGGACAAGGCCCTGCCTCTTCCCCCTGCAGACTGAAGCCTGACCCCTTTATTTTACCCCAGGCTGTGTCCCTGGGGTCTTTCTGCCACCTCCTCCTCTCGAGGCCTCCCTTCTATAGGCACCCCCAGTCCCTGACTCAAATAGCTGTGGAGGCGGGCAGGGGTCCCAGGTCTTAGCCGGGCATTCACACCACCCCTGCCTAACTCAGCCCTGGCCAGCCTGCCAGCGCTCTAGCTACCGCACTGCCTGAGGCAGCAGCTTTCTTGGCCAGGACTTTGCTTGCCCTCCAGCTGTTAGGCCCGCCGCCCCTCTGCCACCTGCTGGGCTCCTCGCCATTCACTATCCCTCTCTTTGTGAAGCCTCAGGTGCCTGTAACACCAGGTTCAAGCCTCTGCGGGGCTCTGGGTTCCCCAGCAGCTGTCAGCTATTATCACGCAGGAGAGGACGGGCACAGAGAGGCAGGAAATAGAGTGCTTGCAGGAAGCCCTTCCACCTGCCTGGCCGGTTGAGCCTAGGTAGCGATGGGGTACTGACAGAGAAAGGAGACCTCAGCCCCCTCCTTGACCCTGCACCAGCCCCTCAAGCCTCGACTCCCTCTACCCACAATGAGGTCAGAAAACAGAGTCAATATCTTCCATTGATGTCGAACTGATTTTTTTCTTAACCAGGATCACCTGTGGGACTGTATTTTCTGCAAGGGGAAAAACCAACGCAGGGAGAACGGATCGATGGCCTTGACCTCTGTCCCCTGGGACACTGGTGTTCATCACTGTGTGATTAACTGAGTGGCCAGCAGGCATGGACAAACTTGCTATCACACAGCTGCATGCATACCCCAGCTGGCTTGAGGGCCTCCTTGGGGTGTGTGTGTGTGCGGGGGGGTTGGCTTGTCCAAGGGGGTTTGGGAGACTGCACAGTCCCGGCGCAGGGATGAAGGACCCTGGGATCTCTTTTAGGGCAATAGACACAGGATGGCGGTCAGCTGTTTGGGAGTGGACCTGGACCCAGAAATCAGCCAAGAGGGGCTGCCGTTCTGTGCCTGCCCTCTCCCTGACTCCCAGGGCAACTTGGACCTGGCTGGCCATGCCACAGGTTGCGTGGCTGCAGTCAGGGTTTGGATCCTCCAGCCTTGGTGGCTGGCTTGGCACTCTGGGCCTGGGGGCAGAGATTCTGAGGGGAGTAGGTTTTCATGACATGGGGAGGAACCATTGGGGCTGCCCTGGAACACAGTGAGAGGGCTTCCTCCAGGCCTTGCCAGCCCTGCAGCCTACAAGCCCCAATTCTCATGGGCCCCCCTCCCCATTCTGAAGCTGGCATCAAGCTGGGGGCGTCTGGGCCAGGGGAGCTGGGGGGAGTGGCTGTCAGCCTGCTTCTTCCCCACAGGGTCTCACTACACCCTCCCCTCTTCAGGCCTCGCTTCTCAGAGCTTGTGTCTTTCTCTCTTCCCAGCTGTCTCCCCACCCCCAAACGGGTTAAAAATACCAAGCCTGCCACCACATCAGTAGCCCGAGCAACTCTTTGGAGTGGAGCGGGCCCGCACTGGCTAGAGACAGCCCACCTCGTACTGCGACTCACAGGCTTGGTCTGGGAGCAAGGTCCCGGGTCTCTTGCCTGGCTCTGCCTGCCTAAGGGTCCTGGCCCTCATAGCGGCTGCTACCCATGGGTGGGGCCAGAAAGATGGGCCTTCTTAGGCTGGGAGAGTTCTGGGAGACATAGAGGCAGGGAGCATTGAATCTCTACCTCCCCTCACCCAGCTGCTCCCAGGGATGAGCCCTGGAAAGCTCCAGGTAGTGGGGATCACCAGGAGTCAAACTCATGGAGTCCCTCCTGTTGGGGTGCAGGACACCTGGGATGGCCCCCCTGCCTTCCATCCCCCATGGCTGGGAATTTCCCAACAGCCAAAGACAAGGAGGAATTGAGAGACCGCCCCCGCCAGTGCCGGGACAATGGAGCCTTATGCCCTCGAAATCAGAGCAGGGGTAGGAAGGCCAACGGCAGGTGGGGGCCTAGTTGTCTACACCCAGGGAAGCCCTGCTTGCCAGGACCCCACCCAGCACTACTGCCAAGCCGGGTACAAGGGGATCCTGGCCAGAATCCTGCATGGCCCACCCAGGAGCAAGACACTGGGTGCATCAGGCAGACAGTACCGGCCCCTCAATGGTCCCTCTGTGTAGGGCTTCCCCTCAGGAGGGAAAGAAGGAACCATCTCCAGTGCCAGCTTCCTGCTGGGCCGGCATCACTGCTGGGGGGCATCGGTACCCACCCGCATATCTGGGGCTCAGCGGGGCCCAGGCCTGACAGCTGAAAGAAGGCAGGGTTCCTGTTCTCCTTGTCCGACGGCCTTCAGCCCTCGAGGAAAGGGTAGCAGGAAATGCCCGGGGAACTGGGGCGGGGACGGGGACTAGGGGGCGTTGATATCCTTCCGATGGGACGGCTACAGCCTCTCATCTCCTGCCAGCACTCTGGGCCCCGGAGCCTCTCCGGGGACTGGCAGGTGTGCGGAGGCGGGGTCCCGGGTCGCCGGCCCCACCCTCCCTTCACCCCGCCCCCGCGGCGCCGACCCCGGCCCAGGCCGCTTTGTCCGGCGGTGGGCGCTTAGCCCCCGCGGCTCCACAAAGCTCTCTTTGTGCTCCGCGGCCTCCGCAGGACCCGATGACGTCAGCCTCCGTGACCAGCCCGGCGGGGCCGAGCGCGGGCTGCGGCGCCCTCTGGTGGCCAAAGGCGGTGGCGCGCGTCCCCGAGCCCCGCCCAGTCGGGGCCGGGCTCCACCGAGCCCCGCCCAGGGGCCCAGCCTGCCGGCCGTCTGCGGGAGAAACGCGCTTGCCCGCCCCACCGCACAGGAACCCCTAGCCGGTTCCTTCTCTAGCAACATGCATGCACTTCCTACAGCCTCCCGGAAAACTCCGCATTCTTTGAGCCTTAGTCCCAGCGAAGCCGAAACCCTTCAGTCCTCCAGGCCCCCCACCTTTGGCTACCGGCTCACTGAAGCGTAGCTACCTGCCTGTTCCCCCCCGCGTCAGGTTTGGAGGGGGATCTCTGGGGCAGAGGCCCCTACTGTCTCCAACTTTGTTTAGTCAAGCTCAAAGGGCCTCAGTTCTGGGCAGAGCTCTGGGCAACATGTCAGATCCAGAGAAGGGAGGGTTCTTCGGGGGGCTATAGTTTATCTCGCTGTGACGACAGCAACTCTGTCTCTGGGCCTTGGGCGTGGGAGGTCAGAATCCGTTTCTTCTCCCACTAGACTCAACGGGCACCTCTCTTGCTCCCAGTGTGGGAATCCCTGAGAACAGCTTCTAAAGAAATCTGGCCGGTTGCTCCAGCAAAGTTTGAAGGCTGCCTGCCCCAGCTCCAAGACTGAGGATGTGCTGGGAGAGGGGAGACATACAGGCCCCAGCAGGTATCACTCATCCAAGTGGGAAATCTGAAGCGCTGAGCACCCAGGGTCCTGCCACAGCGAGGGTTAGGGTCCCAATCACCCCCACCTTGGCACATCAGACCTGAGCCTCTGCCTCTGGGACAGAAGAATGCCAAGCAGTTCTCGGTATTTTTCTTTCTACATTTTATTATTTCAAACCAGGTGAACAGTTCCATAAAACGTGAAAAAAAGCAAGGAAGTGTTCAACGCTGAAGGACCCGGCCTGGGGCGAGGGCACAAGGGGCATGGCCCCTCAGCAGGCAGCGGTGGTTCCTAAGTTAGCGCTAAGGAGCTACATTTAGGTTAATGGAGCCAGGGCCCAGGGCCGCTGGCGTGGGGGCCCTCCATGATGTTGGCAGTTGTCCAGAACAGCCCTTGGAACCCGATTCTGTGGAAGGCAGGGTGGGGAGCCGCCCACGGGGACAGCCAGCAGAGGGATGGGTGTAAACACGCAGACACACTCAAGGCACAGAAATCACTGGAAGGGGACTGGGTGGGTGCTGGTCAGGATCGGACAGTTTTAAATAGTTTTCCTCTAAAAAGTTTTCTAGGTTTGCAGGTTTTTTTTTTTCCTTTACTTTCATTTTTTTAAAAAGCTACGAGAATGAGCAGGTGGACTGTGGTCTCCAGGAATGGTGGCGTCTCCCGCTTCTTGTGCTTTTTCCTTTGGGGCCTCCGAGCGGCTGAGGGGTGGGGTGGGCAGGAGGCTCCCTGTAAACATTTGGACTTGGGCTGGGTCAGGGGCTGGTGTTGGGCGAAGCCAGGGGCCCCAGGATGGAGAAGTGGGTGCCCCTCAGACACAGGTCTTGGGAGATTCAGTATGTGCTCCCCTCCCCCATCACAGAACAAGACAATGGTTAAAACCAGAACAGATGCCCAGGAAGGGGGTACCGCAGCCATTCCCAGCACCTGGGACACGGGAGGGCTTCAAACAGGGAGGCCTGTGGTAACCCCTCCCCCGAGTCTCTGGAGCTGAGGGAGGGGACAGGGGGAGCCAAGAATAGTGAAAGGGGAGAAGCGGCTGGCGGGGACAGGCGGGGAGCGTGGTCCTCTTGCCCCCATCTTCCTCAGGGGCTGGGGGCAGCAGAGTCAGCAGTGGCCCTGGAGGTGGGGGACAGTCAGGGATGAGTTGGGAGGTAGCCAGTTTGTGCCTCTCCTCCCACCTCTCTAGACAATGACCCTCCCTTTTTTCCCACCCACTGGTTACCAAGGACACAGTGGCCACCCAGAAGCCAGCGTCTGTTGCTGACTTATGTGGGGGAGGGGCGTCTACAGCACTGAAAGAGTCCTCCTCACCTCCCCTTGGGCAGGCGGAGCCAGCCCTAGCCCGGGACCCTCAGATAGGTCCTGGGGAAAGACAGCAGCAATGAGCGCTGAGCCGGTAACATGGAGTGGCAGGCGGCTGGGCCCCTCATCACCCAGCCTCCTTCAGGCCAGGCCTATGGCCTGAGGAAGTGAGTTTCCTCCGAGGAAGGTCGAGACCGTCCTCTACCTCTGTCCCAGCACACGGCCAGGCGATTCTGCTGTCTGGACCACTGGGCAGAACAGAGCTCAGCCTAATCGGTGCTCTCTCCTCAGTGGCCCTCCTGACTCACCATCCTGTGATTCCCCCTTGTCCTCTGCTCTCCTACTGGGCACCCAGGTTCCCTACCCCCACCTGGACACTCCCCAGCCCCAACCCTGTCCCTTCTCTGAGTTCAGTGGCCCCCCTTGGTTCTTCCTCAGCTCCCTGCCCAGCCCCTCCCTGGCTCACCATCCTGCCAGGCCCCGCTGCCCATCAGAAGAGGCCGCAGTCCTTCAGGTTATTCTTGATGATGACATCAGTGACGGCGTCAAACACGAACTGCACGTTCTTGGTGTCGGTGGCGCACGTGAAGTGCGTGTAGATCTCCTTGGTGTCCTTGCGCTTGTTCAGGTCCTCAAACTTAGTCTGGATGTAGCTGGATGCCTCGTCGTACTTGTTGGCCCCTGCGGAAGACAAAACGGTGAGGACCTGTGCTGCGTGGGCGGCAGGCCAACCCATCCGACATGTACAGCACGGTTCTGTGCATGTGAAGGGACAAGCATGTGGGGTGTGTGCCATGTGCACAGGAGGACCGTGTGTGAGTACACGCGCACGTCTGAGTGTGCAAAGAGGGGCTCCTGACTGTGTGAAGGAGGGTGCCCACGTGCACGTGGAAGGGGTCCACACCCCACTGCGTTAAGGAGGCCCCCACGTGTGCAGGCACAAGTACACAAGCCTGGGAAGCCCCAGCCCCAGAACAAGGGTCCCGCAGTCACCCTTCTGTCCAGCAGGGGGCGCACGCGGGCCACCTGGACACCACCACGCCCCCCAGAGGCTCGGTCCCCACACCTGTGTACTCAGGGAAGCAGATGCTCAGGGGGCTGTGTGTGATCTTCTCCTCGAACAGGTCCTTCTTGTTGAGGAAGAGGATGATGGACGTGTCCGTGAACCACTTGTTGTTGCAGATGCTGTCAAACAGCTTCATGCTCTCGTGCATGCGGTTCTGAGGGCAGGACAGCGCAGTCAGCACCAGCCACCAGCCCCCCACCTCCCAGCCCCAGTGGCCTCTTGGCCTCTCACCATCTCCTCATCCTCGGCTAGCACCAGGTCATAGGCGCTCAAGGCTACGCAGAAAATGATGGCTGTGACGCCCTCAAAGCAGTGGATCCACTTCTTCCGCTCAGACCGCTGACCGCCCACATCAAACATCCTGTGGACACAGGGTCACCTTAGCTCCAGAGAAGGGGGTTCTAGGAGAGGGTTCCTGCCCCATTTCACAGGTTGGCCAACTGAGGACAGAGGCCTGCTCAGAGTGGGGCAGTTGCCTTCACAGAATCCTCCACCCTTGTCCACCTTCCCCCTGGTTCTGGGCCAGAGTATGACAGCAGGGCAGGCTGCAGCCACACGGGGCAGGGTCAGTAGAGGCTGTGAGCCGCTGGCAACCGCACAGCCTTGAGAAACTTCAGAGTTGGGCTGGGGGATGCTGGACCAGACACTCCCTCCCCACACAGCCATCAGCGGGCCCTGGAGTAAGGGTCCCTCCCTGTCACCTCAAAGGCTGGCAGGTCCCGCCTTTCCACCCTGCCCACTCACTTGAAGTGTAGGTCCTTGAAGGTGAAGTGTGTTTCCACAATGCCCGTGGTCTTCACACGGGTCCGTAGCACATCCTGCTGCGTGGGGATGTAATCACTCTGTGCGATGCGCTCCAGGTCGTTCAGGTAGCTGGAGGTGGGGGAGGCATTAGTGGGGGCCAGCATGGGGCCTCCTTGCCTGGACTGCTGCATTACATTCATGGCTGAGATGAGGAAACCTGGACTAGAATCCCTCGCCTGCAGACTGCAGGACAGGCCTGGGAGGAGGTGCAGCCCTGTGGCCGGGCAGCCCCAGCCCCAGCACCCAGGTCTGCACCAGGCCTGCCTCAGACAGGGTCCAGGGTGGTGGAGGTACAGATGAGGGGATAGGAGGGGGCAAATCAGTCCTTCAGTGAGGGATTTGGGATACTAATTGGTGTAATTGTGGCACCGGAGGACACAGAGCAGCCTGGCATGTCCCTTGATGCAGGGCTGGACAGGTTAGGGCCTGCCAGGCCCAGTGGGCCCTTTGCCCAAAGCCCAGTAAAATTTGCGCTCCTTGGGGGAGAGCATCGACACTTGCTTGGCAGGTGTCCCAGGGGCTCATTACCAGTTCCCTTCATTAGTATCAACTCGCCCCTGCTGGGTCCTGGGGCCAGCTCTACCGCCGGCCTCAATACCCTGGGGACTGGGTCCAGGCCTCCAAGCTGCTGCCCACTGCTAATGTCTCGCTCCTGGGGCAGGGCTGCTGGGGCCAACCCTTGGCTCCCACTAGCAGCTGGGCCAGAGGGAAATGACCTCAGAGACAGAGACAGAATAGAAAAACAGGAAGGGCCATGGGGGACCATGACGCATGTGCTGTGACCTGCATACCATGCCCCGCCCCCTACCGAGAGCCTCCAGTCTGGAGGGCCCATGGGGAGTTCCACACCAGCCTCTCCCTTCTCAACAGGTGGGCTCGCCCCAGGGACCTAGTGCCCATGGCAGCCTTGGAGGATGGCTGTGAAGAGGGGTGGAATATCCCTGTCCCCTGTAGTGTCCCAGCCCGCTCCTCATCCCTGATCTTGTCAAGGCATAAACCTGCCCAGGAGAGCAGGGCCCATATTCACTGCTGAACCCCCACCCAGGACAGCGCTGGGCCCTCAGCAGGTACTTAGTAGGGAATGCAGAATGGGACCAGAGAGGAATGGGAAGTGGCCTGCAAGGTGGCTCTCTGCCTGCTCTCCTGGAGGATCCTGGGCACTGAGGTGGCAACGGCTGACAGAGGGGTTGACACCCCTCTCTGCCTCGAGGACCCAAAAGCTCTGCTGGCGCTGAGTCTCTGTGACATCTGGGAGGGGCAGCGCTGAGGCCTGGAGGACCCCATGCTTGGCTCTGATTACTCAGCTCCTGTGGGGGGCGTGCACTCACAAAGGGATTCAGGCCACTGCGAGGAGGGTGGGGGAGGCTGTCCGCGTAACTGGGGCAGGGCTCAGGGTTGGATGGGCAGTGGGAGCAGGAAAGCTGTTCCAGACAGAGGAACTAGCTTACACAGAGGTAGGAGAGGGGAGGTAACAGTACAGGGTCAGCAGCCTAGCTGGGTGGCACCATCATGAGGCTGCGGATGTCCCCCACAGCCCTACAGCCATCAGTGCTGACCACCAGCCTGTCTGTCCTGTTTCCCATGGGGTGCTTAGCGCCCTGCACCAGGTTTGGCACACAGCAGGTAATTCAGGGAAGGAGGTCAGGGCATCCCCCTTATGTCTCCCTTCCCAAGCAGCCTGGACTTTCCTCTGTGACCTCAAGCACAGCCAGCGTACTGCCGCCCCCAGGAGTCTGCACACACTGTGCCCCAGCCTGGAAGTTCTTCTCATTCCTCCTCTAACTCGCGCTCAGAGCTCAGCTGAGGCAGTTCCTCCTCTGGACCTACCCCGACTTCTACCACAACACTGACACCCTAAGTTGTCACTGCTTGTGGACTTGTCTGCTCCACTCTTCCCTGTGTCCCTGAAGCCTTGCACAGGGTATGGCATAGAGCAGGTGGTAGCAAATGTTGTTTAGAACGAGTGTGTCTAAGGACAGATTAGACTGAATTGTTTGTAAGGGTGCTCAGGCCCTCAATCCAGCCTGTGGTCTAGAGCCACCCCCCAACCCCACTCAGCCCCCGGAGTACTCACTAGGCAGCAGAGTCGTTGAGCTGGTACTCCCGTGAGCGGCCAAAGCAGGTCTGCACACCGCTGTCAGCCCAGAGCCTCCGGATGACGCCGGACAGGTCCTCGGGGAGCACACCCTGCTCCTCAGCCGTGCAGGACAGCGCAAATAGCTGCCTGGCGTCATCCTGGGCACAGCAGTGGGTGGTCAACCAATCACAGGAGTGCACCCCCACCCCACCTGTCAAGGTCAAGGAGGCCTCCAGAATGGGGCCTAGACTGGGGTATTTTCAGGTTCCCAGGACATGACTTGCCCTAAAGCCTTTTGGGAGGTAGTCAAGGGTAGGGGTTCACATACCGCGCGTGAGGGGTCAGCAAAATCAATCTGCAGATTGCCCATGGCCTTGACAATGGCCATGATGGACTGGATGGTGTTGCTGTAGACGACTGCCCGGTACTGCCGGCACTCCTCCTCTGAGTAGCCGTCCTCGTGGATGATCCTGGCAGTCAGGGGTCAGGGGTCAAACTCCACAGGCCAAGGGACCTCACTTGGCCACCTGGGCTGCTGGGGCCTGCAGGGATGTACTTCAGAAAGGACAAAACTGCCCCCGACCCACTGGGACGTGAGGATGAAGGACTGCCTCTGAGACGGTTCTGGGCCTGGCTAAGACGGGCTGGGCAGTACTGGCCCAGAGGAAGAGGGGAAATCAAGGTATGAAGGCTGCCTCCTGCACATAGCACTTACTTCATCTGCTTGACAATGGTGCTCTTTCCTGACTCCCCGGCACCTGGAACAGAGGGTACAGGCAGTCAGTCGGGGGGCAGGCCAGTGGGCGACACAGGCAAGCAGCTAGTGGCCCAGCCACCTGTGGCCCTGGAGGCAGGACTCACCCCCCACCAACTTCATGGTGAGATAGAGGCAGTCGGGCATGGTGGGCAGCAGAGCCTGACGTACCTGCGCCCCATGGTAGACTTTCCCCAGGTCTTTGTCTCCCACAAGCTCCTCCAGGGCTTCCCACTGCCCTACTTGCATTCAAGCGCTTTGGCGAGAGACTGAAGGCCGGCACCGCAGGAGTCACCCTGTTATTCTCATACATGCGGGCTCACCACTCTGCGGCTGGTACTCACCAACATGGCACCTGGGCAGAGCTGACAGGAAGGAGCCCTGCACAGTCCAACAGGCCAGCAGCCCTTTTCTCCCATACTCTGAGATGTAGCTGCCAAGGGGCCTCGGATGGCCACAGCATCATACACTTGCCTCCCAGACATGGCCCAAGGCCCATCCCTCTGCCAGCTGGGCCCAGGGCTGCCCCTGAGCAGATGAAGACCAGGACCCCTGGGAGACACAGTGTATCTCTCACGCTCACGCGCTCCCGACTCAGGAGGCTTCCCTGGCCTGGCAGACCCCACCCTGCATTTCCCCTTGGCCAGTAGTGAGGGGTTTGCTGGCACTCTCTCCTGTGAGTTTCATAACAGCCCCACAGATACTATTTCTACTCCCATTTACAGACGAGGACAGTGCAGCTCAGAAAGTCAAGTCTGGCCCCACGATCATGTAGCCAGGATTTGAAAGAACAGGGGAACATTTAGGACCATGATGCCTGGCCTGCCCAGCCCTTCTCAAAATATGGCTCAGACCCTGTGGGACGATGCCCCCTGGGAAGGGTGTTCAAAATAGCAGATTCCCAGGTCTCCTTCCAGACACAGCGCCAGATCTGGAGGAGTGCAGCTCAGGAACGTGCATTCCCCGGAAGTCTGTGCAGGAAGTGTGAAGAGTAGGAGGGCTACCATCTCCCTGGCTGGGGAATGGGAGGGGCAGGGCAGGGCCTCATCTGTCGCCACTGCTCCCTATCCTGAGCTCCAGGTAAAAGGCACCTCAGCTGGGCCCAGCTTGCCCTCCCAGCCTCTGCCCGCTGTTCCCTCTGCTCCTGCCCCATCACTGCCATTCACACCTGCACCTGCCAGGCACTCCCTCTTGCCTTCCAGGCCTTTCCCATGTCGTTCTCTTTGCTGGGCACACCTCCCCCATGCCCCATTGACATGTGTCCCAACTCTCCTGATTACCGTGGCAGATTTGCCCCTCTGAGCAGCTCAGCAAGGGTGGGCGGGGAGGTCACACTTGGGGACTCTGGCCCCCACATCCCTTGGGGTCGGTCAAGACAACCTCAGAAGGTGAAGTGGCTAACACACAAACTAATGTGAGCAACAAGAATAACACAGCAATAATAATGATGGAAAAGCCGTGAGTAGCGCCCGCTGTGTGTCAGGCGCTACTCTACGTCTATCACGTCCACTAAGTAACTGAATCTCACAGCCATCCCGAGGGACAGTTCTGTTCTCGCCCCACCTAACAAATGAGGAAACTGAGAGGTTGCTGTCACACAGTTACAGTCCCCTGTGTGTCACCCACCTTGCCTGCCATGCAGGCCTCCTGGACCTGCCCTAAGTGGCCTGTACTGCAGCTGGACCACTCCCCACCTGCTGAGTGGGGTCCATTTCCTGCTGTCCCAGGTGGACACTGGTCCAAGTCTCTGCAGGGCCCTCCAAGTAGGAGCAGACCCCACCAAGACCCAGGCCCACCCGCATCCACCCTCCCTCCCATCCCAGGTCCACGTATGACCAGGAGAAACTGAGGCACAGCTGTGGCCCTCACAGGGTTGGGCCTGGGTATTTCCACAACACAGTGGCCTCCCTGAGGTGATGGGTCTGGGCTCTCCTCACAAGCACCACCAGCTGCTTGGAATCATGGGCTTCTGACTATCCCAGACCTGCTTCCCAGGATAGAGGAACACTGGGAGTGGCATAAATGTGCAGGCGTGCGGGAGAGGGGCAGTGAGCCCCTCTATCGGTTTAGCCCCTGGACACTAGGGGTACCAGTGCCAGTATATGCCCCTGGGCATGGGCGGTGGTCAGATGGCAGCACCCCTCCCTCTCCATTGTGCATGGCAAAGGGGCAGCTAGGATCCCATACACGAACACACCCCCCACCTACCTACTGAGTAGGGAACGTGGGAAGAGGGCCTAGGAAGGCCTGATGGTAACGCCCATCCCCAGGGGCCCCAAATATCCACGAGGCAGGGAGGACAGCACTGGACTGGCTAGCCATAAGGGCCAAGTGACTGCCTAGACGCCCTTCCCACCGAGGCACTTGCTCCCACCGGGTACGAGGGAAGGCGCACGTCCTGGAGCAGGGCAGGACACAGGAGCCACAGAGCCTCAGCCAGGACTGGGGGCCTAGACGGGGAGCGGGGGCCAAGGATGTGAAGTGATGGGTCAGATCACACCAGCCCCCGCCAGGCGAACTGACACTCAGAGCCACAACTGTCCAGGGCACAGGGGACCTGACGTTAGGCTGAGAGTTACCCCCTCTAGTGTAACTTTGAGATCCCGTCCACCTGAGGCACCAGTTTCCCTGTCTGGTCTTTGGACCACTCTGACCCTCCTCAGTGATGGGGATGATAACACAAACATGATGTCCCAGCAGTGGCAGAGCTGGCAGGCACTGAGGCAGGCAGCACCTGGGCAAGCCAGGCTGGGGCCAGGACATTTGCTGCCTGCTCCAGCCAACTGAGGGTCCACGTCCCTGTCCCCTTCGAGCTTTAGTCTCTCTTACTCTCACATTCTAAGAGCTAGGAGGCCATTCTCTGCCCTGAGCAGGAGTCACTGCAGAAAGACTCCATTTTGACAGGTGGACAAACCAAGGTCATGGAACCCCATCCCTGAACTCAGGGATGTCCCTCTGTCTTTCCAGCAGCTGTGACTCAGGTGGGAAGGAATGAGTGGTAGGACAAGGGAGTGGTGCTGGCAGCCAGGCAGGAAGCAGGAGGGAATACCAGGGCAGAATCAGGGAGCCAGGGACAGAGGTGGGCGGGACCACAGCATGCCACCCTGGTGGAATGGTTGTTCGCAGGCCACTGGCTGGGCACCTCGGGAGCTTTGGGACAGCAGTGTCACTCATCACTCCACTAGTGGGCCCCCTTTCCATCAGGACCTGTGGTACTTCCCATCAGATACGCTGGTTCCTGGCTCAGAGTTTGCTTGCACCTTGCTGATCCTGGGCACCCAGTTTCCTCCACCCAGCCCTGCACCTTCTCCTCACAGGAGGGGGCTTCACTAGCTGGCTCCAGATTGCTGCAAAGATGCTGGGTAGAGGAGCACTACAAACAGAAGGCGGCAGGAGTCTCCTGCCCATAGAGGGCCCCACCAGGCACTCCAGCTCCAGCTGAGTGAGACCACAGAGGCCCACAGAGACTCCCTGGAGTGGCCAGTGTTCCCACAGGGCCACACCTGGTCCCACCAAGGAAGATACCTCTGCAGCACTTGCCCTGGGGCGCAGCTGCTGGGCCCCCAACAGGCGGGTAGTAATTGCCCTGGTGTGCTGGATGACAGCAGCTGCTCTGCGTTAGCACATCTGCTTCCACTCTGGGAGTGCTGGGCCCCAGTGGAGGAGGGAACAGACGGGGGAAGGGAGGCAGTACCACGCCACCTGCCTGAACAAGGCCAGCAGGCCTCTGCAGCAGACACACATGGCCACTGGTCCAGTTGCTTGATCCAAGCCCCAGTATTCAGGTTACTGCTATCTGTCCCTTTTGGACCCTCTACCTCCTAGATAAGACTTTGCCTTGCTGGGAGGCCGTGATATGCTGCGATCTTCTCTGGCCTCAGTTTCCCCTCTGCAGAGGCTGCCAAGCCTCGAGTGGCCAGCCAGCCCATCTCTCACTTTCAGATCCTCTCCCAGACGGAGGTCCAGACCTGCCACAACCCTGGTGCCCATGCGGATCCTTCCTGAGATCTCCAAGAGCTTCAGTCCCCTTCCTGCCGGTTCCTGGCACCTCATCTATGAAATAGAACGCCACCATTATCTCCTCCTAGGAGAGGGGTGAGGATTAAACACACAGCTCTTCTCACAGTGCCTGGCACATGGTGAGTGTTCAGATAAAAGTTATTAGCACGCTTTTTCTACCCTTTGGAGATTACAGATTTTCTTAAACCTCTCATTTCCTGCAGCCCACAATGACCATGCTGTATAGGTCACTGCAACCACAACCTGCAGAGTGGCCTGCTGGGGCCACTGCATTTGAAGGAGGGTTTCTGAAGCTTTCAAAGTGCAAGGGAAGGCAATGGCCAGTGGTAACTGGCTGACTCAGCAGTGGTGGTTCCCTGCCGGGACTTGTGTAACCTGGGACTGGAGTCAGAGCCACAAGCTCCTCTGCTGGCTTTTTGTTCTGGGTTCTTCCCTTCCGTTCCACACAACCCGGCGCTCCCACCCAGCTGGGGCCTCCTTCCGTTCTGGGAGCCTCACCCCAGACACTGTTCACGGACTCCCCACACTCAAAAGGCTGGGCAGGCCGGGGAGGCCTCCCTGCGGAGGCTCCTGTGCTGGTGGGCCCCCCTGTAACACATGGGGCGAGGTGGCGCAGCCAGCTGACGTGGCGGGCCGGAGGGCAGAGATTCTCATAAGCAGCAGTGGCTATGACCACAGGATAGACTTGGGCAGCAGCCCAGCTCAAACCCACAGCATCGGGCCCACTCCCACGGCCACAACCCCCAGCCTACCCCAGTGGGGCACGGGCGGGAAGGTGGGGGTGAACCCTGGGAAGCCTATCCCAAAGGCAGCCCAGGCACCACTTCCCACTCCCATCCCAGGAAGGTGCCACGTCTGCAGCCCTGCCTGTGGTTCCGGGCCCCCAGAGCTCCCGCCCCTCCCCTGTCGCCTTAGGGTCCCGGTCCTCGCCACCACCAGGGGGAGCCCGGCAGCCAGAGACCCAGCGCAGGCAGTGGGGGCTGGGCAGCGCTGGGGAGCGTTTGTTGCTGAAAAGCAGCCTCGGCAAAGGGGCAGCTGGGGGAGGGGCCTGGACCCTCACCCATCGCCCCCTCCCGTGCTTGGGAAGCCCTCGGCCAGAGGAGACTCTGCGCACAGGGAACAATGGGAATGGGAGGGGAGGGCCCGCCAGACAAAGGCCCTCTAAGCCCCGCCCCTGGCGTCTCTTCCTTCCTCCAGGTGCTACTCTTTGGCTCCCTCACTCCCTCTGAGGCTCAGCATGGGTCTGGCACTATGGGGGGTCTTTGATGGGCCCTGTGATACTCCCACGCACATGTGGGCCTTGCCTTCCCCTAGGTACCCCAACAAACCCGGAACCTCCCTCCCTCCCGCCCGCCCTCCAGTCCCTGCCGCTTGGGCGGCCTCCAACGGCTTCCAGGGGTTCATGATGTCCATCAGGGAAGCAGGAACAACCAAGGCCTGGCCCGCTACTGCCAAGTCAGAGCTCTCTGTGCGAGAGCAACAGGCCTGGGGCCCACCAGACACTGAGAGGGCTTTCTGAGGCAGGGCTGGGTCTCCCTCTGTGGGGCCCTGCCCAATGCACAGAGGGAAACTGAGGCACTGGGTAAGGAAGGCCAGCCTGGAGAGGAGGCCCCTCAGACTACGGGCTTCACCCTCTAGGGCGCCAGGTGACTACAAACAGAACCCAGATCACACAAGGGACCAGGCCATTAGGCACACCCCTCTTCCTGGGTGCTTATTCATTTAAGGAATCCCTTCGCTGTTTTCAAAGACTCTAAATAAGCCCTACCTCTCTTCTTCTGCATCACTGTGGTGGCCCCTGGGTGGGCTGCCCAGTGCCTGGGCCCCAGTGTCCCCCATCTATGAAATGTCCTGCTCAAGGCAGGGTGCCAAGCCCGGAGCATGTCCTGAGAAGCCTCCCGGGGATCCTCACACTCACCCTAAGGATGACATCACAGGTCCCAGCACGGGGCACACAGAGGGGAGAGCAGAGCCTGAGGTCACACAGTGAGGCAGGGGGGGGAGTGGACCCTCCAGGACCTGAGGTACTGAGTGGTCATGAGGATGCATGTTCTCTGCTTTGTGGGGCCTCCTGGCCCAGAGAGGCCCGGAAGCCTGCCCTAGCTCTCCTAAGTCTCTCGCAGGCTCCTCAGCCCCCTGGGGCCTGGCCTGACAACATAGAAGGGAACCCTTGGGAGCCTCCATGGGGAGGGGAAGGCCATGAAACTCATATTTGGAGGCCAAGGAGCATGAGGACCAGCCTGAGCACCTCATGCTGTTGGCAAGCCCACAACGCGGACACACAGCCCCACACACAAGCCCACCACAGCCTGTGCTCATAGTGGGAGCCCTCTGCAGGTACATTCTTCCCGTCTCATCTGGACAACTCCCAGTCTTCAGACCAGGCTCAGGGCCCCCACCCTGGACATTGACAGCCTCCGAGCCTGGGCTCAGTCCTCTTAAGCCTGGTGGTCACGGGAGGCACAAGCATAACGTTAGGGGAGAAATGCTAAGATGCCTGACTGTGGCCTGAGTATTACTATGAGGGGAGATGGGCTAGGAGGGAAGGTGGGAAGCAAAAATGGGGGCAGCTGTATTAGGATGAGGTCACCCACGGCTACGGTTTCTGGCTTTGAGCAGGAAAAAGATTCACGCACAGCCTTGGGTCCTGCCCTCCAGGGCAGACAGTCCCTTCGCAATTTCTTAAAATAAGAATGAAGGCCCGCAGAGACAGGTCTCCAGGCATAAGGAGATCCCACATGCACCCACAGCACCTGTCTGTCCTCCTGACTCAATTCTTGCCAGCTGGGCACAGGCAGACTCCTGATAGGCCGTGGTAGTTGGGGGCAGGTGCTCAGAATCAATACTTGGCTCCTATCTTGGTGTCTCCCCTTACTGGGTAAATCATGTAATGGCCCTCAGCCTCAGTTTCCCCATCAATGAAATGGAAGTAGCGTCAGTCCCAGGCTCACAGGGTTAAATAAGACAAGCCCATGAAGAGTCCAGCCCCACACAACAGTCAAGGTTTAATCAGAGGCAGCTGCTGTTCTCACAAGAGACCCAGTGAAGGCACCCTCAGGCCCAGCGGGTAGTAGCAGGGGGGAATCCTTAGGCTGGACCAAGGGCCCCTCTGTCTACTCCCAGGCGGGGGGGAACCCAGAGTGAGCTAATCCCAGGGCTGCTGCTCCATTTCCGGGCATTCATCTGTGCCTGCAGCCGGCCTTCCGGCTTTAGAAGGCAATGGCTGCTCGGGAACGTAAGGGCAGCTCTCTGCTTTCCTGCTAGCTCTCAGGCCAGCGTCCCTCTCCCAGCCACCACTTCCTGTGGTCAAAGGAGGGGCCTGGGATCCTTCTCAGAGGCGCCACCTTCTCTGGGATCCTGGGCCCAGTGGTTGCTGGGACAGGCCAACAGACAGAGCTGCCTGGACTGACTCCAACCCAGTGACCACCAGTAGGGGTGTGGGGTAGTATGCAAATGAGCCCGAGCAGGTGGGGCTCACCTTCTAGATCCCTGGGTTGACAGGGCTCACCACCACCACCCAACCCCTAACACAGAGCAGGGGTGGCCCTCTGGCCTCTTCCTCTTTTGGGCTCCTCCTCCTCCAGCTGCTTCCTCCTTTTCCTCTGGTGTGGATACCACTTCCCTGAGAGGCCCAGCCCTGCCATGCAGACCCCACTGCCCCTCCACCTGCCCAGGGCATAGCAGGTGCTGCCATCGACACCCCGGAATCCACCAAACCACAAACCACCTTCTCAACAAGCCATATATGATGCACCTTTAGGCTTTGGCTCGCACTGGCCTGGCATTCGCTGCCAAGCCTTGGACATCCATGCAGAAGTGCCCAGCCAACGTCTGATTATTCCGAGGACATTGTTCTTCGCAAACCACCAAGACGGTCACAGCCCCAAGAAGCAACAATGGGATGAGGGTGAGGGTGGGTTGGGGTTTAATAACAACAAGAGCTCCAGGCTAGAGGGGGCCCCACCCTGCATTTGTGGCTAAGGGAGAGGCTGCCTCAGAGCATCAGGTACCAGAGCCACCATCAAAGGGCCTAGTTCTCTGCCCTACCTAGGGCACCTTGCAAGGCATTCTTAGTTGGGGCCCATGAGCTGTGGCCAGCCAGAACCTGCTAACCCTTTCCCCCCTCACTGAACTCCTAGGTTGGGACTCTTGCCCTGAGCTGTTGGGAAGATGGGACATAGGCTGGCCTAGGCCCTGTCCCCCTCTGCCCTGTCCTGCCTCCCCCACAGCAGCAAGGGGTGTTAGGGAGGCAGTCTCAGGCTCTGGTCAGACTGCCTTATCCTCTGCTGGGGCTGTGGTGAATCAAGGCCCTGTCCCTCAGTGGCGAAGAGCTCATTGTGGACAAAGCTTCCTCCATCCAGGTCCTGCCAAAAGAATGGGTGGCTTTTAGAGACAAAGACCAAGAGAGGCACAGCCAGGGACTGATATCAGGGGTCAATGTGTCGGCCTGTGGCTCAAGCCTCCACAAGTTTTAGACCCTGCCGTGCTGGAGGCCTAGGGACCTCAATGGGATCCGATCAGGCCCCACCCCCAGCACTACCTGCTGTTACTTGCAGGGCAACGTTTTCACGCCTAGGACACCAACAATGCCACCCAGTGACCCAGTAACTCAGGCCAGCCCAGGACCAACCCTGACAGGCTGCCCAGGCCCCAGGGTCCCTGACCATGCCAGCCCCTATCTGGCAGGCAGCCTAGGCTCCACCTCAAGCACAGCGGGTGGCTGGAGGCTGCTTTGGCCTGACATAGAAGCTGTGCTCCCCAGCTGCCTGGGCTTCACCTCCAGGCACAATGGCATCCTTCTCTGTCCTTACCACTGCACGGCCCTCTGCCTGGGGTTCTCCACCCCCGACCTCCTGAGACCCCCTTAGCTGAGCTCCAGCATCATTTCCTTTGCAGAGCCACCCTGATTCACCCAGCCTTCCAGCTCAGGGGCACCCCTCGAAGGACCCGGTCTCATGCCTCCCCTAGAGGTGCGACCTCTCAGGTTGCCTGTACCAACTCTAGGGTCATGGGCGGGGGCTTAGCCCCGCAGGACTGGACAGAACACAGACAGAGGGGGTCAGAAATGACTCAGACCTCTGCTCACTCCCCAGCGTGGGAGCGCCCGCACTGCCCAAGCTGAAAGACAAAGCCTCACCCAGTGGGGCCAGGGGGGTTGGGGATGGGAAGAGGAGACTCAGAGGCCCAAGCCGCCCCGCCTCCCATTCAAATGCTAATGAGTTCCAGAAGGGATGGCAAAAGCTGGAGAAAAAGGGGGGTAAGGGAGCTGGAGGCTGGCCCAGCTACACAGACCCCCAGGAAGGTGGCTCAGCCCCCAGAAGTTGGGCTTATGGTCCCCAGGGCAGTCTGTCACTCCAGCTAGCACCAACTGTCTACAGACCTCAGTCTCCCCACCTGCTGTGAGCAGTGCCTGAAGGCAAGGAAGGGGGTTCCCCAGGGCCTCCATACTGGGGCCAGGCAGCCTCTAGGCTGGGGAGATCCCTCCCCACCAAACTCTCAGTTCTGTAGGAGTCAGCAGAGGATCCCTCACCCATTTTCACACCTCTAGGCTTTGACCTACTGTCCCAATACCTGTGGCTGCAGTCAAGCACCTCAGGCCGCAGGTTATGGATGGACAGCAGGATGCCTACCAGGGTTTCACCTGTCGCTGGGTTTCTCAGTCAGTGCACTAGGTGGAGCTGGGATTTGAACCCAGATCTAGTGACCCCCAAAACTGGTGTAGGGAGGATGAACCCTCCTCCCCTAGGCTAGGAAACACCCACCCTGGGAAGGGCTTGGGAACCTAGGCCAGGCCTTCCTCCCTCAGTGCCCTTGCTGAATTGGTCCCTCTGCTCCCAATGCCTGGCTGTGTAATAAATGTTGGTCATGTTTCAAGGCCACCCAGAGGACCCCTTCTCCAGGAAGCACCCTCCCCCATTACCCAGCCAACCAGGATCCCAAGCTAGCATATCCCACTATCTCCAGCTACACTAAGCCCCAAAGCAGCAGCCCCAGAATTACTTATCCCAGTTCATGGATCTGCTCAATAGTTTTGTTCTTCCCATACACCCTGATTAGGCACCCACAGTGTGCCAAGCCCTTTGCTAGAGACATGGACAGGACAAAGGCCACAAAACACCCTTATTTCTTTTTTGGTAAACCTAATGGAGCCCTCATATGTGAAGTCTGCACTGGCCAGGCCAGGAACTCTGGTAGCACTGCTTTGGTCTGGAGTAGGGCTGGTATTGGCAACTCTGCTCCCCACACCAAGCTGCCATGCCAGGAAAAACCCTCTCACCAGTGTGTACCCCATATGCCTCTGCACAGGTGACAGTGCTGTGCCCGTTTGCTGCCCCAGGGCTGTGGGGCAGCCCCAGCCCCAAGAGCTAGACAGGCCTGCAACAGTCCCCAAATGGCCTAAGCTGAAAGGAAGGCTACAAAGCCACTCTCCCCTACTACTTGTAGGGAGGCCCTACTGTGTGCTGTGCCCTGTGACAGGCTGCAGACTGGTCAGCAAAAGTTACGCATGCAGTGGAGTAAGGGCTAATCTCTGAGGTGACAGAATAGCCTGTGGTGAGACCAGGAGGAAAAAAACCTAAGGAACTTCTCTCTCACTGTCTTCACTCCCACCCCACCAGTCACTGGCTCTATATTGAGCCTTTGCCACCTGCCCATGATACGCCAGGCTGTGGCTCAGCAACCACCTTCTTACTCCTCCATCTACCCATCCCCAAGACCAAACTCAGACCAGTAGCACTTCCTTCATTCAACAAACAGACAAGAAACATCCAGTAGGTGCCAGGCTCCGTGCTTGGCATGGAAGGCTCCGAAATGAACAGGACACAGCCCTGCCCCTGTAGTCTCAAGGAAGGGCAGCTGTGGCCCATGGCAAAGACCATGCTCTGATGACAGAAGTGCCAGGAGCCAGAGGAAGTGCTTCCCAGCCAGCCGCGGTGAAGGGGGTTGTCAAGGAAGGATCAGGGCGGGGATCCCTGAGTCTTGCAGAACAATCCAGTAGGAGCCAATGAGATGGAAATGGGGAACGCACATCCAAGGAAGGAAACAGATGCAAAGTGCCAGGGGCAAAAAGGAAGAGCTGTCTTTACAACCTGAAGCCTTCATGGGGACAAGGATGCGCACCGTCTCTCTTTTCTCAAGCCCATGCCAAGTCAGAGACACCTCCAAACTCACACTCTGGCTTCCTTTCTCCTAAGTGCTCAGCCCAAGGCTCCAAATCCCACCTGTGGATAGCCGGTAGGGCCGGTATTGGCAACTCTGCTCCCCAAGCTGCCAGGAAAAGCCCTCTCACCAGTGTGTGCCCCATCTGCCTCTGCACAGGTGACAGTAATATGCCCGTTTGCTGGCAGGGCTATCCAGGACTACCCAGGACAGGAAGGAGCCAGTATGTGGGTGGGGCAGCAGGCGTGGTTCTGGCTGGGAAGGAAGGCTGGCAATCGCCCAACCTGAGTCCCGTTGCCTGGACAGAGTCCTTCCCGCTATGTGGGACAGGTGCCCAGCACTGAAGCTGCCCCAGCTGGGCTCCCATCACCTCCTTGTACCTGGATAGGAAAGGAGTGGCCAGCTAGGACCCTGCCCCATGCAGCTACGCAGTTATGGCAGACTGGGGCCTCAATTTCAGGCAGAGCTTGGTCTCCCAGCCCCTGGCAGTGCACCCTGTGCAGGGTCTTAGCGCCCATCCCACACTCCCACAGGAACCTCCATGAAGCCCCTATTCTCCCCAGCCTGGGCCCAGGCACTCCTCTGGCCCAATTCCAGGAAGCCCATTTCATGGGGGTGGGGGGTGGGAGTGGGGGACGCAAAGCCAGAGGGGCAGGATGCAGAAATGGACTCCCGAGCCTAGAAAATGCTGAGCCGTACCCTGAACCCCTGGTTGTGCCAGCCCAGTGTGGGAGGGGTTGCCAGGCCCCAAACCTGAGCTAGGCTCCTAGGAGCAAGACTGGTGGGATGGGGTCCAGGCACAGAACAGCCCAGGAGCCCTGTCCCCCCCCCCAGCCCCATGGCCCAGTGCCTTATCTCAGCGGCTGCAATAACTCTGACGGGCCTGGGAAGGGGCTGGCGAGAGGCCCCTGGGCAGGCACTGGGAGGCAGCAGTACCAGAAGCACCTTTCCCAGACCCAGCGGGCAGCAGCCACGGGCATTCCACCACAGCGACACCCACTCACTGCTGCTACCGCTGCTGCACTCCCAGCACAGAGACAGGAAGAGGCAAGCGCCCAACGCAAAACAGCCCAGGAGGCTGGGCCGCCGCCCCTTCCCGCCCCTTCTCTTCCTCCCGCAGCGTCGGAGCGGATGCCATTTTGAAACCTCGGGGCTGTGCCCCCGAGGCCAGGCCCCCAGGGACAGTCAACAGATGGACGCGTGACGAAAGACACTGTCCCTCGGCCATACGCCCCTCGGCCATATGCCCAGCGTGAAAAGCCCCACTTTTCACAGTTTGGGAGCCCACAGCAGCTCTGAGGCTGAGGGGCCACACCCCCCCATACACCATCTAGCCTCCAACGCTGCTGCAGGGGGGGGGCTTCCCTCCCTCCAACCCCGAAACCTCCCCCAAATCAGGCTGCCACAGGGCACCGCACACCTGCTCCCAGTGGGAGGCTGGATGGGGCAACTACAGGGCCCACAGTCTTTGTAAAAGTCCACCTCAGATGCCCACCCCCATCTGGCCCCCCCAACTCCCCATCCAGCTGGCCCACCACTTGCTCCTCACAGGGCCTCAAGATCCAACAGGCCACCCACTCCCGGAGGCCACATCCTAGGCCTTTAGGCCCACCGGCACCCGTCAGCAGAGCGCCTCGGCCCGCCCGCCAGGGCAGCAATATGTCGGCTGGCTGTCTTACCACTTCCACTTCCCCCCACCTCTCAAGCAGCCACCATCTTCCCTGGCGTTGGAGGCGCCACAACCCAAACTCCTCCACACTCCCTCCTGCTCCCCAGACCTCCCCTTCACCGGCCCAGACCCGGCGTAGAAGCTGGGACATGGATAGCCGGCAGTATCTCCCTGGGATGCAGAGGCCTGGGCCCTCCCCAAGTGGGACCGGTGAAGCCTTAGTCTAACCCCTTGGGGGTCTGAGCCACCTCCTCCCAGCCTGGCCCACCCGGTGCAGGAGGGGTGGGGGACTCTGGGAAAGGCCAGAGTGTGAGAGAGGGCTTAATGGAGGGGGAGCGGCGGCGTTGAGGAGTGATGCGGGCAGAGAGGGACGTGGTGGGCCAGATACAGGCAGCAGAGGTCTTTAAGCGTTTGGGGGTTCCAGCTGGAGAGAGGGTTCATGAGCAGGAATGGTTTCCCACGTGACATCAGGGTGCACAGGTGGAGGATATAGGGTCCCGTGTAGAGATGGAGAACAGGGTGGGAAGGAGGGAATGGGGGTCTGGCAGGGGCCCTGAGGATACTCCCGCCCAAAAGGAATAGGGGGAGCAGGTTAGGGGGAACAGGTGGTGCCTGAGAGTGGGGGCCGAGTAGGGTTCTGGGGGTTTGGGTAAAGTCTAGGGAAGGATGGAAGGGCAAGACAGGGGCTCTGAGGTCTGTGCGGTTGGTCAGTAAAGGTGAATTTTCAAGTAGGGTTCTGGATAGCTTATGTTGAGGCACCGGTGGCCGGGTTTGGGGGTTTGGGGTCTGGAACGAGTTGAAGGTCTGATCTAGAGTCTGGGCTATATATCAGAGGTCGAGGCCAACCCAGAGTTTTGAACCATTATTTGGGTGTCCTGGCCAAGCCAGGTCTGGGGGTTCAAATCTAGATGTGGGGGTCCAGGCCAAGTCTGGGAGTTCAAAGCCCTAGCCTGGAGGTCAAAGTCCTTGGTGGGGGTTTGGGGCGGGGAGTCGGGGGTCCCAGCGCAGGGCGCGGCCTCACCCAACAGCAGCAACTTCACCTCCCGCGCCGCCTTCTCTCCGTCTTCCCTCAGGTTCCTATCGATCATCTTGGAGCGCTCGGCCGCCGCCTTGTCTTCGGCGCTCACGGTGCAGCCCATCCTGCCGTCCGCCGGCCCGGCCGCCGCCCGGCCCCCACACGGCCCCCGGCCCGGCTTGGCCCCGTGCGCGACCCACTCCGCTCCCGCCGCCGGCTCTGCTAGGGTAGCTCTCGGGTCGGCAATTGCGAGCGTCTGCGGGCGGTGCCTTCCAGGCCTTAGCGCACCGACGGCGGGGCGGGCCGGAGGTGGGGCCGGAACGAGCCAGGCCCAGGACTGTGCCGGGGCGGGTTTGTAGGCGGGGCCATGGGAGATCCGGGGCCGGTGATTGGCTCGAGGGCCGGACTGCAGGCGGAGCCACCGCCGAGGGAGAGCCGTAGAGGTATTGCCAAGCCCAGAGGGATAGGACTCAGGGCGGGCTGCAGGCGGGGCCGGGCTCCGATTGGGTGCAGAGCGCCTGGGGCGCAGCCCAACGACGCGGCGGGAGGATCTTGTAGCCTGAGGGTGGAGATCTGGTGCACCTTGCGGGCGGAGCAGGAAGCAGCCCTCTAAGCTTCTGCGAGTTGTGCGAGCAGGCGGGGTGGAGGAGGCGTGTCCTTGTCACTTGTTAAAGTTAATAAACCCAGTCACCTTGTTTGGAGATCTACAGAGCCCAGAGCCTCTCTGGACTGCGGCTTTCTCCATCCTAAGGAGGGTTTGGCCCTCTTCTTTTTCTGGGTTACGGTTTTAAAAAAAGAAGCCTATTGCCACCTCTACATCTTTGCTGGGTTGCCTTTTCTGATCATCCAAGACTTAATCGATCCTTCTCAGTTCTTCTAGGAGGCATTCTCCAGCAGGTAGCCATCCTGAACTCCCGTCTGGGGCTCAGCAACCAGGACGCAAGACAGGAGAGGGGAGGGGAGGGGAGGGGAGAGAGATGCCACCTGACTTCTGGAAATATAAGTGGCCATGATCTTATGGACTGACCCCACTAGACAGCGGCTACAACCCTATAACCAGACAAAGGTGGGGTGGAGGCAGCAGTGTTGCTAGTGCAACAGCCGAGGTGGCCCCAACCCAAAGCCAAGGAAAGTCCACAAGGCCAGGAGGGGAGCTGGCCACCAAAGCTTGGTCACCCACAGCCCCCGTTCAGCGGACTCCCTTCTTCCTACCCTGGCACACATCTTTCAGCTCCCAGTCCTCAGGCTCTCTGCTCTCCCTGGAGTGTCTGTAACCCTATCTCAATGGCTCCCTTGTTGAGGAGCCATTGGCCTGTAAGTCCTCCAACGGTTCCCCCTGGGCTCCCTCCTTTCTGGAGCCAAAGCTCAGACAGGCGCTGCCACAAGCATGCAGCAAACATGGTGAAAACACATAATGCCCACCCAGTGACACAGACACTCAGAGATATGCTCTATACAGGGCCTCTAATCCACAGAACACTATAAAAATGGGTGCACATAGCCAAGAACACAGCCTGTCTGAACAGACTCGCCTCTTTCCCCACCAGCTCGGCCCTGTGCTTGAGAGCTGATCCTCCCTCCTCAGGCCTCCCCAGCCTGCTCCTAGCAACAGCCAACAGCTCTTGCAGTTGCTGGGCAACAGGAAGAACCTGTCAGCTCCCTAGAGGCCAGGCTCACCAACGGTGGGTAGATACAGACCCCAATCAGTGGAGGCAGGGCAGGATGGGGCCACTGGGAAGTGTGGCCTTCCCCAGCCCCAGGCCAGGTCGTGTGGTCCTTGCACCCTTCCCACCAGTTAGCCACTCCCTTCCAGTTATGTGTTCTTCCTAGAAAGTCCAGCAACCCCTGCTTCCATCCCTCCTGGCTGCTCCCTCTCCATCTCCATGGGGGCCTCTAGGGCTATGGCTAGGCCTCTGTTTGCTACTCCAGTCACATACCTCCCACTCCAGTGGCTCAGCAGAACCCCACAGTCGACTTCAGCCCGGCTTCTCCGCTGATCACCAGTCCGGTGTCCACCACTGCTCTGAAGCCTGCCCCAGACACTTTGGACACCCCCACTGGCCCGGCTCCTGGGCTCACCACCTTGTGACCTCTCACAAGCCAGAGCCATGACTTCCCCTCCCCACCCCTGCATCCTGTCAGCTTCTTCCCCTCCTCAATTCCCCCTCAAATGTGTACCTGTTCTCTATCCCCACAGTCTCTTATTCTAGACCTCCAGCCTCCTCCCTGACTCTGCTGTTTCCCCTATAGTCCATCTTCTACATGGCAGCCAACGGGATCCTACTGAAAGAAATCACCTCACTCTCTTGCTCACAAACCTTCTGTGGCTCCCCAGTGCCCTGAGGATAAAGCCCACAAACGCGGTTTGGACCGTGCAGGAGATAGAGGTGGTAGTGTGGAGATTGACAATAACGACCCTGGGGAGCAGTCTGCAAACTTGCCAACTGCGTATTATTTTGGACAAGTACCAGAAACTCCCCGTGCCTCAGTTTTCTTATCAGTAAAATGGGGCTAACATTACTATCTACCCACCTCACTGGCTAAGGTCAGGAAAAAGGCAGTGTAGGTGAAATGTTCAGAATGTGAGTGGCACATGGAAAGTCTTCACTAGGGGTGAGTTGTTATAATAATAATTTCTGCAGCGCTCTGTATAGACTGTCCCCGCCCAAGGTTCTCGTCTCCTTCCACTTGCATCACACCAGCATTCTCGCATTCTGACTTGCCCCGTGCTCCCCACCCTCCTTTTCCTCCCCACTGATCACCTTCCCCACTCACCCCTCCTCCCATCTTTCCTTCCCTGGCTGTGAGCTGGGCCTCTCTGACCCCCAGTGTCCTGGGGCATTTCCCTCCCCAGCCAGATCCCAGTGTCCTGGTGGTGAATCTTTCCCGCCTGAGTCTCTGATTCCAGACCCCAACAGCATAATCCTTGAGGGTGGCAGGTAAATATATGTCAACTTAAATGAATGAATCACACAAACGCTATCCCACCCCTCCAGGGGTCCCTGATCCCCGAAGCTGGGAGAGGTGTAAACAACGAATCCTGCTGACACTGTAAAAATATTTGCCATAGTTGTGTGTGCAGAGAAGGGAGATACTAAGGTCAGGGAGCCTTCTTGGCGGAGGTGATGTACAGAGTGCTAGAGGAAGAAGAGCACTGAGGAAGAAGTGTTCCGGGAAGAGGGCACAGGGAGTGGCACTGGCAGGGTGGTTTTGGGAAAGGGCCGGGGAGAAAATCAAGGCTCAGGGCTGAAGAAACCCCTTGCTTTACAGCTGAGGCAGCTGAGGCCAGAGGGGCCAGGACTCATCCACGGTCATACAGTGAGGACGTCACAGGCACCTGCCACCTTCACACTTGGGAACCCAGGAGTCCTTTTGAAAGATATTGTTTTAGGGGCAGGAGTGGCTGCCTAAGCAGGGCCTCATGGGCACCAGAGGGGGTATGACTTGTCCCTGTGCACGCCAGCCCAGCATCACCTGGACTAGACCAGGGGTCAGCAAACTTTTTTTTTTTTTTTAAAGATTTTTATTGGTGAATTGGGGGTATGGGAACTGCGCTGAGAAATTGGGGAAAGGGGAACAGACAAGTTGCTGTCGTTTTGTTCTTCAGTCTAGTTGTGGAGGACGTTGCTTCACTGGCCCAAGTTGGCACCATCATTGCGCTCTTCCCAGGTGAGGCACATCAGTCGTCGGCTTCTGGACGGCCGCTCACTGCGGCTGCTGGCCGCTCACGTTGGCTGCTGGCTACATCCGGTAGCCCATGGCAACCCACTGCCACAGGGGCTGCAGCCTAAGCCGTCGCCGGCGACTCATGGCAGCCCAGCTCCAGGTTGAGCTGTTGTTCAGCATCTTAGCTGTATAGGGCAGTGTCACTGGCCCTCATATGTGGGATCCGAACCGGGGCCCTCTGGCATCCCAAGCGAGTTCTTAACCATCGCGCCACTCGGCCGGCCCCCAAACCAGTTCTTAACCATCGTGCCACTCGGCCGGCCCAAGCAAACTTTTGAGACGGAAGAGCCGCCAGGGGTCAGCAAACTGCGGCGCGCAAGCCTCTGAAGTAAAATTGAAAATGAAAATAAAACAAAACTATCATAGTTTCATATATAAAATTTTTAAAGGATATTATTCACATAATGGTTATTATGTAAAAATATATTTATGGCTCTCGAATAATTTTTAAATTGTTGTGAAGGACAGGATTGGCTCTTCCAGGGGTAGGCAAACTTTTGAGACAGAATGTACCCAAAGAGCTGCATGTGGCTCGTGAGCCGCAGTTTGCCAACCCCTGGACTAAGCCATAAAAGACAGTGAAATGACATCCAACAGAGCTGAGGGTGGCACTTCAGTTGGAATGGAGAACGGCTTACCCAGACAGCCAGAATAGCCTTGGGGCTCACTACAGGCCACACAGCAGGTCCAGCTTTTCCTGAGTTCCTATAGTGCACCAGGCTGAGCAGGGTGAGGAAGAGACCCCCTCAGTGGGCTGTGACACCCCAACCTACAGGCTCCAGGAAGGGGAAGCTTCTGGCACTTCCCTAAAGGCAGTTTCAGAGTGGGTGTGTCTGCCCCACCCAGAGTCCAGGAACAGGCAGGACCCCACAGGGACCCCAAGTCCGGGATCCTGACCACCCACCTCCATGGCTCTCAGGCGGCAGGGAGTCCCTGCAAGGCCTTGTGACCACCAAATCACAGCCTCGCAAACGGCCTCAGCAGCTTTTGCTAGTAGGCTCAGCGGCTAGAGCTGGCCCCTCCCTGCAACCCTCAGCCAGGCTCCACCTCCTGGTACATCCCCTGCACGTCCCCCTTCCTGCTTCTTAGCCCAGCAGCCGTTCTGAGATTGGAGTCCGCTATGCTGTCCTCTCTGTCCCTTCCTTCAAACCTCTCTTCCCAGGCTTTTGTCCCTCCAAAAGGAACAGTCCCAAGCCTGGGAGGCCTTGGGGTCCAGGGTCCCCCTTCCTGGTCATCCACCTCCTTCAGAAACAATTGGCTTTGGCCTGGAGAACTCAGGCCCCAAATACTCCTTGCCAGAAGTTTCTGGGTAGGCCAGGCGGCTTCACCTGACACGGGAATGGGGGGTGGGGGGCAGGAGAATTTGGGAGGAGGGGTCATCTCTTCAACTAGTGGTTACCGTGAACATATTGTGCTAAGAACCCTAAGATAGGGGAGGCAGCTGGGACCCTGCCCTCCAGGAGTACGTGCCAAACAAAGTAAAGAGGGAAATGAACTGCAGTTTTGGAGAAAATCAACAGGGTGACACAGGAGCCACTGGGAGGTGTGTGCCGTCTGAGGAGGGAAACTTTGAGTGATGAGAAGGGACCAACTATATGACAAGCCAAGAGAAGAGGGTGATAGGTAGAGGCAACCAAAAATGTAGGAAGGGGCTGGGTGTTCCTGGAACAGACAGGAGGCCAAGCCTGGCCAGGATAGCTAGAGCAAGAGGGACAGTGGTGTGAGAGAGGACTGCCATGAGGCATCACTGAGGAGTAGGGCAGGCAGGGGGTTCCCAAGTCCCCAGGGGATGGTGAGGTAGGAGTCGGACTGAACCTGCAGCAGGCACCAGCATCTAGCCAGACTCTTGTCTGGCCCTACAAATCCAACTGGTCTTGGCACTCAGGGTGATACTGATATGACTGGGAGAGAACTGTTCAGTGCCTTGGGAGGGGACCCAGGGAGCCCTCAGGGCTTTGGGGCCAGGGTCTGAGCTGAGCCCTGCTTTGTCCTTGAAGAGTTCATGGCCAACCTGCCACTGTGCCTGCCACATAAACAGCCTCTAAAGGCTACCTCCTCTGGGAAACCCAGGGTCCTCAGAGGGCCTGGGGAATGATAATCAGCCCTATCCCCAGGAGCCACTTCTCTGCTCACCCTGTTGCCTAACCCTCCCTGTCATGCTGTCCAAAGGCTGGGGCTGGTAGCCTCTCCCACGACTCGTTAGGCCTTTATTAGCACTGCTTTCTGGAATTTAATTTAATGAAGGAGAAAAACAGCCCTAATGAAGGTGATGCAATAGCAAGTAGCTCATGAGGTGCCTCCAAGGCTAAGCCACCTGGACTCCCAGGCTTCCTATAGATGGTGACCAGGAGTCGGGAGGAAGAGAAGAAGGGGGACCTGACCTGGGATGGATTCTGACAACTGAACCCTGGGAGCATAGGACATTGCTTTGCTTAATTGCAGGGAGCAAATGCTGTGACTTAAGCCAACTAGACAGAGTTAGAGAAATGAGCCTGGTGGGGGACTGCTTCAGGCTCATGGAGAAAAGCTTTTGAGATGCTATCAGCCAGTGCAAAGGCCCTGAGGTGAGGACCAGCATGGTGTGTTATAGCACAGGCCAGGTTGTGGTCCAGCGCCAGGGATAGTCAGCAGAGGCCAGATCAGGGTCATGGGGAAGGGAAGAGTTTAAATTTTGTTCCAAGTGTGACAGAAACTATTGGAGGGTGTTAAGCAGGATGACACGATCTACTATTTTAAAGTTCCCTCTGACAGGGCCGGCCCAGTGGCTCAGTGGGTTAAGAGCGCGCTCAAGAGTGTGAGCTCTGAGCAACAGGGTCGCCAGTTCGATTCCCAGCCCGAGCTGCGCTGCCACTGAGCTGCCAACAGGTGGCAGGATGGCTCAGCTAAAAAATAAAAAAATAAAGTTCTCCCTGGCTGCTATGGAAGAGTGTATCCTGAGGACAAAAGAAGGCAGGGAGAGAGGCAGGGCGTGGCCACCAAGTAGCACAGGTGAGGGTACTGGAGTGAAGCCTGTGAAGACTGGGCTGCCCATGTCCCCTAGAGAAGGGAGCTCTGCAAAACGCGGGGGGGGGGGGCACGGTAAGCAGGTGACATATAACTGGGCTGAGCTTGTTTACTCCAGCAGGTCTGGGCTGGCTGGGCCCCTTTCAGCCTTACTCACAGGCTTGGCCTCTCCTCCAAAAGGACATTGCTCAAACATGTAAAGAAAACCAGTCTAAAGGGGTTCCCTCAACCCCCATATCTACTCGCCCACCTTTGAGCACCTCCACTGCTGGAGTTCCCATCCTAATTACTCCATCGATAGGAAGTCTTCCAGCCTTGCCCACAGGTCTTGGCCAGCGCCAAACTCCTCCAGGACCCCCAGGACTGTATTTCTCAAGGTAAAAGGCCAGGAGACTCAGGCGTGGGGCAGAGAGCTGTGCAGGGTGCAGCTTTGTAGACCAGAGGCCTCCTGCCCCTGACTCCGTCCCTGCCCTGGGACCCCGCAACCCTGCCTGCCCAAGGCCCACCTCAGTCCCATAGCACCCCGCCTCCCTAGGTTCTGGCGCTCACGCTCCGCCCACGGCGGGCCTCCCCCAACTCAGGACTCCCCACCTCAGCCGGAAAAGGCCTCCGCGCGCGCTACCCCGCCTCTTCCGGGGCCTCTCTAGGCCGGAGCGCGAGGTTTCGGTGGCCGCCAGCGACCATGCAAGGCTTCGCGGGCAACGGCGCCCCCTGGCGGGCCTGGGGCAGAGAGCGGGAGCAGAGGCTGGCCCATCTCCTCTCCACCGGATTAGAATCTGCGATCACCCCCACAAGGGTCAGTCCCCTCGCCTTGTTTGCCTTCGGTCCCGGCACCGCCTCCGCCGATCTGCCACTCGGTGGCCAGAGAGGCCCTCCCTGCACAGAGCAGCAGCCTTTCGGCGTCCTCTTGCTCGGAGCCCTCCGTGGCGCCTTAGCGCCCTCGCCCTGCTCTGACCCCAGCCACCCAGGCCCTCCTCCAGCCGTCGCCACCCTAGGCCCATCCTCAGATCATCCAATGACACCCGCCTTTCTCCTTCTTCTGGTCCTGGCATCTTCACACCCTCCGATATAGGGTGCTCTCTTGCCTCCACCTCCCCAAATTCACAGCGGAGATTAGATGCTGATTTGGGTGATTATCCTGGTAGGAACTCCCCCTGATCCATGAAGGTCGTGCAATTCGGTGCTCGACGCCTGCGCCAAGCCCGGAGCCGTGTACGTAGGGGGGGCTCCGGGTGCCCGCCAAGTTTGACTCCAAAGACGTGGGCAGCATAAGAGGAACTGGGTAATACTTGGAGGGGCTCTCAGAACGCTTGGTCAAGGGTGAGTCTGGGAGTCCAGCCCCTTGCTCCGCTCTGGAACCCCTCCAATGTCAGGCCGCCCGTGGAGCTACGTGTCGGGTGGTTCAAGGGGCAGCCCAGGCTTCGGACGTTGAGCGCTAGGGGGCAGCAGAGGCCGCCTTTTACCCGTTTGATAGGATTAAGTCGCTGCCTAATCCTGTCCACGTCTGGCAGTGCCTGGCAGGACAGGTTTGCAGGCATGTGTGGTTTTGAAAGCAGTTTTGTTCTTTCAGAATTTTTTCCGGGGCTACTTTTTCTTTTTAAGTAACTTACAGTCAATTATAACTTTGAAAGTTAGTTGTTGGATGACTATAACTTGAGATCAAGACAGACATATGATGATTCCTCTGGGTGCCTCTGTAATGTCCTTGGCTGCGTCATCGACCCACGATGTTCCTAGCTACCAGCACACGGCCAGGCTGGGCAGTTGTTACCCTGCATGCTCCCTGATGCCAACTGTCCAACCTCCATCTACTGTCTTCCAGCTCAGTTTCTCCAGGGCCCTGGCCCAGAAGTACTTTACCTACCCCCAACCCACCATCCTACCAGCTTCTTCCAATCTCTAACCCTCCCTAGTTTCTTCTTCCCAGCCTTCCTTAAAAGCCCCTGTTGGCCCTGCTCCTCTCACTTCACACAAGTTGTCTTTTAAGTTCCTACCTTTCTCTCCTCCAATCATGCTGGTTGGAGGTTTGCCCCTCCCTCCACAAAACAGCCCTGGTCAAGGTCTTCAGCAGCCCACATGTTGGTCTGTTCTCCACCCTCACCTCCTTAAGCACTTGATGCTGGCCTGGCTCCCCGTGCCCCCATTCTGGGTTTCCTCCCACCGCCTGGCCGTTCCTGTTCAGCTCCTTTGCTGGTTCTGCCCCATCACTCCTACCTCCTAACCGGAATGTTCCAAGGCTCAGTCTTGACTGCTGCCCTCCTCTGTCTAAACTCACCTCCCCCATCTCATCCAGGCTCCTGGCTTTAAGTACCATCCACTCGCTCTGCCTCCCAGATCCAAAGCTCTAGTGCTGACTACCGTACTGAACTCAGGTCACACACCCAGAAGTCTACTTGGCATCTCCCCTTTGATGTGCAGTCAGTGTTTTAAACGTTTCATTGGCAAAACTGATTTCCCTCCCAAGCCTGCTCCCTCAGTGCATGCAGTGGCAGCTCGGTCCCTAAACAGGCTTGGTGTCACTCTCAACTTGTCTCTGCCCCTCTCCTCTTACCCAAACCATCAGGACAAGCACCTCTACCTTCAGGACAAGCCCAGCATTTCACCCCAACTATGTCACCACCTAGGCTGAGCCGCTCCACATGTTTGTCTAGAACAACTGCAGTAGCCCTTGTGTGGGTGTCACCCTTGGCTTCCCAACCCCTGTCCAGAGTCTAGTCTCAAAGCAGCAGCCAGAATGATCCATTTAAAAGTTGGAGTTGCTACTGAGTCAGATTTTGCCCCTCCTGTGTTCGGGACCCTGCACTGGCTCTTATCGTTCCCAGAGAAAAATCCAAAGCCCTTAAGGTAGCTGACATCTGCCCCTCTCATTAGCCCCCACCTGCCTCTTCTGTCGTCTCCCACATCACCTAACATCAGCTACGGTGGCTTCCTGGCTGCTCCTCTCACACGCCAGGCACATTCTTCCTCAGGGCTTTGCAGTGGCTGATCCCTCTGGCCGGGACCTGTTTCCTGCAGGTTCCACATGGCTTCCTCCTTCTCCAAATCTCTGATTAAATGTCCTTTTCTCAGTGAGGCCCACACTGACCCACCTTGGGACCCCCTGTCCTCCATCACCCTTACCTTGCCATTTTAATCCTTATAGTACTGAGCCTCTTCTAATAAATGATATAACTTATGGATTATGTTTCATGTTTCTGATTCAAATCCAATCCCCCACCCAGAATGTAAGTCTTCGATTTGGGCACTGCTGTGTGCACAGGTGCTGGCACATAGGGAATCTTAATAAAAACGTGTCGAATGAACTAATGAATACCCTTTCGACTGATCGACAAATGTGTGCCTGTGCACACAGGCGAGCTGGGTGCAGGCAGGGAGACCAAGGCCCAGGCTTTGGTCCCTTTTCCTCGTCTATATTTACTTACTTTTCTGTTACAAGCAGCCATAAGAAAAGCAGTGAAAAGAAATATAGAAGATGTCTATGCTGGACTTTCTGGCTGTTCTATCTTGTCAATATTCCAAGCAGAGCAATTTTTTTTTTCCCAGCACAATTTACTGTCAGCACATCCCCCTGGTCTGAGAGGCCTGAAGCTAGGTCTGGGGTCTTAAGAGACTCCAGGCAGTCCTGCTGCTGCTCTAACCTACAGCTTTCTTTGGGGGGAGGGAGTTTGAGAAAAGACCCCAGGGTCTGTTTGCAGGATGAACCCTACCCTGTATTGCCTCCCTCTCTCCAGGAGCCCAGGGCCCCAGGCAAGGCATCAACCCATCTGATGAGGAAGAAGCCAGAGATCCCAAGAGGGCAGCCCTTCTTGTCAGGGCACTCTGGGCTGCAGCCACCTCTAGGCCAGTGTCCAGCTCTTTTCTGGGGCCATGGGGCTCCTGGGTGAGTCCCCAGGCTGGAGTCAGGCGCCGAGGCTGATGGGAACCAGACGCAGGAAGCTCCCCTCTGACCGGCTGGCACTGCCACGGGCCTAGCAGCCACCAACTTGAGGAAGTTCTTTCTTCAGGGGTTTCCCATGCTGGCAGCCTCCTGGCCAGTTCAAACTGGATTTTTCCTGCTGCCTTTTCCTTGGCGGCCTGGCCAGGCGCAGGGTCTCTCCTAATGAGAATTTGGTGCCAAGGCCTAGGCAGCTCCATCCCGCTGGGTCCCAGCTGGTTCAGGCCTGCCCCAGGCAATCGGCAGCTTCCCAGCCCCACCTAAGTCTGCCCTGTGTCCTTGCAGCTCCTGCCCGGCTGGCTTTGGACTCCCCCACTCAAAACTCAGGCCCCACATACATGGACACACTAACCCACCTTTATTCACAGTGGGTTTTACTATTAATAAAAAGATCAGATTGACAGAGTACAGGGTCCCTGGACTTTTGTTTCCAGACTCAAGGCATTGACAGAGGGTTGACATGGCAGCCAGGGGAGGGCAGGGGGCCCTTCCATAGAGCTTCTGCAGCTGCCCCCAGCTCAGACCCTCTGTAAAGCTGCTGGGGATGCACCTCACGTTGCCTCCTTCCGGAGGCCTCTCTCTGTCCCATTTCCTGGGGCCTCATTAATTCTTCCCCACCTCACCCGTGAGAAAGCAGGTCTGTGCTGAGCCTGGCCCAGGCCCAGAGCGCCTGAGCATGCCACTGGTTGGTTTGGGAGGCAGGGGACTCGCCCTGTCCCCACCCTCATCCCAGGGGAGAAGCAGGAGTGGCCTCCATCACCATCCGTGTCCTGGTTCCCACTCTACTTTTCAGGAATCCAGGGACCATGGGGATTAACAATATAAAACACAGCTGGTCTTATGTATAATATTTATAAAAGGGGGTTTGCCAGCCAGCCTCTCCACCCCTGCCCAAGGCTGGCTCCTGGGGTCTTTGGCTCCCAGGGACAGAGCTGCTTTGGGCCCCGTCTCTCTCTTCTCCCAGCAGTGGAATGTGAGCTATGGCCCAGGCTTGGGGTGGGGGGAGTCCCAGCCTCCCCAGGACTGATGAAGGGGCAGGGCAGGGCAGGGGCCCACTGGGAATACCCACACCAGCTTTGCCCTCAAAAGAGCCCCCTGGCTCCAGGTATAGGGTGGGGATTCTGTTCCTGGTAGAAGGGATGGGAGAAGCGGACAAAAGTATCCAAGGACCTGAGCCCAAGTGCCTGTGAGGGACCTAGGGGATAGAAGGAGGGAAGGCAAGGGGGGCTGAGGGAGATGGGGCCCCAGGATGCAGACTGTGGCCCAGCCTCAAGGTAGGGGGATGGCTGCAGTTCTGGGTTTCAGCTCTATGTGCCCCTACAGGCTGTATGACCTCAGGAGGCAGCTGTCAGGCCTCAGTGTGTGCACCTTGCAAGGAGGATACGGGGCTCGGGTGGGATCTGAGGCAACAAGAGGGGAGCAGGGGCACAGCCCACCCTGCTCCCAGCTCAGGGAGGCCCTGCAGCCTGGAGGCCCAGCAGGGTAGCGGCCCAAGGGCCTTGGTCCTTCCACAGAGAGAACGTGGGGCAGGGCCAAATGCCATGGTGTTAACCACGTCTTTCTCCTCCCCCATGACTGGCCACTGGGTGAAAGAGTGCGGGCAGGGAGACGAGGATGAGCAGACAGAACAAGGTTGGGTTGTCCTAGTGGCTTCCTCCATGCCGACTGGTCCCCGAGACCCAGTCAATGACGATGAAGCTCAAGCTCATGGTCATCAGCAAGAGGCCAAGCACAGCGAAACCAAGGGCCTGTGGAGTCAGAAGTCAGCGTCAGGCCTGAGAGCAGGGCAGCCCCTCAGCCCACACCAGCCCGCTGGCCTCCAGGCCCCTCGCACCAGGATTTTTGGAGTGGACTTTGCAGGTTCCTTGTCAGTGGGCACGATGCGGAAGTAGAAGATAGCAGGGAAAATGAAGATGAGGCACGGGGCGGATGTGGCACCTGTGAAGAACAAGGCATGGCCACCTATTGAGTAAGGTTCGGGGTGGACCATTCAAATGAGATCAAACATTCTTTGTTGGGGTTGGAGTCTCAGCTTAAGACTCCACTTGAAAGCCTCCCAGATTCTGGAAAGCCCACCCGCCCCTCCTCTTTTTTTTTTTTTTTTTGCCCACCAGGGTGGAAGGCTGGTGCTGTTGGTGTCAGAAGAATCTGTCGGTGAATGAAGTCAGCAAAGAGAAAAGGCAGAGACGGAGCCTTGAGGAGTTTGGGCTCCTGGATATAGCTATTCCTGAAGGCTTTTCCACTGTTTGAGCCAGAACATTCTTTTCAGCTTAATTCATTTTGAGTCAGATTTCGGACATATACAACCAAGAATCCTGTCTATGATATGCAGCTCTCAGGTCTGTGTGTCAGCCCCAGCAGAGCTGGGTTAGGCAGTCAGTCTCCTGAGTTGGGCTACCCTAAAGATGTCTCAGAATTGCTGACCTTCCAGTTCAGAGCCCCCACTGGCTTGGGATAGTGGACAGAGCACAAAACCTGTAGTCCCATTATCCTGGGGCTGAATCAAGGCTCCCCACTTATCAGCTCTGTGGCTCTGCTACTCTCTTAATCACCCTGTACTTTAGTTTCCTCATATGTGAAATGAGGACAAGACCCAAGGACAAGACCCTCCTTTGTGGAGGCCCCTGACCCCTGGGCTCCATCCCAGGCCCCAGCAAGGAGAACTGACTAAGTGGGTCTAAGCCCTCAAAAGGGATTAGAATAGCCTTAAGAACCCAATCTCAGATGAGAGGATAAGCCGTGCAGATGGCCCAAAGTCATCACTTAAATATAGGAATCTGCCAGGATTTGCAGGAGGGAAATTCTCTGAGGCAATACCCAGCACGGCCAGACCCTCACCAATGATCCCGAAGATGCCCAGGATATTGGGGGCAAAGATGACCAGCAGGTTGATGCAAATTAGCAGACCAGTGGCAATGAGCGTGTGCCGCAGCCAGCTGAACTCTTGGTTCGGAAATAGCATCTGCTGGATGGCGCGGCGCACCTGGTGGGGGGGTCATCAATCTGTCAGCCCCATCAGTCCCACCCTCATTGGTCCAGCCACCCAGCCACCTGCCCACCGGCTCACCGGAAACAGAACGATTGGCACTGTGAGTGTGACTGCTGTCAGCACGGCCACGCGCACACACAGGATCAGCACATCAAATGGGTCCACCTTGCTGTAGGTGTGCAGCAGCTCTGACTCCACCCCGTCTGTGGCAGGCAGGGAGGGTGGTCAGCAGGCAGCCCAGGCAGGGGGTTGGGCTCTGAGCCTGGGTGGACCCTGACATTGTGGGGAGTGGCAACAGACTCACCTCCACAGCTGCAGGGCACAATTAGGCATCACACGCCTAATGAGCGCCTATAGTATTCAGGGTGCCATGGCCACTGGCCAGCCCCTTGCCCCCCAGCCTGGCCTCTGCCTCTGCCCCCACAGTGCAGCCATACCGTAGAAGGTGAGGTAGCCGAAGAGGGCGGCCATGAAGTACATGACATACATGACGGCGATAGACAGGTTGGAGATGTGCTGCATCTTCCTCTTGGAGGGACTACGAGGGGCAGAGGAGGGGATTGGTGCCAAGCAGGGCCACACCAGGAGACCCCCCCACATGGCCTGAGATCTCTCTGGCACCACACCCTCACCATCTGGCAGTGAGCAAGCCTCCTTCTTGTCCCCAATCACCACCCGCAGCAGCCAAGGAGATCTTTAATAAAATGACTTGGCCCCTGTCACTCCCTTCCCCCCTTTCAGGACCACGTCCATTTCCTGCAAACCAGCTCAAGGCAGCCCCACTCCCTCTCCCAGCCATGGAACATACTCCTTGAGCTCTGTATAGATGGGTAGCACCTCGGGGTGGCAGACAAAGGCGAAGGCCATGATTGGGATGGTGTATGCCGTCTGGGGGAACATGGGGACTGGGTCAGGGCAGTCCCCACACTCTCACCGGCCCCCTGCCCTGACCCCGGCCTGTCAGAACCTGTATGTTGAGCGTGAAGTAGCCGGGGGTGCAGAAGTCTGCAGTGTCAGTCTCCCACTGCAGCTGTGTCTTCTTGGTGACTTCCATGAGGCTGATGTTGCCTGTGATGTTGGCAAAGTTGAGAGGCAGTGGGCAGGGCACTTGGAACTTTTTGTAGATGACCTGGTGGGAGGGTGAGAATGAAGGTACCAGGGCCAGGCTAGGCTGCCTGGGAAGTCACTCTGAAGCCCCATCTAGATCAGGACCGAAGGAGCTGCCTTCTGACCCAGGCTTTCCAGACAGACCTGCCCCCTCCCTCTGACAGAGGACTCCCCTAAGAGACCTGCCCCCTCCCTCTGACAGAGGACTCCCCTAAGAGACCTGCCCCCTCCCTCTGACAGAGGACTCCCCTAAGACACCTGCCCCCTCCCTCCACCAGCACAGAGGGTGACTCACTGCAATTAAGAAGAACACCATGCAACTGAGAGAGAAGCCACTGGAATAACCCAGGTAGCCTGCAAAGTGGGAGTGCTGTGAGATTGGGGTCCCCTCTGGTACATCCTTCCAACACCTCGCTCCAAGGCCCTGGCCGCGTCACACTCACCAAGCTGCCGCATCAGTGCCAGGGGCAGAATGATGGTGGCGGAGACCAGAATGACCAGGTAGTTCCCGTTCATGTACCAGTCCCTGAAGAATGGGAGTGGAAAGCCCAGATTAGAGCACACACAGCCTCGGGCAGGCTGACCTGCCCCCACCTCCAGTCAGAGTCACCAGTGGTGCCACTGAGTGACCGCCAAAGAATACTGGTCTACAGCGCTGAGTCTTCCTGTCTCCGTCTGCAAAATGGGCATACTCTCAGCACTCTCCTTCTGAGTGAGGAAGACTAAGGCACTCGGCTCCTGCTGGGTAACCTTCAAGATCAGAGTCATTACTATTGTCTTTCTCGGGACACAGCTCTGGGTCCAGCCTCCGCAAAGAGCGGCCCCAAGGGGCCCAGGGAGGTGGGTGGAATGAAAGAACCTGACTCTGGGAGGTGGGGCATTTCCCATAGGGGTCTCAGGAACTTGCCAACAACCTGTGCCCCGTCCCTCCTGCATCCTGCATCCTCCTGCCCCACCCTCCCACAGGAGAGGGGGTGCAGGGAACTAAAGGGGTAAAGAATGGGACCATCCTTCAAGAGCAAGCCCAAAGGCCAACTCCTTGGGAAAGGCACCCAGAGAGGGGGGTTCTGGCTGTTTTCCTCTTGCTCCCAGCCTTACAGACCCTCTGCTTGCCTGGACCATGTTGCCAAGGGCAGGACCTGCTGTCTTCTCTGCCTCCACTCACAAAATGTGGTTGATGCCATCAATGCTGGCTAAACATGATGGGCAACTGGGACACTGTGGGCTTAATTTCTTGGTGAGGAGTCGGGGGAAGGGGGGACCTAACACCCAAGCCACAGTCAGAAATAGCAGGCGCTTAGAGCTAAGCCTGAGGCTCTCAGGTCCTCCCGTGCTCACAGGCTGGGCCCAGGGCCAGACAGGGCCCAGCTCCCTCAGCCTTGTCCCGGCCCCACATGGCCTTCCTGGGAGTCCCTCAAGTGTCCCCCTAGGTGCTTCATAAACAGAGGTGGACTGAATGTTAACTCTTTGCCCCTCCACCAGCCTCTTGTAGGCTCTGTCTCCCCTCTCCCACTAGCCCAGTCTGGGCTCCCAGGGTCAGGGGTGGACATGGAGGGTAGACTAGGGCCTCCCACCCTAACCCAGCCCTACCCCACCCTGGGGCTCACGAAGTTTGCTCCTCCAGGTTCAGGAAGGTCTGTATGACGAGGGGTAGCTCAGACTTGATGATGTACAGATAGCTGGACATGGCTGGGGGGAGAGGGGTGGGCGGGTGCTGGGGTCAGTCGAACCAGCCAGCCTTCAGACTGTCCACCCGCCCACTGTCTGCTTGTGTCTGCCCGCAGGCCGCACCTCCAATGTTCTGCAGTGTGATGGCCAGGGCCGCCGCCAGCTTTCCCGGGGTCCCAAAGGCACGGTAGCCCAGCTGCTCGTAGGCACGGATGCCTGTGGGCACAGGGAGTCAGGAGAATCAAGAATGCCCCTCCCAGTCTGCTCCTCCCCTGTTACAGGCTGGTTTGAGGCTCACCCACGATCCCTGAGGACTTGAGGAGCAGGTGGATGGAGTAGCTGGAGAGCAGGGCAACGGCTGTCAACAGGAACCTGGGGAAGAGGGATGTAAAAAGGCCACTGCGGCTCCCCTGGCTAGCAGGGGGCGATGAAGTCCGGGAGGCCTGGGTGTGTGAGGTCAGTGGCCAAGGTGTCTGGACTCCCAACATGTGTGGTTGCAAGCGCAGCAGGTCCCAGGGGTAGTGAACACCACCCAGTTTGACCCAGGATGGACCACGGCCCAGAAGAGGCCCTCCAGGTACTACCTCCCCTTGAGTTCTTGGAACAAACATATTTTCCATTTGGCTGCAGGGCAGAGCTCCCAGGTAAGGACACGTGTGCCCACACAAGCCTGGCCATGGGGGTTTGTCCATCACGTGTAAATGTGGTAGAAGGACAGACTCAGGCCTGTTAGGCTGGCCCTATGTCGTAATCTCAGTGGATTTATTGGGAAGTGAGGTGTATTTGTCTGGCCATGGCTGTTTTTTTTTAACCATGGCTTGGGTTGAGTGTAAGTGTCCACCCACTGCAATCTGGGCTTTGGGACAGGAAACTGGTAGGTCTCGGGAGGCCACGGTTGGTGGCTTACGTAGGGCTCCTGTCATTAGAAGGTTTGTTGACAGTACTCACAGGAAAAGGACAATGCCCGTGTTGGCCATGGCGTAGGCGAGCCCCAGGATGCCACTGCCCATGATGGCATTGCTGAGGTTGAACACTGACATCCCGAACGATGTCTTCCCCTCGAACTGCAGCCAGCAGGGTGAGATGGGGAGGGGTGGGGGGAGTCAGCAGCTGCGGCGGGCGTCTCAGCGTTCCCCTCACTGTCCCTCAGCCACCCATCGCTGCACCTCATTACTGCACCCAAGCTCCCAACAGTGTCCCCAAGCCCCCTCCGCTGCCCCGGCTCACGTCGGTGAAGTGTGGCTCCTTGCTGGGGCTTTTCCGTAGGAAGCCCTCACCCTCAACACAGCTCCGTCGGGGGCCCTCGACCCTGCAGGCACAGGCCAGGGCAGGCAGTTCACCTCCAGCCCCTCGCTCTGCACCCTGCCCCAAACCACAGCGGGGTCCCTCCTCTGCTCACCTCTGGTTGCCTGGTGTGGGGGTAGTGGCTGGATGGAGCCCTTCCGAGTGTTTGCCGTTGGGCACCAGCTCCACCATCTCCGTCTGCAGAGGTGCCTCCATGGCTCAGGGACCACCACCAGGAGTGCTCACACACCAACACTCAGAAGTCTGCAGAGTGGACGGTCCCTCTGACTACCACCGCCCTTGGGCCCACGGCCCAGCCTCCCACAGGAAGTCTCAGCTGTAGAACACCTCCCAGAGGGTCATTCAGGACATACATGCACGTGTCACTCTGCCTGCTGCCTTCCGAGGACCTGCCTGGGGGGTAGAGTTCAGATACCTGAGTTCTCCAGCACATTCTAAGGGGACACCTTAGCCAGTACCTAGCACTCCCCCCTGAAACACACACACGCGCGCGCGCGCACACACACACACACACACACACACACACATGCCTAGGCAAGCCCTTGAGGCCTCAGTTTCCCCACCTGTAAAGTGAAGTTCAGCTGGGTGACCTGAGTTCAGAGCCCAGTGGCACCAGGACCCTCGTATGCTGAGCCCCAGGCTTCCAGGCCCCACTCTGGGGGTGGGAACTGAACTGACTATCCCTTCCTGACGTTAATACTGGAAGACGGTTTCCTGTGCTGGCCCTGTGTATCAGGGGCCTCCTAGCCAACCTAGAATGGCATGGCCCGACGGCTGGAGGCCTCGGGAGAGGGTGAGGGCTGTGGGCCCTGTTCCCAGCCGCCCGGCGGGCACTGCTGGCAGCCAGAACAAAGGGCCCTCTGTGGGCTGAGAGCTGGCGATGGGAACGGCAGGCGCAGAGGCTACCGGACCCCCCTTCCCACCCCCCAGAGCCAGGAGGCCTGAGGCAGTGCTGGGTGGCTGGACACCTGGGCCCTGCCCGCCTGGCTGCAAAGGGCCCTCAGGGGGCCTTCCAGGAAATGGGTGCCCCAGAGCCCAGTTCTCTAGGCCACACAGGCCTGACTCTCTACACAGCCCTGGCCTGAAGGCCATGTTCTCCTTCAAGCCTCTCCTCCCCTGCGAGGGAACTCCCCAACCTTAGGCGCCCCAGGCCAGGAGCTCAAGGCCTTGGTCAGCTGTAGAGGGGCCTGGACCACTGGATCAGTCCCCTTTTACTGCTCTCAGGGCATAGCTCTGCCGGGTGTCAAAGGAACCAGCTCCCTCCTTTCCATCCCTCAGCCCTGCCCACTGCCCAGACAACTCATTGGCCCCTCTCCTGTCGCTGGGGCTGGGAGCCATCCACCCTTGGCTCAGAAGGTACCTGGGCATAGTGCCCCCAGGATCTATAAGGACATTCTGAAGGCCAGATGAGCCAGCAAGGGAGCTGAGGCCAGTGTGGTGACCAGGAATGGGGCAATACGATCGGGCAGGCCAGCCAGAGCCTCGTCTTGACGCCATAGCACCCTGTCTGCTTGGGAACCCTGAATTCCCCGTCCCCGCTCCAGATCCTGACGGTCTCAGGTCTGATCTTGAACTTGGAGCACCAGTGGTCTCAAAGTTAGCACTCGGGGCTGTGGGTGGGTAGGGGAAGCTACGCTCAGGTCTTGGGCCTCCGGTCCCAGTGTTCCAGAGGCAGCAGCGACACAGAACGGGCCAGAAGATCACCCTTCCTTCGCTTCACATAGCCTCAGGCCAGAGCTCAGGCCCCAGGCATGTCGGTCCTGGGGCCACACCTCTGGCACCCTTGGGTGTCCTCATTTGGCCTCGTTTCCCTCTGATGCTGGTGTCTGAACACTTCTCCCCTAGCCCTGCCCACTCAGGACCATGACATGTGAACGTCTCTTCTCATGCCCTCTTCCCCTGGACCAGGGTCCCAGAGGCCAGCCTGTCTTCATGCCCCTGCCCAGAGCCTCACCATCAGTGTCCCTCCAAGGATCCCAGCTGGGTGTGAAGTGCCAGCGCCTGGTTGCAAGTCACTCCGGAGTGCTCCCAGCTCTCAGCTGGGGTGCCTTTGCCGGGCCTCCTGCCCTGGGCAGGCTGGGACAGGCCCTCCGAGTGTGCTGAGTCGGCAGCCTAGACAAAGCACCCTTCTCTGCCTTAATATCCTTCCCTAGCAGCCAGGCACTGCCTCCAGGGAGACCACAGCCCATGGCATGGTCATGGCCAAGGTGCCTGAGGTTCTGGCTCCAGGTTACCCATCCCCCCAGCAGGACCTGGGCTTAGACCTTTAGGTTCTGTTTACTACTGCTGGGTCTCAGGTTAGCCTGAGATCTCAGAGAAGACATGGAATACCTTTCCTCAAGTGGCTTTCAGTCTGGAAGGGACAAAACCCCCAAATACATCCCCCACACTATAGCTCCTGCTACAAGTGAGTGTGAGCCACATGGTGCTGTGACTCAAAAAGGGGGAGAGTGAGGCATCAATGAAGGCTTCCTGGAGGAGGAGGTGATGGAGCCAGCTCTGAAATTCCAGTGAGAGTCCCCAAGGTATGAAAATAGGAAAAGAGTGACTCAAGCAGAGGGCACAGCATGGGCAGAGACCCTGAGGTATGGTATAAGGCAGTCTATGAGGGCAGAATGAAGGTTTTGTGGCTATAGACAAGCCTGACAAAGCCTTGAAGGCTAGGTCAAGGAGTTTGCACTTCATTCTAGTGTGGAGCTAAAGGCTTGGAAGGCTAGGGTGGAGATTAGCACTGGCCTGGCACATGGACCCTTAGCCCTTCCCTGAGGCTGGCAGCCCGTTTTTTTTTTTGTTTGTTTGTTTGTTTGTTTGTTTAAAAGCTGAGCCATCCTGCTACCTGTTGGTAGCTCAGTGGCTGCTCAGCTCAGGCCAGGACTCGAACCGCTATTGCTCAGAGCTCAAACTCTTGAGCGAGCTCTTAACCAGCTGAGCCACTCGGCCGGTTCTGGCAGCCCATTTTTGACAGTTTGCATTCCTCAGCCCTGCCACATCCCAGGCTCTTTTCTATCAGGGATTCAGGGTGGACTCAGGGGATCGCCCCTGCCTAAGGAAAGCTGCCAGCAGACTCTGACCCACTGTGGAGAAATCTCAGAGTGGACACTCTGAGTCTGAGGCTGGCCTAGCCCTGCCTCTCTGTGTGACCATGGGCAGAGTATACCTCACTCAGGACCTCAGTGTCCTCCTGTCCTCCAGGGGTTCCATGAGGTTTGGCCAAAGCTGGGGACAGAGTGAGGAGCTTCCTTGACGCCTTTGCCCCCAGAGTGGGCCATGGGCTTCCAGAGACAGGCTCTGGGGTGGGGAGATCACTGTGACCTTGGGCGGATTGTCAGAATGGCGTCTGTCATGGGTGCAGCATGGGCTTGGGCAGTAAATCGATGGCTCAGGCCACTGCCCTGGGGCCTGTTTGCTCTGCTGGGAGATAAGGCCCAGAAGGGAACAGGAGCCACAGGGTTAGTGCAGCAGGTAACACCCGCCCACGCAGGCATCACAGGGTGAGATGAGAATTCGTCAGGCACACTTTGGCAGGTGTTGAGTTGGCTAATTAAAGACTTCAAGGCCCAGGAATCCAGGCCACCGCAGGGCCACCACTGTGTCAGCTGCTATGGGAAGCACACCTCTCTGCTTTCCTTCCCAATGCTCAGGGGTGGAAGTGGGTCTGCAGTAGCGGGCCAGCTGCAGGGAGGCATCCACACTGCCCTTCCCCGAGTCCTACGGCCACATGCGTTGGTGGAGGCACAGACCCCACAGAGCTTGCTGCCGTGGCCTCCGTTCTTGTTGTACCTGGGCAGCCCTAACCTCAACCCAGATCTCAAAGACGAGGCAGCCGGCCTGGCTTGAGGGTCCATCATGGTTATGCCTGGGGGCTCAGGGATGAGGGCTGCCCCCAGTTCCAGCTCACCCATCATTGCCACTCCCTTCCTCGACTGAGACAAGGTGCCCCTTCCAACCTGATACCTTTCTGCCCACCTGCTTCTGTAGGCTTCAGAGGGAAATGGCCCTCCTAGGACGAGCTATCAGTCAACAGGGAAACAGGATTTGGTGGACAGGTCTGCACTGGCACAGTCACAGGGATTGGTGGGAGCTGATTGCTAAGGTCAGAGGTCTAGTAACAGGGTGTGTGGGAGGGTGTTCAGAACAAGGGAAGGTACTAAAACACACCCCTTGCCCCTCCTCCAGATTTTGACCCCAGTAGACTCAGCTCTTTATCTACTACTTCTTCATTGTCAACAACACTGTGTAAATGGCTAGTGTGTGGCTAACACCTGGCTGGTACTGAGGGGTTGGCATGCAGGAGGGGCACATCCAGGGAAAGGCAGATGGCCCAGAACATTGTTGTATTGGCCACACTAATCCCTCACACCCTAGCTCCCTAGCCCTGGTGTCTGGGGTCTGTGCTTCTGTGTTCTGGGAGTCCGGAAGTGTCTAAGAGGATCTGAGGGGCCCAGCTGGAGCCGGAAGGTAGATTTTCCTGTGACAGAGTACATTTTCTAGACACCCAACAGATGCTTAGAGCTGGGCCTAGCCCGAGACACCTAGGCCTCCCCCCCATCCAGCCGTGGACCCTCCTTGCTCAGGCCGCCCCCAGGGGGTGCTGCAGCTGGAACCTCTTGGTTCCAGACTGAACCAGAGCCAGCAGCAGCCCCGCTCCCCCCATTGCCAGCCTGCTGAGAGGGACGTGCAGCCTGAGGTCCAGCTGAGGCAAAGGACAGGACATCACGTGCCTATGGCCCCCCACGAGCAGGGGAGACCCCGAGCCAGCCAGCCCATCCTCCTCCCTGCTGACCCGGAATCCCCTGGAGGCGGCCAAATATTTGGACAGCCGGACTTCTGGCCCCAAAGAAAGCTGGAGCAGGGGCCTGGGGCAGCTCAGGACTCATTGGAGACTCCGATGGGGGGGCTAAAGGCAAGGTCAGCCTGGAGGAAAGGCTCCATCCAACGTCAGAGAGAAGCAGAGAGAGACAGAGGGAGAGAAGAGAGAGACAGGGAAAGAAAACACACACACACACACACACACACACACGATACATGCGTCCATGAATACTGATTCAGACAGAGAGGCACAGGGAGACAGGAATAATGATGGATGTAGAGCGGGACACAAACAGAGAAAACTACAGAGAGAGAGAGGTGGATAGACATTCAGATGGGGAGAGAGAGAGAGACAGACAACCAGAGATGACCAGCCAGTCAGAGATAGCCAGATGGAGAAAGAGACAGAGACAATGAGACAGCAAGAGATGACAACAGATAGCCAGTGAAACCGAGAGAGCCCCGGAAGAAGCAGGAAGTGGGGAGGGAGCCAGAGACACAGGTGACGGGGGTGCACCCAGTGGGCACTGCAGGGATGACCAGGCAGAACCCTGGAGGACCCCACAAGAAGGCTGCCAGAGCATTTCCAAGTTCCCACAAGGGCAGGTTATGCCCCCACTAGCCAGGTGCAGGGACAACCAGAGGGTAGAACTGGGCCCACTAGAGCCACAAGGTCAGGCCCAGTTGGAAAGAGCCCCCTAGTCCAGCACCCATGGTTTGTCTACCGACACAAGGAAAAAGATATGTGGAGACAATGATCAGTCGGAGTGACCCTATCCTCAACAGCCACGCACGTGTGCAGACGTGCCAGCTGAGAGGCTGTGTACAGGACGTGGCCCGCAGAGCGGAAATTCAAAACCAAGCCACCGCAGGCCGCTGGCCGGAAAGCCCCTCCTGCCCCAGCAGCTGGTCCTTCCCTTTGGCCCCCAGAAGCCCTGCCTGATTCTTTGGAGCACCCCACCCACCCCGCATTGATCCAGAGTCAAAGGCCAGTCCTCCACCCACCAGACTGAATATGCACAGGGCACACAGTAGGTACTCAGTAAATGTTAAAGGCATGGAATGGGTTCAAGGTCCTTAGCAAGCCCCCAGCCCAGCTCATCTGCTCTAAGTGGCGCCTGATCTCCGCCATGTCTGCACTGAAACATCTTCCTTCAGGGCCCCTATCCTGTCACAGCATAGGCTGCATACACACCCCAGCTTTCTGTGTACATAGATGCCAACCTTTCCAAAATCCTGCTTTCCCCTCTAACTGAGCGCCCAGCCCAGATTTTCAGGGCGCACTCAATTTAGTTCAAAAACCTTCCCTGACCCCACCCAGAAATCATGAACCACCCAGCCTGTTCTGTTGTGCCTCAGTTTCTCCATTTGCTTGGGGCTCCAAGGCTACTGGCTAGGGCAGCAGACACCAGAAACAAACTCTCATGGTCTGGCCACCTGGAGCCCTGAACTGGGGAGGGATGTGTGTGTGTGTGTGTGTGTGTGTGTGTGTGTACGCGCATGTGCGCACGAGTAAGTGATGTGGGCCAAAAGAACCAGTACTGAAGAAAGGGGGGGGGGGCTTGAGAAGCCAGTGAGGACATGGGCTCTACAGGCCCAGGCAGAATACAGTTCTGAGACATATACCCCTACCTCCTCCAGAGACACAGTCCCCTGCCCCCAACGCCAAGGAGTCAGAGATTCATTCCTGCTTCCAGTCATTCCAGCCCTCTTGGAGATGTGCCAGGCCTGGCCTCATCCACTCCCAATTCCTCCCACCTTTGGTGCTTCCTGCAGGAAGACTTTCTTGGTTGTGCAGAATCGCCCCTCCCCAAACGAAACTGTCCTCAGATCGCTGCAGCTTTCTATGCTCCAGACTGAGAACCTCTGAGGGATTTGCTTCCTTTCCTGAAAGGACTGAGCCCCCATACCAGACTGTAGTACTGAAGAGGAAGGAGTGGGAGGTCCAAGGCCCTCTTCCAGGGACAGCACAGTGGCCCCAGGCAGTTATGGAAGGAAGGACTGGCAGGCTGAAGGGAGGATGAGCCTGGGTCGAGGTGTCCCCCACGGTGCAAAAACCTTTGACTTACTTCCTCTCAGACTTGTCCTGGAGCCTATATACCTAGGCTCAAGGTTCAGGTCACTGTGGGGGAGAGGGCGGATCCCCCTAGGCCCCGCCCCTGGCCCCCCCTTCTCCGGGTGTAAACAAACGCATGCATTCTCTGTGGCCAATCGCAGGGGCCAATAGGGAGGGGCGGGCTCCTGCAAACCGAGTTCAGATCCTTTCCCTCTGCTGGTGCGCGGTGCCATCTCTCACACCCGGTTTCGCGCCGGGCGGAGAGGAGCGCACATCGAGCCCCGCCCTCAGGCCTGAAAGCCACATGTGCCTGGTGCCCGACGTGCCCGCTGGCCCCGCTGCAAATGGCACGGGCTCTGGGACCAACATGTGTTCCATGGCCCCTCAGGCAGCCTGGCCCGATCTGTCCTCAAGCCCCTACTTAACGAAGCTGGGATAAATATACCCGGAGTCCCCGCGTGCCAGCCAGCCGATTTGCCTGTCAGGTGCCCGTCGGGGCAGCGCTACCGGGCCTGCTCCCGGTCCCTCTTAGGCCCCGCTCTGGGGCCCTTTCCAGCCGGTCCCCTTGGGCCGCGCCTCAGAAAGCCCATCGGGTGCTGCCGACCTCCGGTTGTCCCACCCGGCCCTGCCAAGAGGCTCCGAGGCGACAGAGTGCCTCTTCTGGGACACCTGCTCAAGCTCGGAGCTGAGTCCTGACTGGCGGGTCCCCAGACTTGCGAACCGGTGCTCTGGCTCGCGGGAGGCTGGGGTGCCTGCCCGCGGCGGGGCGGGTGAGGGGAGCTGCCCAGAGCCAGGCCACTGACGGGAAGGTGGGCAGTAGGGCTTGGCCTGCCCGGTACCCCTGGACTAAGGTCGGCGCCCCCAGCGGTACCTGGTCTCACCGGTGGGGGACGCGCGGTGCTCCTCTCTGGCCGGCGCTGTCCTCTCTGCTGCTGGCTGAGTGCTGCGGCG
>NW_017731368.1:771698-801267 GCF_001890085.2 Hipposideros armiger
GGGGGCCCGACCCGCGGAGCCAAAGGGGCAGCCGGAGCGCTAAGGAGCCCCTAAGTAGGAGAGCAGCTGCTCTGGGAGGGCTCAGTTGAGTCTTGTGGGGGGAATGCTTCAGTCCAAAGCAGATTCCCTCTGAGTGCCCCCTTAACCCCTGAAATGCTCTGCTCTCACCTCTCTGAGCCAGCAGGGGATCTTCAGCCTAAGGGAGTGGGAAAAGGGCAATGCTTAACCTCAGTGAAAGGACCTCGAATGGGAGACTTTCAGACATCACTCAGTCTACAAAGCGTGTTTCTGTCCGCCTCACCCTTCCCAAATAGGTGGGGTAGGAATGAGGAGGGGGCTCCCTGCATCAATTCCGTCTTCACCCCAGATATTCAGAAGTGATTGAGGCCGGGACAGATGGGGGTAAGGGCAGTGAGGACAGGAGAGGAACCAGGCTTGGCTTGTGCTGAGCCTTGCCTGGGATCTCCCTGGCCATGTCCCCCATTTTCTTATTTCTAAGGAGTAGGAGACAGCTGTCAGTCTGCCCATGAGAAGTGGGGCCTGGGACTTGGTGTCCTGGGGCAAAGAGTTTTAGGGAGGCCCTGTTCTCAGCTGGGGCTTCTCTCTCACCCCTGCCTGCTTCTCACCCAAGGCCTTGGTGCTCAGAGGTGGGTGGTGGGTGTTAAGGCCTCCAGGCCCAGCCAGCAGGGAGCTGGGGGAGGCCTTGACCTTGGAGGTGAGCTGGGAGTGGGGTTCCTAGAACAGCTGTGCCCCTTGCTTCTCAGCTACTGGCTCTGATCCGATTAATCCCATGGTCTCTGCTGTTCCGAGTCAAGCTGGATGTCTCTGTGTCATGTCTGTTCCCCTTCCTGGTGCTGGAGGGAATGCCCCCGGAGGAGAGGCCTACACCTTCCCTGACCTGGGCTGGGAGTCAGGACTCCTGGACTCTCTTCCTACTGACTTACAACACCACCACAGCCAAGCCTTAGCATACCTCAGTTTCCTTCTGTGTCACAAGGAAATGGCTCTGCCTTTTTTCCTGGCCTGAGGGGAGTTGGTGAAGGGGAAGCTGTGAGCCAAATACAGGGGACTCAGCTTTGGCTAGGAGTGCCAGAAGCCTGGGAGGACTAAAGCGAAAGGCATTAGGATGGCAGTCCCTGAAAACCTCAACCATCCTGCTGATGGCTGGAAATGGAAGGAACTGGCTTTCTTTCCTGACCTGGGGCTGTTGTAATCCCCATCAGAGCTTACCTTAGTCATGAGGGACCCTAAGACGCTCATCCTCCAAAGGGGCTTGGGACTTGCTCATGGGACAAGGTCATATAAGAGAGGTGCTGACCAGGGTCTCAGGTCTGCTCCCACCTACAGACATCCTGGATGCTCATAGAAGCCATTTGCAAAGGGCTGAGTGCTTCCATTGGCAGTTCATGAGGAGTCAGGCCTGGATTCAAGGTCACCCAGCATGGGAATGTTGAAGTCTTCAATCCAGCATGGAGGGAGAAGGGGCTGGCTGGGCTGGGCTGCTGTGCGAGGCCCAGAGGCAGCATGATTGGGGTCCCTGGGCCAGGCCAGTTGTGGCCAGGCTGGAGGAGGGGCTGCCTGTTTGTTGATGCTAGGCCTGGGCCCCGGCCAGGGCAAACACAGCCCCAAGGACTTTCCCACCACCTGCCGAATCTCCCAGCCCAGCCTGTGGTGGCTGGACAGTTAGCAGCCATGATGGGGCCCTGAGAGCTGCCGGACACCTTCTCCCGTAGACCAGAGGGAATGTCCATCCATGCAGCCTCATTATTGAGGGCAGCCACCTGGAGTGGAGGGTGGGGGGAAGCTTTATCTTCGCAAACTCTTACTTGTCCTTCAATGCCCAAATGGAAGATCACCTCTGAGAGCCCTGCCTGAGCCGCTGGGACGAGCCAGCTCTTCCTATACTTCTCGTGGCTGATCTTGCCACCCCCACCACACACACACCGCCCCAACCTCAGCATCTCTAAGTGATCTCTAACAGCCATCTAGACAGGGAAGCTCCTGCCAGGTTGGAAGAAAAATCCGACGGAGAAGCAAGCTGTGGGCTTGGCTCTGCCAACGGGAAAAGAAGCATGTGCCAAGACGGGGGAGAGTAGGCACTCTGGATGGAGGAAACAGCTCGGCCACAAGGAAACTCAAGTGTGAGTGTGGGATTAACAGGGGCAGGACACTTGGCCGGGAGTCGTGTTGGGAGGTTTTTAGGCCTCACAGGAGAGGATAGCTCTCACCTCCAAGTCCACAGGACCCATGCCTACAGCTCCTAACTACACTCTGACCGATTTGGTGAGTGGGACACTCCTCCTTAGACACGAGCAGGGGTTTAGTTGGCACAATACAGAGGGTAGAAGTATAGAGAGGACCCTGGCCTGGGTCCCCAGAGCTGGTGACCTCTGACTGAGGCCTGCCCTCGCAGTCCTGGTGTGCCCTCCCTCTCTCCCCTGAGATCTGGCCCCTAGCTTCTCTGGCCACTGAAGCGGCTTAATGAGCCCAGGTCACATGGCCAGAGCTACTGCCTGTGGGGAGGGCCCAAGCCCCCAGTGGTCACCCAACCAGGCCCTGACGTCAGTGGCATTAACCGTCTGCCAGGCTTGTCTAATCTCTGGTCAGTGGCCGGGCCAGGTTAGTCCCGCCAGAGCCAGAGCTGAAGGCTGTGAGGCCCTCAGGGGCACCTTGAGGTTGCAGGTCAGGCAGGGATGGTGGTGGCTGTAGGTGCCTGCAGTAAATGCCCCCTACCTACAAGATTAAGGTGTGGCCATAGTGCCGACTCTGGGCCAGTTGTCTGATCCTCTGCCCTAGACTGTGAGTCAGGCATTGGGCACCCGCTGATTCTGCTCCCTAGGGTGTAATTACACTGGTGTGGTGAGCAGGGCCACAGAGACTTGCCAGCCACGGACAGGGCAGCTTGAGGCCAGGCAGTGTCCCCAGCTCATGGGATCCAGGAATATGTGTCCTGAATCCCGGACTCTGGGGTCAGAATCATGCATGGGAGGGTACTCCCTGGAGGGTGGAGTCAAGCCCCTGCATGATGTTTGGGCTTCTCTCTGCCCCTTGCCCAGGAAGGCTGGGGAGCTTATCTCACTACCTTTCTTCCGAGACAAGATGGCTATGCGGCAGACCCCATTAGCCCACTTTTCCTAACAGCTTCCTTCCTCTCTAGCACACCACCTCCAGCTAGCTCCTCAAAGCCTCCTGTCTTCCTCCTTGCCTCTCTCCATTTAATCCTGCTGTCATTCTTCCCTGCCCCACCTCACTCCAGTAAACTGCTCGGACAGAGGGTCCTTAGTTGAGATGAGCAGGCCCAGTTCAGCCAGGCCCAAGTCCACCCAGTGGGGGTCCTAAACCATTGGCCAGAGCCCCATGCTCCCCTGAGGCCTCTGAGCAGCACCAGCGTGTCTGCCCATACATGTCCTAGGCTCCCTAACTTAGCCTGTGTCCCCTGACACAGGCTTGGGTCTGGGCACCCTCACTCTCCCCTTTTTAGCCACCCCCCAAAGCTCCACCCTCCACCTGGACATTGAGGATGCTGCCCACACGCTACCTTTTGACCAGCCCTAAGTATCCATCTGCCTCCTGGACATCTCCCCCAAGTGGTCACAGGTCTGGAAAACTCAGTCCCATCAGCGCTCCTCTGTAGTCCCAGCTTGATGGGGGCATCTCCTGCCCTCGCCTAACCACACAGATCTAGACCCTTGTCACTGAGCCCCACTTCTTGCAGATCCTGGCCCCATGGGGTGATGAGGACTTAAGTCTTCCTCATGGAGCCCATGGGTCGCTCCTCCCCCAGGCACACGCACACCGGCCCCCAGGAAAAATGTGTGTCCCTATATAGGTTTTTATGAAAATTTTTAATGATTATTTATTTTTTCCAGAAAGTTTGGAAAAATATCATTGATGATTTTATTTCCATTAAAGTCAGAAAAATAAAATCATAAATTCTGTTTAGGTATAAAATATTTAAGGTTAAAATAATGCTTTGAGTTTTAATATACCTGTCAATTATTTCAATGTTTTCTCAAGTACTTTAAGTTCTGTAAAAAAAAATTAACCGTTAATAATACATAAAACCGGGCCGGCCGAGTGGTGCGATCGTTAAGAACTGGCTTGGGACGCCAGAGGGCCCCGGTTCGGATCCCACATATGAGGGCCAGTGACACTGCCCTCCACAGCTAAGATGCTGAACAACAGCTCAACCTGGAGCTGGGCTGCCTTGAGTCTCCGGATATGGCATAGGCTGCAGCCCCTGTGGCAGTGGGTTGCCATGGGCTACCGTGTGTAGCCAGCAGCCAGCGTGAGCGGCCAGCAGCCACAGTGAGCGGCCGTCCAGAAGCCGGCGACTGATCGGCCTCGCCTGGGAAGAGCGCAATGATGGTGCCAACTTGGGCCAGTGAAGCAACGTCCTCCACAACTAGATTGAAGAACAAAAAACGACAGCAACTTGTCTGTTCCCCTTCCCCCAATTCCCCAGCGCTGTTCCCATCCCCCCAATTCCCCAATAAAAATCTTAAAAACAAAACAAAACATAAAACCATATATAGGAGTGGACGTTTTTGCCTTTGCTTCAGGGTCCAGTGTGGCAGCAACATGGCTTGGCAGGGCTGTCTTGGATCTTGTCTGTATTTAGAATTTTGTGCATCATGGGGTCCCTTTTTTTGCAATCATTTTGATTATTTAAAGTATTGCATGAATATATTTTAATCTTGATTACTGAAACTTTTGGCACCACCCCAAATTTTGCACCGAGTAATGCCTCATTTGCCTCACACTAATCCCAGCCCTACAATTATGTCTTAGCATCAAGGGCTTCCAAGACCCGTCATCCTATGGAGGAAGCCCAGGCCTTCAGGCTGGCATTTCGCATTTGCCCCACTATCGCCCCACCCCATGTTCCCCGTCCCTGCTCCTGCTCCACTGAACTCCTGTGGCCCCCAAGCCCGTGTTCCTGGGCCTTATACACTCTACTGTTCTGGCTAGAATGACCTTCCGTGTCAAAACTCCCTCTCAAACCAAGACTGCTGCAAACATTTCCCATGGCTCTTCTCCCCGTTAGTCCCCACCAAGAGGCACAAGCTGGCCCCATGCTCCCAAGAGTGCCCCCTGCCATGTCAAGTCAGGTGCCTAAGCCTGGAAGGAACCATTTTCCCACTCATGTCCAGCCCAGCACTGAGCACATCATTAATGCTCATGACTTGTGATAATTAACACTCTCCCTCTTCCCCCAAGAAAGGACAGCTGGGGCCTGATGCAAAGGTTTATTGCTGAGTCTGCATCTAGCTGAGGATGAGTGTGAATCATGCCCAGCCCTTGCTAAACAGAAGCTCCCGTCCTCGCCTGCAGCACAGGCCCCAGCCCATGGACATCAGCAAGGACTTGGTGACGGGTGAGAAGTAGGGCGCGGGGATGTGGGGACATGAACTTTTGTCCCTGACAGTTCAGGCATGGCCCTCAGTTTTTCCTGCCAGGGAATGGGCCCTGAATAGAAAGGGTGAGAGAAACTGCTGGCAGGGACAAGGGTCGCCTGGGTTTGCTTGTGACCCCACCTGAGGTAGACCCCTCTGGGCACAACCTGGGTCTCCGTCCTGTCCCAAATTCTCTTCCTGGGGCTGATCGATGGGAACCGGACTCTGCCCCCAGCCACCCTTCAGGACAGTTTGACCATTGGCCACAGCTGGTGTCAACAGTACCCTCCCTCAATAGACCATCCCTTTGACCGACCTGAATTACTGTGGGTGGGTGAGGTAGGACATGGATCTGGTGTTCAAGGACAGAGGGGTAGAGCCTGTGGGGGAAGGGGCTAGGGGGTTACTTTCAGCCTGGTATGTAGGGAGGGGTCCAGCTTGAGTCTCTCTCTGGCACTCAGGGGCTCCCAGCCTTGTCCCCACTCACTAATTCATCTATGTAGGAACTGCACAGGCCAGAGCTGGCTTGGACTTTGAACCCCTGAAGCTGCTGGGAGGGACAGTCACTGGCCACTGGGTAGACAGGTGTCAGACTTGTCACATGGAGGTGGTAAGGCTGGAACGGGCTGATGGTAAGCATCAGGCCTGCTCGGAGGAGGGATCTCTGCCTGCCCCTCTGCCCTTCATGAAACCCTGGGAGGGAGGGCTGTTTGCTGAGCCCAGACCCACCAAGGTGAGTCACGGGCCCCCTGGGGCGGGAGAGCTGCAGGAGATTGGTCAGTCGAGCACTGCTGAGTCACTGTGTGCTCCAGCTGCCCCAAGTCCTGCCTGCTCCTAGCTGGGGCTGGCTGTGTTGGGTCCTGGAGGCCAGTGCAACCAGGCCGTGAAGGGCAGTGCTAGGGTTGGGGGCACCTGGCTCTGGGAGGCCTAGGAGTCACAGGGGAGGGTCAGGGCCTCCAGGCTAGTGGGGCTCAGGGCTTTGGGTCTGTGGCTGGGAGGGCCACATGCTGGGGCCCAGAAGTCCTGGGAGGATGATAGGGTCCTATTGGCTGGAGCTCAAAGGCAGTTAGGGCTACAGGGTCTCAGGATGCACATGGGTTCAGGAACCTGGGAAAACAAGAAGGAACCTGTCAACACCCCTAGCCCACAAATAATTGAGCTTAGGCTGAAAGACATTGTGGAGCGTTTGGAAGCAGTGACACCTGGTTGGTTGGGGCCCCTCAAAGACATTAAGTGGGTGGTGGTTGTAAACCAGGGGCGGGGCCTGTCGCAGTGGGTGGAGCCTGAGGAGCCAGGATGGGGCCTGGAAGCAAAGGGGTTTGGGAGTTGGAGGTCAGGAGGTGGAGCGGGTCTGGAGAGCTGGGGGGTTGCGGGGGAACCTGGGACGTGTCTGCTGTAGTGAGGTGGGGTGGGGTGCTTGGGATGGGGCTGGGGTATGGAGACCAAGGGGCAGCGCAGGGGGCATCCGGGCTGGGAGAAGCCCACCTCAGAAGAGGCCGCAGTCTTTGAGGTTCTCCTTGATGATGATGTCGGTGACAGCGTCGAAGACAAACTTGACGTTCTGCGTGTCGGTGGCGCACGTCATGTGGGAATAAATCTCCTTCACGTCGCGTCTCATGTTGAGCTCGAGGAACTGCACTTTGATGTAGTTGCCCGCGTCCTCGTATGTGTTGGGTCCTGGCGGGGAAGCGAGCTCTCACTCCCTACCCCCAAATCCTTCAGGGCCGGAGGAACGCAGGCCGAGATCGTGGGGGCGGGTCGCCGCCTGGCGGCCGGGCCGGGAGTCTCACCGTCGTAGTCGGGGAAGCAGATGCTAAGATGCGCCTTTTTTATCTTCTCGGAAAAAACGTCCTTCTTGTTGAGGAAGAGCACGATGGACGTGGTGGCGAAGTAGCGGTGGTTGCAGATGCTGTTGAACAGGTGCAGGCTCTCGTGCATGCGGTTCTGAAGAGGGAGGAAGCTGTCGGGCACCGGGGAACAAGGGCAGCGACACCTCCCCTCTGGGCTCAGGGCACTCAGGGACTCTCCGCCGACAGCTTCAGGCCAGTCCCCCCCTCCCACGCCCAACGCCCCTCCGCGGGGCTGCGGGCTGCTTCCTCTGCTCCTTCGGACCGCTCTGGAACGAGTGCCCCTCCCAGACACCCCCCACTCCCGCAGAGCTGTCTCCTGCTCCCCGCGGGCCTTCCTCAGGCCCGGCTTGGCACTCACCACTTCGTCGTCCTCCACCAGCACCATGTCATAGGCACTCAGAGCTGCTATGAAGATGATGCAGGTCACACCCTCGAAGCAGTGGATCCACTTCTTGCGCTCCGAGCGCTGCCCGCCCACATCGAACATCCTGCGGAGCAGATGGGACCTGAACTGGCGCGTCGAGCCTCCTGGCCTCCCCTCACTCCCCAGTGCTGGCTAGGGCTCACTCAGCCAGGACAGGCGTCTGGGGCGGCCGGGACTTGCTGCGGGCGGGGTATCCGAGAACGCGAAGGGTCTCCTGTAGGGACGGGGCCACCGGCACGCGAGAGGCCTCGGAGCGGTGAGCTCGCGGGCAGGGCCCCAGAGCGGGGACACGGACTCAGGGTCGTACCGGAAGTTGAGGTCCTTGAAGGAGAACTGCGTCTCGATAATGCCGGTGGTCTTGACACGCGAGCGCAGCACGTCCTGCTCAGTGGGCACATAGCCCGGGGTTACCAGGCGCTCCAGGTCGGAGAGGTAGCTGCGGGAGACGCAGGGGTGTGGCTGGGTGGGTGGGAAGCAGCCCCGCCCGCGCCCCCACGCCCCGCCTGCGCGCTCACTAGCCGGCGGAGTCGTTGAGCTGGTACTCCGAGGCGCGATCGAAACAGGCCTGGATACCGGAGTCCTTCCACAGCCGCTGGATGATGTCGGACATCTCCTTAGGCATCGTGCCCTCCTCGATGGTGTCCGCCATGTGCATCAGCTTCCGGGCGTCGTCCTGGGGACAGGTGGGAATGGTTGGTGGTGACTGGGACTTGGGCCCAGCCCCATGCCTCGAGTCCCCAGAGGTCCGCTCAGCCCGCAGCCTCCTGGCACACCTGGCGCGCAGAATCTCCGTACTGGATGTTGAGCGTGGTCATGGCGCGCACGATGGCCAGGATGGACTGCAGCGTGTTGCCATAGATGATGGCAATGAACTCGAGGCACTCTTCCAGCGAGTACCCATCCTGGTGGATGATCCTGCGGCCGGGGAGAGCAGTGGTCAGCGTCTCGTGGTGGGGTGGGGAAGGACAGGCCCGATGCGCAAGCCTCCCTCCCCCGTCCCCAAGGCCTCCGAACCGGCAAGGGCACTCACTTCATCTGCTTGACAATGGTGCTCTTCCCGGACTCACCGGCACCTGGAAGGGAAGCCCGGCCTCAGAGCCGCGCGGATAGCACCTCCCCCGCTACCACCCTTACTTTCCCCTCAACGAGGCCTGGAAAATGGCTAGGCAGACCTAGAGCTCCAACCCAGTCCCTAGTTCCACCTGTTTTCCCCTCATCCTCCAAGGTAAGGTCCTGACACTCTGGCAGAAAAACCACGAGTTTGTAAAAGTCAAGAGTGACAGAGGAGGGCTGATGAGGAGAATCAACGACCTCAGCTGTGCTGAGAACCTCCAAGACCCTGACATACAAGTCTGTATCAGTCTGAGACGAAAATAAAGAAAACCTGGGGCGCCACCTTGTGGAGATATCTGGTACCGCACGCACGGGATTATTATGAGTCGGGTCAACCCAGCTTTTCACCTGGGGTGGGAGGGGAGTGTCTCCAAGAGGCTCAGAGGGGATTAGCGCCTTTGGGTGGGGAAGAGACAGAGCTGACAGCCTCTCTAAGCCTGCTCTCCCGAGGGTGCTGGGCACAATTAATGGGATTTCTGGCTTAGCCTCTCTGTCTTCCCCTGGCACTCTGGCTTGGTGGGTCCGCTCACATCCAGCTGCTGGACTGGACCCTGGAGAGCCTGGGTAGAGCCTGGCTGCCCTCTCAGAACAGCTTCTTCTTACCCTTGGGGAGAAGCAGTGGCCTCGAGGCACTGGACCAGCCTCATCTCCACTCACAACCATGAGACCACGGGAATGGCTTTATCTATTCCCCACTGGGCCTTAGTACCCCTCCTCACCCTTGAGCTGCTTTTCAGGTCTACCAGCAGTAAAGATCTGGAAACTGAGGGCCATTTTGTGTGGCTCTGGGTGGTCCTAGAGGCTGCCCACTCTCAGGGTGACTGTGACCCTCTCCTTCCCAAGGGAGCAGCCCTATTGTGGGGCTCCAAAGGAGGCCCCTGGTTTCTGAGCCTTGCCCAGCAGACCCCATTAGCCAAAAGCTGGAGCTTGAGGGAGCACAGCCAGAGCCAAAGTGCCTCATACCCACACCTCTATAAGAGTGGCTGGCACAAACTTCTCCGGAGGGGAGGCCGCCTGAGGCGGGCCCTCTAGAGAGTAGTTCCATGGCATACCCTGACTTGGGGAGCTAGGGTATCGCCTGTCAGGCCGGGCCTTACCTAGCCAGGGTTCCCACCCTGTTCCCTGCCCTGTTGCAGGCTCATTCTGCTCACCCCTGCTTCACACAAAGGTCACATGCCTGCCCCAGGCCTCTGACCTGGTGGCAGTGACCCCATCTGGGCCCACATCCCTACCCAGAAGCAGCAGTTTCACGGTTCGAGCATCCTTCTCAGCATCTTCTTTCAGCTTCTTTTCTAGCTCTCTTGAGTGCTTCTCCTCTGCGCTGGCCCCAGCCCCCATGGCCCTGGCAGCAGATAAAGGAACAGGTTGGTCAGTTGGCTTTTCTGGATGGAGGGATCCCCAGAGCCAGGCTCAGGCCAGCCTCTGGCCTCCCTAGACAGCCTTCTGGCACCAGGACTGGCAATCAACTGGCTCTCCACAGACCTGTACAGGCCCTGGTAGGGCTGCTTAGCGGGATTTGGGTGCTGAGGGTACCCAAGAGCCAATCAGAGACAAGGACAGGTGAATCCAGCTCAGCCCCCAGCCCTTCTAATGAGGCTGGCATAGCCCCAATCCCTCAGTTGCTGACTTTGCATCCCCTCTACCCACCCCAGCCCCCACCAACCCTCCTGGAGACAGTCCCTGGAGCAAGGAGGCATGTTTGGTAAGGTCCAGCTCAGAAACGGGAGGAAAGGGCCTCAAGCCCCAGGGGTGGGGACCATCGAGGGGTGGGGCTGACGGCAGGGAGTAGAGGGAGATGCGTGCACTCAGCACCTGCTCTATGCCCAGCACTGGGCTCAGCACTGCTCCTTATCTTGTGAGCTCACACCGCTCCTGGGGGAGGGTACCCATGCCATCAGCCCCATTGTACTGATGAGGAAGCAGAGGCTCAGAGGGCTACACAGCAGGAGGCGGTTGAGAAGGGCTGGATGACTCTGGACCAGAGTTTTATACTCTGCAGGAAATCAAGAGGCCAAGTGGCTCAGTTGGTTAAGTGCTGACTTAAGAGCGCGAGCTCTAAGCAACAGGGCCTTCGGTTCAATTCCCACATGGGCCAGTGATGCTGCACCCAAGCTGAGCTGTCACTGAGCTGCCAACAGGTGGCAGGATGGCTCAGCTGGTGTAACAACAAGACTACCTGTTCGATGGTGGCAGCTAAGACTGAACTCAGTACCTTGAGCTGAGCTGCCGCCTGGATGGCTCAGTGGATAGGATGTGCGCTCTTAACAACAAGGCTGCTGGGTTTGACTCCCGCATGGGATGGTGGCTACGCCCACCCGCAACTAAGATTGTAACACAGCACCTTGAGCTTAGAGGCCACAAGCTGCCAAGGGGAAGCCAGATGGTGACTGGAGTCCTCCACAATGAAGATTGAAGAACAACTTGGCTGATCCCCTTCCCCAATTCCCCAACACTGTTCCCCTCCCCCCAAATCCCCAATAAAATAAAATAAAATAATTTAAAAAAAGGCAAGGTGGACATTGCATTTGCGCCCTACTGAGGGCTGGATCTGACCTGAGTAGGGCTTCTACATGCCTCCATGATGCCAGTGGACTTAGATGTGCGTGCATGTCTGCTATTGTGCCAGCGTGTGTGTGTTTATCCTTTACTGGCACGAAGCAAGGCGATGACATGACGATGCATTTGTCCGTGTACACTTGTGTGTACACATGTACCTGTGTGTGCCTTTTTGTGAATGCATGTGTGTGCACCTATGTACACCTGTCTTGTACATGTGTGCATGTGCTTTTGTACATTCTCTTTATGTGCACATGTGCACTTTGCTGTGCTTGCGTGGATTACCGTGTGTGTGAATGTATAAATGCACAGACATGTGCGTCAGTGTGCACTTGCCTGTTTGTGCCTGAGCATGTGCCTGTATACATGTGTATTTATGTGTGTGCCTATATGCGTGCACACTTTCATGTGCCCTTGCCTGTTTGTATGTACTTGAGTGCAACAAGGCCTCTGACCTGCAGAGGTGGCTAGGCTCCTCCAGAGAATGTTTTGCAGGCCTGTTGTCAGCTGGGGAAACAGTCCCAGAGCAGGTCTGGCACTCTTGGGCATGGAGGGGTGGGGCTCATCTGCTCTGCTCTTGTTCTGTCCCCTGCAGGTACTCTGAGACCTGCCTAGGGGTATTTCTGGGGCATGCCTGCCTCACCTTAGGGGTCTGGGGTCTGTGTGTGGGGTTCAGGTGGGTTGGGAGTGCTGCTGAGAAGTAGTTTAATTGAGCCTGTAGTGTTGAGTTTGCAGGTTCTGGAGATTTCCCACCTCCCATCAGAAGACCCAAACCCTGGGCTCCCAAAGGCCCATCCAGGGGCCCTGAGCCTCCTGGTTTAACTACTGGAAACATGGCTGCCTTTTAATGTTCAACTCTGTTTGCAACCCAAGAGGCCACGAGGGGGTGCCAGGGCCCCAGACACTGAGCACTGAAGCTTGTCCCTAACACATGGGTGTGAATTCTGGCTTTACCTTGTCGGGGGAGGCAGATCTCTTCAGGAGCAACAGACCATTTGTGCCATTTTCAACCTTCAGGCTCCAGCCATCCTCTACCTCCACATTGTAAGTGGGCTCCAGGGGGGGTCTCTGCAGCCCTTAATTCCCAGGGGGTTGGGATGGTGCAGGAGCCCAGGTTTGTTAAACCAATGAAAACCTGGTTTCTGCTTACTGCATTTATTTTAAATGGGGCCAGTTTACTGCCTCCCAGTCCCCACCTGGCTCCTCTTGCTATCAGGTATGGCCCTAAACCCTGCTGGATCTCTGGGACTCCCCCAGCTCTTAGCTTCCCCTACCAGGGCCTGACTCATCACATTTGGCCCAGGGTACCCAGCCCCATTTCCACCTCTCTAGCAGCTCCTCACCTACCCTGGTCTCTCCACCGCTGCCCATTTGCTCATGTTGGGTCCTCTGTGGAGAGCTGGCTGGAAGGAGGCAGGAAGGATGGGCATTTTGTTGGGAATCTCAGGGTAGGGGCAGCTAGATTGTGAGGGCTGTGTCTGTGTCTTGCCAATTCTGAGTCCTTAGTGTCTGGCACCAGGCTGGACACAAAGCCAGGTGAGGAAGGAGTGTTGAAAAAAATGATCGAACAAGTCAATGAGCGAATTGTGTGTGACATGCAAAAGAGAACGTGTGGGAACTGATGGCCGGGACCCATGGAGTTTGGGGGGCAGGAGACAGGATCTGGGTGTGGCTGAATCCCCATTCTTCCTCCCCTGCCAAGGAGAAAAGCCAAAGTCCAGTCCCAGAGCCAGTGTTTATTAACAAGATGGAACCCAAGGGCGGCTGTGGCCTGGGCAGCAGAGGGCCGCCAGGAGCCCCCATCCACCTACCCAACTGCCCCGCCAGAGCTATTTACACCCATCATCTGAAGTGGTGGGCAGAAGGGAGCCCTGCGGAGCCCTTGTAGGCCCCAGGCCTCCACCATGGCCTCCTCTCCTCAGCCCTGGTTTCGGCGGGCCCCTCTGCTATTCTCCCAGCCCCTGAGTCACAGTGGCACAGAAAAAGCCAAGAGGAGGTAGAGCGGCCAGGCAGGGAGGGAAGGAGGGGCTGGAGGGGCTGCCCCACCCATGCAGGGCTCCTCTTCTCTTGTCACCAATAAATAGAGAATAAATACCCAGGAAGGGGCTGGCCTTGACGGAGGGCCCCGCTCCCGGGCAGGGGTTGGCATCCTGTGACAGCCCCTTCTTCCTTCTCTGAGTGCATCTGCGCCCCCCTCCCACCCCCAGTCTCCAAAGCAGTCCTCGTATTCATGTCTATGCCGATGGCTCAGGTTGACAGCACACATTGGCAAAGGTGTAGTCCGTGCCCCGTCCACGTGGAGCTCGCTCTCGCCCTGTGTCCTGTAGATCCCAGTGACGGCTGTCCAGCAGGTGGACTCCCAGCTGAGTCTGGGGACTGTCCAGTCCTAGCCTAACCCTGCCAACTGACTGGGCCTGAGTAGGTGGGTTCTGCTTTCTGCCGTCTCTGACCAGCACGGGTCAGTTTTGGATGCTGCTGCCGACGAGGCAGGCTATGTACAACCCACCAATAAATACTGTCTTTGCAGGGGCAGGGTGTGTATAGAATATAGATATTTTTTTATATATATATATATCTATATATCTTTTATATTAAAAGGGACAAGGGCTAGGCTGGCCCATTGGAGGGCTTAGACAGCTGGCCTCATGTGTCCGGCGGGTGGTGGCGTCGGTTCCGGGGCTTTTTCTGGTCCTGGGATTCAGGAGGCCTGGGTGCCCCTGGGGCCTCCCTGGGGCTGAGGGGCACGTGGCGCCAGTAGCCTTGGCAGTACTGGTGGATGAGGCCCACTTCTGGCTGGGCTAGCAGCTGGGCCAGCTCCTGGTACGGTGGTGTGGGGGGGCCGGCTCCTGGGGGCGGCGGGGCGCTCACAGCCGGCGGTGGGAAGAGGGCAGCATGGACAGCGTCCCGGCCCAGCACATGCAGCTGCACCCGCGTGACGACATGCTTGAAGTTGTTCTCTGTGGCTGTGCAGGAGTACAGGCCACGATCGCTGAGCTGCAGGGCACGAAGCAGCAAGCCTTGCTCTGTGCGCAGGAAACGGTCCTCTGCACGAATCTGAGGGGCAGGGAGTGGGGGCTCAGGGGCTGTGCGACCAACCTGCTGCCCCAGCCAGCTCCCAGATCACACCCCCTCTGTGGCCATCCCATGTAGGGGCACCCTGTGAAATTTCCATATAACAAAAAACACCCACAGGAAGGTTTCACATAACATCTGAATGAAGCATCCACACATATTTCCATTTCAGGAGGGGTGACCATAAGGGGATTCTGTACAATGAGAAAATTTTGGCGCGCACACACATATAGAATTTCTATTTAATGAGCATACCCAATTGGGGCTCCCTCATAAAAGCTCCATGTGAGGAGGGACTGCTCGGAAGGCGTTTCCATAAAATCAGGGCTACCCTCCAGAACTTCCATGTACTGGAGCCCACCCAAAGACGTTTCCCTACAATGAGGTACACTTCCAACGGCTACGCATACGAAGTTTTCACGGAAAGAGGCACGCCTAGCAATGGTTTCATATAATATGGAACCCCCCCCCCCCCGTTTCCATATAACTAGATTCACCCAAATGATTTCCTCGTAGGTAGGGAGTTCGGGAGTGCTTTCTTAAAACGAGGGCTGCCCCAGATTGGCTCCTATCCCACCTTTCACCCACATGGAATTTTGACTGTACAAGCGACTCCCGCATCCACAGGAAGACTGTGGGGAAAAGGAAATCACCTCGCGGCGGCGGTCACTGGGATCTCGCTGGAACAGCCACTTCACAGTGGCCTGGGGCGAGCGGGGCTGGCACTCAAGAAAGGCAGCGCTGCCTGCCACGCCATACTGCACCGACTCCACGGCATTCTTATTGGCTGTTGGACGAGAGGGCGCTGTGTGAAAGCAGCACATACAGGGACACCCACCCACAGGGGCAGGGATGAGCCACCGGGCATCCGTTCCTTGAGGGGGTGGCTAGGGACCGCCCATCTCCAAAACCCCAAGCCCTTTCACCCCCATGGGCCCTGTGAAAATCCTTCTAGTAGAGGCCCTGTGAGCAGCTCGGTGGGCTGCGCGGGGCTCCGAGCTGTGAGGAGCACCCAGGGGAGAGGCCCAGCATACTCACGGTTGGAGTTGAAGCCACGGCACTGCCTAATGGGGTTCCCGTGCCGGACATCCTGCCGGCGGCTCCGCCTGGATGAGGATAGCTCCTGAAGGAGTATGCCTAAGGAGGCTTGCCCCTCCCAGGTTCCTAGATTTCTCCTGGATAATATCACATCCACCCCCAAACTCCCAGGACAAGGCCCTGGGGTCTGGTGGCCCAAATTTCAAGGTTCTGGGTGGGGGTCCACACCTCTTGGAGGACGCTGTGTAGCGAGAACAGGCCTGACCATCCCAGGCGCAGTAGGGGTCCCGGGCGAGGCAGCAGTCAGCACAGGCGGCCCCATATGCCTGACAGCGGTGCAGACTCAGGTGTGTGACACCCACGGCTGAGGCCACATACAGTTGTTGCTGGGGGAGGGGAAGGGGCACATCAGGTCCCTCCCATAGCCAGTCCCCACCAGGGGCCAGCGTGGCTGGGCTCCGTCCCTTCCTGTTCCACGCCTCAGTTTCCCCACCCCGTGCCAAGGGCATGACCCCAAGGGGTAGCAGGCTCCATCCCTACCCCCAGCCCACCCTGCCAAAACTCACCCTCTTGGAAGAGATGGTCATGGTCTTAACAGGGGCTGGGTCCTGGAAGAAAATAGGGATCAGCTTTGGACCCTGGGGGTTCCCTCCCTGCCCTGCTGCCCTGGAGGTCTGAGATCAGGAGCTGGTACTCAGGAGGGCCTGAGGGCAGACGGGACTGGGTGGTGTCACACCCACCTTGAAGACCTCCACCTCCTCCAGCATGAGCTCCTCCATCTCCTGGTCGTCCTTGGGCAACACAATGACCTTCTGCACTGTCCCGCGGTCTGGAACGGGCCGGGCAGGGCCTCAGTGGGGCTGAGGATGCTGGGGAAGGGGCACCAGCCTCAGCCCCCTTCCCCCACCAGGGCCCAAACCCCAGAGGGCAGTGGAGCAGCAGCTCTGTGCCAAGATTGAAGAGTTTGCCCAGTGATGGGAAGAGGTCTGAGGGGACTGGCCCAGGATAAGGGGCATCGGGGCTAGGGCCTGGCCCTCCACCCCAGACCCTCGTTTAGGCACTGCTCAGAGCAGGACGCTGGAGTAGGCCCCCGTGTTGAGGGCTACTGGAACCGAGGTGGGTGCACTTGTTTGTGTGCATATGAGAACATGTGTGTTAACACTGGGACCCATGTATCCTGGAGGTGTCTGCCATCTGTCCCCCCTTTCCTGCCCATACATGGGTCCCCAGGCACCCAGTGCCCCTGGTCTCCTGGTCCCTAGAGGTGAGGACGAGGTTTGCCCACCCCTAGTCTATTATCCTGGCAACAGGGAGAAGGCTCCAAAGGATGAAGGTGACAGAGCTGACCATGACCAGCCTGCAGTAACCCCTAGCAGCGTAGGTCCCAGCCCCATTTGGGTCAGCACCCTCCACCCAGCGGGCCCAGCGCGGGAGGGGCCGGGAGCAGCAGTGGGTACCTGTGCCCAGGAAAAGCACCTCATAGCGCCCATCGGCTGCATCCACCTGGTCCACGGCAACAGTGGTGAGGCGGTAGGGAGCGCCTGTGCGGACCACCAGGGGCCGCCGCTGCAGGGGGTACACAGCCTGGTACATGAGTGGGTGGCTGCGCATGAAGTTGATCACTTCGTCAGGATAGTCCTTGGTGGACTTCATGGACGGTGTGAAGGTCCCACCAGGGCACTGTAGGCAGGTGAGAGGGTCAGGCCCAGGCTTCCCAGGTGGGGCTCACTGGACCCAGGAGCTCCAGGAGAGGACGCTGTTCTGTCTGTCCCCACCACCTTTGCCAGCTCCGCTCCTCAGAAACCCCAGCCAAGCTTTTGCCCTACACCCAGCCTCTGCAGGTCCGGCTCCACCTGAAGTCCCAAGGTCTCACGTTGCCAAATCCCACGGCCACCTCCCTGGCTTCCTGTGCTGTGTGTGACCTTGTGGCAGCATTCAGCAGAGCTGACCACTCCCTTTCCATGGCCTCGTCCCCTGATGTCTCCTTCCTCTCTGGATGTCCCCCCACTTCCTGCCACACACACCCTCACCCCCGCAACCTTGGACGCTTGCTCAGCGAGACTGTAGGCTCCTTTAACACTCTGGCCATGCTTCCCCCACCCCCGACAGCCTCGCTCCAGCTCAGCATCCAAGCTCACCTTTGGGGGATGCCCTCCCTGACCTCTGCTGAGACCAGCTTCTCCGTCCTGGTCCTGACCGCACGGACCCATAAATGCCCACTGCATTTGTTCAGATCATGTTGCTCTCCTGGTTAGACTCCTACAGTGGCCCATGTCACACTAAGATCAAGTGTGTCACCTCCTACCACTCCCAAGGCCCGGTAGGCCAGCCCCTCCCCATCCCCACCTCCTTGCCTACAGTTAGCGGGCTGCACTGACCTACAGCCTGCCTCCTAGCTTCTGCCTTGGACTCTTTTCCTCCAACCTTCAGCTCCCAAACAGCCCCCCAGAGGGAGCAGCCTGCCATACTCAGCCTGACATCTTTGTTTCAGGATCCTGGCTAGGTTCCTTCATAGCCTGATGCCATGTGTAAATGGTTTTGTTTGTTTTTAAATTTCAGCTTTACTGAGGATAAATAGAGGGTTTATATGTGTACGGTCCACCTCCCCCATCTGCCTGTGAGCACCATGATGGTGGGGCCCATGTCTGCAAAAGGTTGACCCAGAACAGTCCTTGTAGAAGAAGAGGAAAGGAAAAGGCAGAGAGAGAAGGGTCCTCACCGTCCCAGGCCGTGGGTAGGGCATCTTCCCCGAGAAGGGCATCCACTGGTAGTTGGGGCCCTCCTTGTGGGCAAAGGGCCCGTTGAAGACCATGCGAATGTCAGCCATGGAGTAAACACACACGGCAGAGCCTCGGAACACGGAGCTGTGGGCAGGGCAGGCTGCTGCTGTGGACCGGGCAGACCCTCGGCCCAGGGCCCCTCCCAGCCTGCCCCTATCCCACAGCTCGCCACCAGGCTGGGGTCTTCCACAAGTCATAGTCCCCCTCCAGCCACACCATGCCACTGTGGTCCCCAGCCCCAGCCTCACCCCGAGGAAGTAAAGACAGCATAAATGACCGGGTTCCTCACATCCTGGGTCTGCTGGACAAACACGTCCTCTGGGGACAGAGGGAGAAGGCGCTGGGTGGATGCCTTAGCCAGGAGCCCCAGGGCCCTGCCCGCTCATGCTCAGGGGGGCCCACCAAAGGTGCCTTGACCACCCATCCAGCCTCTATCCCTCCTGTAGTAGCCACAAGACCCCGCCCGCCTGCTGTACTCACGGAGCTCATCAAAGTGAGTCTCAATGCCGTCCTCGCCTGGCACAGAGCAGACCAGCCGGGCCTTCAGGAACGTGCTCCACTTGTTGACCAGGCAGCAGTGGCCGCCGTCATCATTCTGGAGGGCAGGGGGCAGACAGCTGGGTTAGATCAGCTCACTTATCCCCAAACCCCTGGCAGAGCAAGGCTGAGCCTGGAGAGGGGCAGCATGGGGCCAGCAGTGCCTACCAGGCAGATCCGACCGATGCGCGCGTACACTGCGGGGCTTTGTGGCGCCTCCGCCGACCGCTCCCGGAAGAAGAAGTAGAGCTTGTCATCATTGCGCTCCGCACTGTCAGGGATGAGCTCAGCATGGATGAAAGAAGGGTCTGCAGGTGGACAGGGGTCAGCGAGGCGACCCTCCTCTGACAATGCCTCTCCCCACCCCCACCCCGTCACAGGGCTGGAAATTCCTCTACGACTGCTTCCTTATGAGTAACGTGCCACATCCCAGGCGCGCTGCCCTCCACAACCTCCCCACCCCCTCAGGGTTGGCAGGCTGCGCTCACCATTGAGCCACCGGGAGTTGTACTGATCTGTGCGCATGGCCGTCTGCTTTCCAAGTGTGCGGAAGATGGCTGCGTCCGTTCCCATGAAGTCAATGTACACTCCAGCGTAGAGCTCCTCATCTGTGGGTGGGCCAGTGGGTCAGTCAAGAGGATCGCCCTTTGCTAGGACCAGGGCAGAGCCCAAATGACCTCCAGGGTAGGGTCCTGTCTCCCCCTCAGCTCCCCCAGGGCACAATCGTATCACCAGTGGGGTGCTGGTAAATGTTTAACTGGCTCTGGGAGGGCTGGGATTCGTAGCAATGAGCTCTGATTGGTAGCAAGAGCCAATTTCTGTGGGTAAATACTCCCACCATGGCTGACTGCGACTACGAACCTGAGGTCACTGAAAGTGGAGTTGGGAAGAACTGCAAACACTGCTGTATAGTATTTCTACCCCACGGATACAATAGATGTAAATAAACTCAAGAGCATAGATAATAATAAACTGCAGTTAAAATAATTAGGAAGTAACGAGTTTTGAGTATGTTTACCTTATTAAAAATTAATTATGTTTATATAATTTAATTTTTTAATAATAGCTGTGTTTAACAGCTGGCTCAAAAAAATACCTGAAAATTTAACAACTATGCTGGCTCCATGTATTCCCTCTAGACTCCCCCAGGGCAGGTCCTGTCTCCTCCATCAGAATCCCTGGTCTGGGCTCTGCCATCAGGCTAGGACATTCTCACTCTCCAAGACAGTGCAGATAAGGCCCATCTCCTGCCCTGGGGGCCTTTCCCAGGCTTGGAGGTGGCACGGTCCCCAGCAGCTGCCCTCAGAGGCAGACTGAGTTGGGCAGCCAGGAGACGGGCACAGTGCAGGGGCCAGGGTCAGCGGTGGGCTCACCCAACCTGAGGGTAGGGGCAGCAGCTGCTCCTGAGGCCCCAGACAGGACCCCTCCTCAGAGAACATTCCCCCAACCCTCCCAGACACCTGGCAGACCAGAAACCACCCCCCACCCCACCCCCGCCCTGCTGGTCACAGGGCCAGGACCCTCCATTGGTGCTTTCTGTGGGTCTCTCCCAGCCTCCCAGACAAACAAGAAAATGTTCTGGGACCAACCCCTTACACACACTAGTCCTCCAGTTCTCTTGTCCTCCAGGCAGCCTGTGGCTGGGAGGGTTTTGGCCTTTCATTGGACCACACTGTGGATTTCAGGGTAGGCTCCGAGGGGGCGGATAAAGGCTCACACCCCTAGTCTATGCCCCTCAGCTCACACTGGGGTCTGTCTGTACCCCTCCCCTTGCCAGGTGGGGCCCCATTGCGGGGGTTCAGGGCTGACATGTTCACCCTGGGTCAATGTTGGTGCCATGCCCCCTATTCCAGAGGCAGGAGCCACACTTTCAGGCTGTAGAACCAGGGTGGGGTGGGGGCACTCACTGATGAGGGCTGAGGCTGTGTCCAGCTTGGGGTCGTACGGACACTTGCCCTTCCCTGACTCGAGTCTCTCAGGCTCCAGGTAGAAGATGTAATCCTGCAGGGCAGAGGGGGGCTCAGCATGGTCCAGGCTGGTCCCACAGCCAGAAGGGCAAGGCCCCAGGGACACCCTGAAACCACCCCCCTTCACTCCTCAGTTCTCCTTGGGTTTTAACAGTCTCCCGGGGCAGGGCCACACTGCAGTTTCCAAGGGAGATGCTGCCAGGTCCCAGGTCTCAGATAAAACCTGGGAATCAGGTCTCAGAGGGCTCTGCTTTGGGGCCCTGAGAGGAGCATGGGGTGGGCTTATTGGGGCTGAATCCACTCTGTGCCAACTGGTTCAGGAAGACGCTGGCTAGGACCCCCTTGGGCCATAGAGGTGCAACTCTTTGAGCTGAGGCTGCCTGTCCTGGGCCAAGAAGGGGAGCTGGCAACATGACCAGGAAAAGGGGTACTGGCCGAGGGCCTGGGGTCCTGTCCTTTGCCATCAGGTCCCACCAGGTCAGAGGGCTCTGAGGTCACCATGTCCCCAGGCTTTGCGCCCTACCTGTGGTTCTCAGGACATATTAATAGGCCATGGCCTTTTTCCTGCCCCTCAGCAGAGCCCCCAGCTCCACGTCTACCCAGGGAGCCAGGAGTTGAGGGGTTCAGCCTGGACCACACGGAATTTACAAAGTCCCCTGTGCCTCCCAGCCCAGCCCAGCCCCGAAGATGCCAGGAGGAAGGCTGGTGAAGGCACTGGGACTAGGATGAGCTCATGGGGAGAAGGGAGGAAAAGGCAAGAGGCAAAGAGGCAGCGGGAGGCAGGGATGGTGATGGGAAGGTGTACACAGGCCCGCTTCCAGTTACACTCTGCACACATGATTTCCTGCACACACGGGGCTGCACGCACAGCTTGGCACACATCACTGCCGGCACACAGAACACACTGTTCACACCCTGGGCACACACATAGAGTCTGAGCAGTCCCACTTTTCAGCATTCCCCGCCACAAACACACAGGCTCAAGCGATCACTTGCTCTCATTCACCGGCAGCCCCTACCCCCCTGCCCGCCCCTGCCCAGCCCCAGCCCCCCCAGCCCAGTCCCAGGTCATGACTAGTGGACAGACAGCTCTGCCCCTCTCACCCACGAGAAGACAGCCCCAAGCACGTGAGTGTGCAGAATACCTGTGCCAACTGATGACCCACGGAAGGCATGGGGCATAGACACCTGAGAGTAATGTGTTAGACTGCACACATGTGCCATGCCCCCACTCTGTGCTGAATAAGGTGTGGGCTTGAGTGTGCACAGCGGGTGCCCAAGTATATGTTAGTATGTGCTCATGCGTGTCTACACGTGTGTTCTGAGGGCTGAGGCATGGCTATCCCCAGGGCTCTTGTCTTCCCCACCTAATGGTTTCGTGATTTCTTGCGTGCAGGGGTCACACTGAGGCTGACCTGAATCCAGCTGGGACTGCCTTCAGAGTCACTGCAGGGGGAAGGGCTGGGATGGGGCACGGAGACAGAGGGGAACCCCTGGGGAGGCTGGCCTGCAAGGCCAGGCCCAGGGTGATTCGGTTCAGGGGCAGTGCTGCCTAGCAAGGGCCTGGGGGGATGAGGCCCACCTGGCGTGGGGCTGCGGGCGTCGGACGGAGGGCACCATCCGTGGCTCTGCTGCCTCGGCCTTTGACCACCTGCATCTGGGTCCAGGGCGTGGCCTGAGAAGATGAGGAACAGGGGTTAGAGCCAGGGGTGGCAGGGGCTGGGGGAGCGGGCTTGGGCTGCCAGCCTCTCACACCACACATGCCAGGAACACACGTGAGCACCTGGGCCCCCAGAGTACATCTATGCGCCTGTGCGTGCACACATACACACAACTTGGCGCACACCTGCATACACATGTGCCCCCTAGGTCCAATCATTCTTACGCACGCCCTACCAGGTCACGCCAGCTCACATACATGCCCACATGGAAATGGAAAAGGGCAGAAGCAGGCAGGGCAGGGCAGAGCTGGGGAAGGGGTAGCTCTCCCCAGGCCATGTAGCAGAAGCTGACCCAGGTGTCCAGCCTCCTGATGCTGAGACCTCCACCAGGCCCTCTGGCTTGGCTGCAGGGGCACGGTCCATAGGCATAGCCAAGAGAACTGTTGCCACGTATGGAGTGAGCACTTACTATGTGCCAGGCACAGAGCTAAGAGCTTTGGGAGTGTTAGCTCACTGCCTCTTTCTCACACCGACCTGTGAGAAAGGCAGCTATTAGCCCCATTTTCAGGTGAGGAAACTGAGGCTCTGAGAGGTGAAGGAAATCACTCACCCAAGGTCATAAGGCTGGGAAGTGGCAGGGCTGGGGTTCAAGCCCATCCTCCCATCAGAACCCTGGAATGTGGCCACCAGTGGGGGCAGCACAGGGTGGGGGTGGGTGGGGCTTACCTGGGCCCGGCGGCCTCGGTTTACGTAGGTGCACATGGGGTTGTAGGCACCCGTCCCACACACATACAGGTGTGTTCGGTTCCAGGGCTGGATGAGCCTGACGAAGTTCCCGCACTCACCCTGGGACCAGAGGGAAAGCGGGGGAGGTACCCAGATGCCTGCCCGGCCCCACTGCCTCCCTGGGGTCACCTGTCCCGTCCTCCCACCCCACCTGTGGACCCCACGGCACTCACGTTTCCATCCTTGCCTGAGAGCACGCACTCCTCAATGCGTTGTGGGGAGGCCGCCCAGTGGATCTGCCGGAGATGGGGGTCAGAAGGTGCAGCCTGCTGGACGGGGCCCCAGACATGGGGCCCTGTGTCCCTCATCCCCCCGCCCTACATCTGGGCTGGCCCTTACAATGAGGGGCTCGCGGTTGATGTCGTGCAGGTCCAGGGACAACACGTAGTCCTTGCTGCCCACGTACATGCGGTCGTGGTCCTCGTCCTTGAGCAGGATTCGGTAGTCAGTGGTGTTGAGCAGGAAGTTGAAGAAGTGGGCAGTGCCTGTGGCTTTCAGCTCTGTGGGTGGAGGGCAGGGCAGCAGTTAGGACCCTTGGAGAGCATCCAGCCATACCCCCTTTGGCAGAGGGGATCGCCCACCACACGGTGACCTTAAACCCCCAGATTCCCCTCCAGGGAATACTTAGCTCCCTCTTCAGTCCCTGATTACTGGGAGGAGAAAGTGGGACTGGTGGGTAGCTCAGGAGGGGCCACGCCCAAAGCTAAAGCCTCTGGGTTCCCATGAAAGGGCAGTGGGCGACAGCGACAGCCGGGGAGCCTGACGGCATCAGAGTCTTTGCTCAGGATGGGGCCAGCGTCCCACAGGGGCCTAAATGGTTAATAAGGAGGGAGGTGGGGGGCAGATGCATCCACGACAGCCCCTAGATGCTCTGTCCTTACCCCAGCTGTCCACCAATCAGAAGGCAGGGCTGGCACACAGCAAGGTCTCCACCTTGTCTGAGCAGATTAGCCAGGACACTGCCCAGCAGAGCCGGGCTTCCCCCAGGCCTCACTGGGCTGCTAATGGAATTCTCAGGCCACTTTGAAGCAGCCAGGAACAGTCTTTCCCAGGAGAGAGGTCCTCCCAGAGTGTGGCAGTTTCCCTGGGACTAGGAAAGGGTCCAGATGAGTCCTCAGTTTCTCTTCTGCGTGAGTCCAGCAGCTTGGCCCTCCCACCCTCAAGTTGCTGGGGGAAAGTCCTCCTCCCTGAAGATGAAGGGCAGGAAGGAACTTGTCCAGTGATAGATCAATGCAGACCCAGGACTCAGGAAACTTGGGAATCTTCCTCTGGCACGGGGAGAGCCAAGGGGTCCCCCTGGCAAGCCCCTCCTCCACCCACCTCTAGTTATTTTTAACTCAGCAAGAGAGGGAAGGCTGTAACGAGGGTGATGAATATTCACCAGCACAGACTTGAGATGGCAGCACACAAAAGAGCATATGCATGTCTGCACAGGGCCCAGGTATGCACATTTGTGCACACATGTCCTGCATCAGATGTGGCATTCACCCTTCCCATCTCCCCACCCCACAGCTGGTAACCCATCTCACAGGTGGTAACCCATCTCATAGTTGGTTACCCACCTCACAGATGGAAACCCACCTCACAGATGGTTACCCATCTCACAGGTGGTTACCCACCTCACAGGTGGTAACCCATCTCACAGGTGGTAACCCATATGATAGCTGGTTATCCATTTCACAGCTGGTTACCCATCTCACAGGTGGGGCAGTCAAGGGGGAGGCCTGGAGAGGGAGAACAGCTGGGATCTAAGGCCCTAGATGCTGCCTAAGGTGGGACCAGCAGGTGGTCTCATCCCATCAGTCAAGGTCACCCTCCACTCAGGCAGCTGCCTGGAACTGACCTGGCTGACCCTGACCCCTGCTGTGAGCTAGGGTTCCTAGAGTGGAGCTGGAAGGGCTGTGCCTGAGTGCAGCTTTCGACAGAGCTCCCAGATACGCTAAGCTGGGTGTGTGAGGCGGGCTGGCAGCCAGGGTCGCCCACAGCAGATGCAGAGCCCGTGTCTGAGAGGCTGGGGGACAAGCAAAGTCCTTGCCCTGCCGAGTCCTGACTGTGTGGCGACAAGAGAATACAGGTGATGACCTTGGCCAACCTCTGGGACGCAGGGACGCCGAGGGATCAAAGGGCCGATCCCTGCCTGGCTACAGCCTCGCCCGCCTGTCCGGCGGTGCCTCTGAAGTCCTGGGCAGGGCAGCCTGGGCACCTGTCCTGCACCTGTTGTTGGGCCACTCGGAGTCCCCCGCCTGGCCACCCAGCCATAGTGACAACAGGAAAGTAAACACTCCCCCACCTCCAGGGCCAGGAAGTGGCCAGAGAGGAAGTGGGGCTGCCAGCGGAGCCCCCCCAGGCTGGGACAGCCCGCCAGGGGTTATTTATACCCTGGCTGGGGGCATAGCCTTGGTTGTGCCCTGACCTGTCCTGCTGGGCCAGGGGGCGGTTAGGGGACAATGGAGTGGAGCGAGGCAGAGGTTCAAGTGGGCACCTTCAGACACAAGCACCGGGGGTGGGGGAAGCTTCAAACATTTAGCCCTAGGGAAGCAACCAGCCTTAATCCCTACCCTCCACCCCCACCCGGCCTTGGGCATCTAGAATCCAGACCCTCCCTCTCTGCCATGCTGTGACACTCCATGGCTAAGTCCCAAATCCAAGTACCTCTCCGGGGCTCAAAGCCCCGGCACTCCCGGCTCCATCCCTATCTGTGAGAAAGGTAAGGGACAGATCCTTCATTCAGTAGATGAGGAAACTGAGACGTACCAGGGAGCAGGAGATTAGCCTTGATCTGACATCCTACCTCTCAACCCTCCAAGTCCCCCTATCGCTGGGCAGAGGTGGGGATTGAGTGAGCCTCTCAGTCATCAAGCACCTATTTATTATGTGTAAAGCTCTGCACTCACAACACCCAATTTACAGATGAGGACATCAAGGCACAGAGAAGGGAGATGACATGCCAGAGTGCCTGGGGGGGGGGGGATTCCCACCCAGGTCCATGGCCTTTTGGACTGAAGCAGGGGAGGCCCAGGCAAGGCCAGTCCTGGTGGTGAGGACCAGAGCCAGAAGGTGACTTGTCTTCCACCAACAGGGCACATGACTCAGGACACTCGGGACTCCTCCCAGTGGCCAAGGATATGGCGTCAATGGCTCTGTTGTCACAGGACATGATGTTTTGGTCACTGTGGAAACTGTGGCAGGGGCAGGGTGTCCCATGAGGCCGTGTGGGGTGGGGGAGAAGTGGGACCAAGGGTCAGAAATTAGGGTCTGATGTAGGCTTCATGATGCTGGCCAGGGCACTCGGGCTCTCTTGAGCCTCATGTTCCTACCTAGACCACCTCTTGAGCCTTCTTAGTGCTGACATTTAAGGTGATCCTGGGGTGGGGGTCCTGCTCTGATCTCAGGGAAATGCTAACAGCTAAGCATCCTTGATTCCTCCCCTCACCCATCCTTCATGGGCCATCCCTGCTTTGGCGGGGAGAGAATAAGATGGGGCCCCACATTCTTTCCCCATGGAAGCTGGCATCTCAGATGTCACCACTTCTTGGAGGACATCCGTCCTTAGTCCCATCACTGCTCCCCATTTCCTCGTGCTGAGGTGGGAAGCAGAGAGGGCAGCGGGCAGGAAGGGGCTTCCTGTTGACTTCAGCCCCAACCCTGCCCCAACACTCCCCTAACTCCAGCCTGTCTCCACCCCATCCCCAACCCACAGGAGCAGAGCTAACCCCCAAATCATCCATCCGAAGCCAGCCTACTGCAGGGGAAACTGAGGTGGGAAGGGTGGGACTTTCCCAGGGTCCTAGAGTGAAATAGATATAGGGCTCTGGCCTTATCAACCCACAGCTGGAGTTGTGCCAGTCATGTCAGATTGTAGGAAAGAATTAAAACAAGGGGCCCCATGACAGCCCTGCACCCCCAGTTCCAGGGGAGAGTGGTGCTCACCTCAGGTTACAGGAGCGAAACTGGTGTCCTGTCCCCTTTTTCCACTCTGCCACGGGGCAAAGGAGCTGGGGGCTTCCATGCCTCCAAGAAGCCTGGGGCAGGGCAGGAGGTAGCTGAGTGGCCCTTGGTATCCTGTTCTGACACCTGCAGCGTCAGCAGGACTAGATTCTACTGGTCCTCAGCCCCTCTAAGGATTAGAGACTTAGGCCAAGGATCTGGGGCATCAGGGTGTGTGCGTGTGTGTGTGTGTGGCTGACATGGACCCAGCCTGGCCATGTCCTCAGGTCAGTCTCCACCTCTGCTCCACTTGTCCCAGGCCCAGCTCTGATAGCGGGAGTGTCACCCCTCCCCCATCCCCATGGCAATACTGAGGGAGGGGCTGGGGCACAACGGGTTCTGAGCGTGTTGGGGCTCAAGTGTGGATAAGCTTTGACCTTGGGGAGGGAGGGTGGTATGTGTGGGTAATGCCTCCTGGGGAGGGTGCCCCACCCCCATGCCCTCACCCAGGCTAGGCACAGGTTGGGTGGGGACATCCGGGAAGGCTTTTCCCGTCATCGGGAAGGAAGGGCCTTTTCTGGCATCAGACACCTCATTTCCGCAGCAGTTTCCAGCCTCTAGCCCTCCCCCGTGGCCATTGGATACTCAGGGTCCTGGTCCAGGACGGCCTGGCAAAGGCCCAGAGGCAGGAACATTCTCGGTGTGTAGGGGGCTTAGTCCAGCGGGTCTCCATTTCCTCCTCTCTGGAAACAGCTGATAATGCCTTACTTTAAAGGAGGGAGTGGGCGAGGGTTGCACTGAGGAGGCGTGTCCATAGCCCTCACCCGCAGACCCCGAGTGGGCGGCCCCGACCCCTGCTGCCCCGTCTCTAGGACACCAGGCCTGTTGCTAGTGAGGAAGGGGCTGCTGCAGAAAGGGGCTCTTGGAGCAGAGGTAGGTGCCCGCCCTCTTGGTTACGGCTCCACAAAGCAGCAGGCCCTGACTGACAGTGTGCTTGGGGACTGGGGGGTGATCGACAGGTCCCTGCAGTCCAGTCCTGACCTCTGACCTCCTGTGGGCTGGTGCAGTCCTCATCCCTGAGCTGAAGAGAAATGAGATTGGGGGCCAGGGGCAGGGAGGGGTGCTGGCCAGGCTGTTTGCCAGTCCTTCATCCTCCTGCTCTTCTGAGGAGGGGAATTGAGGTGGACAAGGAGCCGGCAGCAGTGGCAACAGCAGGAGTGGCCGAGTCCAGACAGTTCCAACCGGATGCGCCCATGGGCTCTAGGGAAGGGTGGCCCCCAGCCCCTTTCTCACTCCCCTAAAGCTGTGAGGGGCCCCAGAGGAAGGCCCAGGGGTTGGGCTGGCCCCCTGGCTCCAGGCCTAATCCTCTTTTAATGAGCGGCCAACCGGAAGGTCTCAGCCCCTGGCCACAGCCCTGCAACCCTGGGAGCCCCAGCCAGGCTGAGCTGGGGGCAGGGCAGCCCCAAAGCCTGTGCACATACCTTCCCCCTGCTCAGCATACCCACCTCACTCATACCCCAAGGCCAAAACTCCAACACTGGCCAGGCCAACCGAGGGCCCCAGCATCAGCAGGGCTATACCAGGGTGTCACCGGCCTTGTGTCCCCTTGTTGACCCTCTCTTGGGCATTTCCCATTTGTTCAAGTCCCACATGGGGCTCGGCAGGAGAGGCTGTCACTGCTGATTTAGGGGCTGGCTCGCCCAGTCCTTTCCCGACCACCCCAGGATGTCTGGATGAAAACCCCTAGAAGCCAGTTCCAGGGTTTTGCCTGGGGCTTAAGCTACCTCCTTCCTTCCTAAGGGGTGGGCTCCATGTTCCTCTGGACCCAAGCCCCTCAATATCTGTCCCCTCCAACCCCATCCTTGGGCCAGGCTCTACAGACTGGAGACCCAGAGGCCTCCCCAGGAGCCATCCATACCCGCCCCCCCCCTTCCCCCAGGCAGGTGAGCCAGGTCGATGCCAACAAAACCAATTACAGCCGCTCTCACCCAATTAGCAACTAATTATGGCCTCATAGTCCATTCAACATAATTAACATGTAAATGACTCGGAGTGTTTATATTCAATAACTGCTCTGATTGAATTTAATTTAAATGTCTGAACTGGAGACCCAGTACCGTGTATTTCACCACCTAGAGTTGCCACTGCTGGGAATGTCCGCCCCTCCAGAAGAGAAGGACCTGAGGCCTGAATGGAGGGTGCAGGGGCCAGCACCTGGACACCAGCCCAGCCCCGGAGAGGGTGGCGATGGATGCAGCCCCTGCATCCCTGACAGGCCTATCCCAGGGGTGTGGAAAGGTGGCGAGTTGGAAGAGTCCCCAGTAGAATCCTCAAGATGGAAAACCCTCTGGAAATGAGGGGCCCCTTCTTAAAGGCTGCTGTAAACATCCCAGCTGTTCAGTAAACACCAAGCTGGACAGGAGCCAGAGCTGGAGGAGCCGCCCCGCTGGGCCAGGAGCAGG
>NW_017731368.1:801334-803663 GCF_001890085.2 Hipposideros armiger
GGGGTTGGGGCTGGAGGCTGGAGCTGGGGCTGGGGGCACTGGGGCTGGAGCCAGCAGGCCCTGGCATGCTGTTCCCACGCCCGTTACGCCCCAGCGCCCGCCTGCTCCGCCCAGGAGAGGACAGGCTGGGGGCACAGCTCGTCATCTACCCAGGAAAAGCCAGGAGGCAAGGGGCAGCAGGGTTCCTCCCTGGCACACAGGCCAGCTGGAAACAGGTGCTACACCTTTCCCCAGTAGGATATTAGTGACTTTCAACCATTTTGTCCCAGCAGGTAGGGGGCTCTGAAGCCTAAGGCTCCCTGCCCATCCCCCGAGCCCCATGGTGCCTGATCAGTCTATCTGGGCTGGCAGCTCAAGGGGCCAAGAGGTCCTACATGGACACTAACGGTGAGTACAGTTGATTATGAGAACACCTCTGCACAGTCACTGGTCAGGCCATGTTCAGAGCTCTGGCCCAGCTTGGAAAGGACACAGTGCAGTTGAGGGATAGTCTGCAGGGGCAGGGCGGCCCCGGGCAAGTGGCTCGCTCAGGAATGTGCCTCAAGAAGTGTGGCGGGGTGGGGGTAGGAGTGCGAGGGGGTGGGAAGAGGGGTTAGTCGTGAGGAGGAAGGCTGCACTGACCCACTTCTCAGGTGGGGAGAGTGAAATGGCCATCGGTGCCTCCAGTTCCACAGGCCTGGGGGCCCAGCCATCCTCCCACATTCCAGACCTGGCCCGGAAACCTCTCACTCCTTCCTCTGCCACCTCCTCCACCCTGTGACTGCAAAAGACAACAAACTCTCCATGGCTCATTTACTCCGATAAATCAACCAGACGGACAGGTCAGGATAGGCTCGACAGGCTTGTGGGTGTAAGGACCCTCCCCCTGCCCTGGGCTCAGCCCCCATCTCTGCTGCCCTCCTCTGATTCCTGGGGTCCCTGCAGCCCCAAAGATTCCCAGGATGTCCCAGAGAGTCTTAGCTCCCATCCCAACACATTTGCATGGGAAAACTGAGGCACTACCCAAACAGATATGCGCTCAGGGTCAGCCTTGGGGGTGCAGTGAGGCTGAGTCAGGAGCCCGGGTAGGAAGGCAGCAAATATTCCACACAGGCCTGTGCTGGGACAGGTAGGTGTTAAACAGAATGACAGTGCAGACAGCCCAGGGCAGAGGCCCCCTGGAGTGCCACCCACTCGACCTTGACCTCAGGTGATGCAGGCGCCCACCAGGCCCCCACATTCTAGCTGCTGTTCTGCCAATGACAGTTGACTCACAGGAGCTAACCACGCTGGCTGACCAGCAGGGACACAGGGAGTGGGCTCTTCCCTGGGAAGGAAATGAGGGCATCAGCACTGAGCGCTAAGTGGGAAGAAACACGGCTCTTGGCTGGGTGCAGAGACCTCAGAGGAAAGAACATGTCCGGGTAGGAAGCCAAGGAGGGGTCAGGGTGGTGACTGGAGAGGGTGGAGGCAAGGAAGGACCAGAGGTGGAAGGAAGGAAGAAGAGTGGGGGGAGGGGGGTCTGCAGCTGAGGCCTCAGGCTCCAACAGGCCCACAGGGGCCTGTTGATTTGGGGCTGTCCCTGCCTGCCTACGTAGGTGAGGCAGATAGGCAGTACTTGCAGGGCAGCCCCCTGAAAACGCCACAAGTCAGCCCATCTGAGGCCACCCTCCCCCCCAGGCTAGTCTCCTGGGTCCTCCACACCCCCTACCCAGGCCCAATTCTTTGCTGGGTCAGGACCAATGGTCAGGGTCTGGAGCCCAGGAGGCCTCCACCCTCTCCCTGGGGCTGCTCAGATGCCTGGGGGTGGGGGGTGGCTGCAGGCCTGCCAAGCTCAGGCGCCCACGTGAGCTAGGCTTAGGATTCAGACTGGAGCCTTCTGGCATCCAGGCCTTTGGCAAAGGCCCTCTTGCTATTTCTAAGAAAAATGCAGCAGGAATCTTCTCTGCTTCTCCAAAGCGCCAAGGGCCCCCTTGAGGCGGGGCTCAGATTCCCAGGCAAGTGCCAGGCCAGGCCCGCATGCTGTCGGCCCAGCTATATAGATGTCCAAGTGAGCAGCCCAGGTCTGGTCAGCCCAGCACAAGCTGCAGGAGCCAGAACAGTGCTCGAGGAGGGGACATTGCGGCTGATCATGGGCCCCAACCAGACTGGGGAGCTCATCTTAGAGGGAGCCCCCTCCAAGGCAACCCTCCCCAAATGCATCTCTAGCATTGGATTTACAGTATGTACGTGGTACCTCTGCTGGGATTAAAAAGAGCTTAAAAATCACAAGGAGAAAGTGCAAACTATATCCTGGCACCCTGCCCCTTCCCCAGGTGCTACACCAAACACCCTGCCTCTGCTTCTGCTC
>NW_017731368.1:803803-832335 GCF_001890085.2 Hipposideros armiger
TCTCCCTCACTGAAGGTTAGAAATCCAGAGGGAGGGGTGAGGCAGTGTGGGGCTCCTTGGGAAGCTTCCAGGATCAGCCCTCACCTGTCTGCCACCCTCAGCAGAGCTTGTGGTTACTGAGCATTCTTCGCTGGGGCCACAACTACACTCACAACGTTAAGACAACACGATGAGGTCGGCACCATTTGTATCCCCATTTTACAGACCAGGTAGCAGGGACACAGAGGGACTTCACTAATCAAGGTCCACCCAAGGCCAGGATGCAAGCAGCGTAGCCGGAAACCTCAGGACGCTGCTTCCACAGGGAGAGACCGGGCTTAGAGAGGCTACGCCAGTTGTCCGAGGTCACTCAGCTGGCGAGGGTGGAATGGGGTTTGTCTGCCTTCAGAGCCAGTCCTTCCAACCACCACCACCACCTGTGCATTCTGCCAAATTTCAGTGCCCCATGCCCTGCCCTGGAGGGAGAAGGGGCTGGAGGTCTCCCAGGAGTCAGGGGCCAGGTACCCACAGCTCTGAAGGCACCTTCTGGACCCCCATCACCTTGAGAGGGGTCACAGGGTTGGGCAGTGTACAAACACAGGTGCAGACAGCCAGGAGCCTACTCTGAGACTGTTGCCTCCTAAGCCACAGGGTGAAAGATGCTTTTATGGGCCAGGATGAGATTTTTATCTTGGCGGTTTCTCTTTAAATTCTTTACGATTACGAAGCAGCGGGGGCTGCCAAGGAACATGATTTACTCCTGGAGCATGCACCAGCTCCTTGCTCGGTGCCAAGGGAAGCTGGAGCCAGGGAGGGAGGGGCAGGCATCGTGCCAGGGAACCAGAGACAAGGCCTGTGCTGCTGAGGCCCAGCCGGTGGCGGTCCCATCCGAAGCTTGACTGGACCTGGAAGGACCACAGCTGAAGGCCCCAGCCCCTGGCCTGGCTGCCTCAGGCTGGACCTCTGCAAGCACAAGGACCTATCCCCACTCTCTCTGAGGGCCGATTCTGGCCCCTGAGGGGTGGGCAGCCAGTCCATAGGACTTCCCAACTCCCTAAGTGGCTACTTCCAAGTCCCCTCTCAGGAGTGAGGCAGCTCCCAGTTCCAGGAAAACTGATCCCAAATGCAGGGATTGGGGCTCAAGTTCACGCTTTGGATCTTCCTTCCTCCCGCCTCCTGGCTCATCCTAGAATACCCGCCCATCCCGGTTTGCTAGATTCAGAGCCCCCTGTAGCTGTCCAAGCCACCAGACCGCCACCCGGCTCCCTCATGCCACCCCTGGCCTCAAGCTTCCAGGGCTCCTCAACTCTTCTGCAATCTGAAGCTCTATGCCTGTCTGGCTGGCCAGGGAGCCCCTGGGGGGCAAGGGTGGGTCCTCCAGCTCCCCAGCCCCACCCCCAGGCCTGTACAGTCAGGCCTGGGGGTGGGGCAATGCTCCATCATAGCTTGCACAACCTCCTACCCCTACCCCCACCAGCTGTGACCCCTCCTAACTTCCAAATCTCATCATTTCCTAACAAGGAAACCTGAAAACTGGCTCTCTGATGCCACATGCAAATGATGTAAGTGGTGGCCCTGTTCTGGGTCACTAGCACCCCTCAACAAGGCTCAGAGGCAGGACTGACCAGCACGCACCCATTCCCCTGCCAACCATTCCCCTGCCAACGAGCAAGCCAGTTATGCTGGAGTCACAAAAGGTCAGAACCCCAAGGCTACTCTGGACACAGGAACACTTTCCTCTCCAGGACCCTGGTTTTCCTTCTCTGAAGGGGACGAGCTCCCTAGGGGCACGAGAAGATGCCCAATGTGACCCTCGCCCTTTCCCTGGGAAGACTAAAGCTGGCACTGCAGGATCCTGGAACCCTGTCCCTAGCTCATGGGCCAGGGCTATGCATCCCCCAACCCACCCTCCACGCTCAGTCCTGGGACAAGCTCAGACATCAAGCAGAGCCAGGCTCCATCCTGGTCCTCCTGCTCCTGAGTGACATGGAAAGTCTCTAGGTCTCATGCCTTACAGGACATCCATGGAGGCCCCCCTCAGGCCATGGAGGGACCACTACTTGGTCATCACCATGCATACCTACTATTATTTTTTATTATTCGCATCTTTCCTGACCTCCTTTGGCAAGATGACCTTCTTCTGCTCCGTCTCCCTCCTTCTGCCTCAGTTTCACTAGTAGCCCAGCCACCTCATGTCATCACAAGACCCCTTTCCCCCACCAAAAACCTCTTGGCCAAAGCTAGCCCAGGCAGCAGCGGTGTATTATGGGATGGCTTCCTGGGAAAAAATAAACATTCCCCAAGCTGAACAAAGGAGCTGGCAGGGCCCTGGCACCTCCCTGCAGCGGCCAAGGTGGTGCCCTCTCAGGGTGGGGGAAGGAAAGCTTTTTCTCCCAGACTTGGCCAGTGACCCTGGGGTTAAGGCGATTCCAGGCCCAGGCAAGGAGGGGTGCAGGGAAGAGGGTTCTGCCATCCAGGTTCCCTAGTCCCAAGCATCCACGAGTTCTCAAAGAATACCTCGCCTACTCCTAGCCATCTTCCCTACGTGACCCCTCCCTTGTGCCTGGCCTGGGCTGTGCTGCTGATGGAAGCTCAGGAGGTGGGTCCCAGGAGCACCCCCCCACCCACACACTCTCGCTGAACCGTGAGTCCCTTCTCCCTTACATCCTCTCGGCTTTAGGCCCGGCTGGGGCAGGCACCAAACCCGAGTCTGGCCCAGTTCCTGCCTTTGTTCCTTTATCTGCCCTGGGCAGTATGGCCCCTCATGCCAGCACCTCCGGCTTGGAGAGTCTGGCCCAACCAGGGTGGAACCAGCACCTGCGGCAGGGAGGGCATGAGCCGAGGCTGAGTCCCTGAGGCCTGGTATACCAATGGCTATGTCCACCCAAGGCACAGATGGAGAAACTGAGGCATGGGGCCAGAGTGACCACCAATGCCTCTGTGCCCCTCTTGTGTACTCAGGAGGAGAAGTCCCCCCACCCCCTTCCCAGCCTCCGGCCTGGCTGTGGGATCGCAGTTTCTGTAGGTGTGGGTCTCCATTGTCACGCCACAAACACTCGCTGAGGGCCATTTTGTGTATATGACCTGGCTGAGACCATCCAGCACAGGGCCTGGTGCACAGTAAGTGCTGGGCTCCCAGGTGGCACAGACCAACTGGGTGTCCACTGTCTTTCAGCCAATTTGACTATAAGTACCCGATTGTGTTCACTGCAGAGTCCCCAGAACTAAGCGCAAGGCCTGCTGCATAGTAGGTACTCAAATATCTAAACTAAGTAACATCTAAGCATAAAACTAGGACATGAGATCAAGTGGGAGAACAGGAAAGGCCATTCAGGGCAGGGAAACCTGCATGTGCAAAGGCGCCAAGGCCTAGGGAGGGGGTGGCCCCAGGTAGCCCACAGCCCCACCCCAGGCTGCCAGGGCAGTCAGCACCGCGTAGGCTGGCTGCCAGGAGTTGGGCTTTTAGTCACCGCAGGTGTCGGCTTCAGAGCTAACTGAGAGGGAATCGACCTGACTGATGTGGGCGTCAGGCGTCGACAAGGCCAGGACACCAGGGTTCTATTTCTGGCCTCGCCTCTGCCTCCTGCCTGACCTTGGCCCTGCCCTTGCCCGAGCCTCGGTTTCTCTCTCTGGAAAACTGGAACAAAAGCCTTTGCCCGTTTGGCCCTGGAGGTCCAAGAAGGCTTAAAAGGAATATACAGAGGACCTCCCTGTCTCATTCCTCCTGCTTCCTCTCAAGGGTCTTCAAGGTGATGACAAAAATAATACCCAGAGTGGATTCTGGGCTCCAGGGTCCCAGGGGTGTGGAGACCAAGCCACCCCTCCTCCTGTGGGGGGAGGGGATGCTCTACTCCCTCTGCCTGCACCCTTGGCTGGGAAGGGGGTAGGAGGGGAGATCAGGCCCCCGTCAAGATTTATTAATCTGCTTTGAGGAATTCCACCAGAGAAGGGCAGGGATATCAGCAGAATAAATATCTCATCTTCCAGGCCTAGGAGACGGGGGGCTGCTTTTACAAACCAAACCGATCCACTCTTCTGCCCATTTCTCAGCTCCTTCCAGGCACATATTCAGAAATTCAATCCCCACTAACCCCAACAAGTTGCTGGGGTGGGATGAGGCCAGGGGAGGGGCACTGCTGGAGAACATGTGAACTTGGTAAGGTGAGGGCTGGGCCTCAGCCAAGCCTGAGGAAGGAAAGAGGTCAGTCCAGCCTTTCACCCCAATATGTGTGCCCGGAAATCTAGCCAGCCATGGCTAAGTCAGCCCCACCCATGACAGGCAGCTGGATAAAGTGACCTCGGGCCAGAGGAGAGCCAAGGCTGAAAATTCAGCAGTGACCCCAGGTCCCCCAGGCCCCAGTATGGCCACTGCCCCTTATCCCAGGCTGAGAGTAGACTTGAATCACACACATTTGAGGAAGTGGCTAGTGAGTGAGCCATCTGTACAGCTGGGTATGTGTGTCATGTGTGTTCACCTGCCCAGGGGGGTTAGGTGCAAAGGTGATGGAGCTGGGGGACCAGCCTCTCACTCTGCAGACCCCAACCCATCATTAAAACCTTCCAGGGACCTCCAAGGCAAAGTGCTCACTGGGGATCTCAGCTCAGGCTTGTCACCATAGCATGCGCTCTCCCAGAATTTACCAGGTGGCCTACCCAGTCACAGCCAACAGCACCCTCCCCAGTTCCTGGGAATCCCTCCCACCTGGGGACCCACAGCAAGATTCCTCAAGCACCCACACCCCAGTAGAGCGGGTCCTGCTCCCCCAGCTTCCTGCACGATTGTCTGACCCTCCACCCCAGGGACTGCCCCGGGCAAGACCAGACGCAGAGCAGTGGCAAGAAAAGGGTTCTACAAACACAAGTTTCAAAGGAGGAGACGCTCCACCTTCTCAATTATCACACAGAGGGAAACACTGCAGACCCGAGGCCATCCAGCCTGAGACCTCACATGCCAGCTCTAGACAGGGCCCAGACTCAGGACCCTTCCCCAAAATGTCTAAGTGGCCCAGTCTCTAGCCTTTCCCAGCAGGTCGCCACTTCCCTGTCCCCACCACACACACACACCCCCAGGGCGACCCACGTGGCTGCATGATTTGTCCTTTTTTTTTGCCCTGACCTCTCCTCGCTCCTGTGCAAAGGGGCCAAGTGCTATGTACAGAGGAACGGCAAGGTGGCCTCTTACCTTTGAATGAGAGCCGGACTCGGGGTGTGGCTGGGAGGTGGTCCTGGGTGGGGGTGGCTGGCCAGGCCCCAGTTAGTAGGGAAGCCCAGAGGAGGAAACCAGCGACAGGCATCGTGGGAGGGGCCTGGGGCCCAGGAAGCCGGCTCAGCAGTCTGGACACCTGGGAGGACGGAACCAAGATTGGAATGTGTGAGGCGGAGAGGGGCGCCCCGCCCCACCAGCATTTCCCCTGTGTGATTCTGCCCGAGGTCCCTTAGTTCCCCTATCTGAACCAACAGGGTAATGGGTGTCTCCTTGCTCACACCCTCAGCCTGGGGCCATGAATGCCCCAGTGCGGAACCCACTCCTATACTTTCCTGTCCCTGCCTTTCGCCTGGGGAGGTGTAACCAACAGACCTGAAGACCAAGCAATCAGGTGTAGCCTGCGGTCAGCAGAGCTAACAGGGGCCACTAGAGACTCAACCCCCAGCCTCCGGCCCCCCGGCATCCTGAACGCCACTCACAGGAACCAGCCCAAGCAGGTGATCTTACAGCCCGCTCCATTCCCAACAAGCTCTTCCTTGTACCACCCCTAACCTCTGCCCCTTCCCTCTGCCATCTCAAGGAATGCGGGGAAGAGGTGGGTCCAGCCCTGCCTGCTCCAGCAAAACCTCTCCTCCAAGTACAGGAAAATCTGGACCTGATTATTGGGGTGGGGTGCATAGGAGAGAGTGGAGGATGAGTGAGGCGCACGTAGACAGCCTAAAGTGAAAGAGAGACAGCAGCCAGAAAGGGAGAGGCAAAGAATAGCAGAGTCTACTTTTACTGAAATCACAGCAAGAGAGATCCAGGTCAGACATATGGAAGGACTTCCTGCCAGGAAAAGTTCCAGCTCTGCCTCTAGAGGGTGAAGAAGGGGAGGTAAGATGGCCAGCGGGCCTGGGCAGGCCTGCAGTCTCCCATGCAAAACTCCCACACCCCCAGCAGGTCCAAGTTTGGATACTGTTTTTCAAATATTGTCTCCCCAGGCAGGCTGGCTGTTGGGTAAACGCAGCCTAGCACCAGTTGTCGCAACATATTGCTCCCTCCCAGCAAAAGCCAGCGCCAACTCCCCACCCCCCCACCCAGATGCACTGGAGATGGGGGCACCAAGAATGACAGTGTGAGCCCCATCCCCCAGATCTGCCCTGTCTACTCCCTTCTCACACGGGAGGCAGGACCCCAGGCCAATTTTAGGACCTTGGGGTGGAGTGAGGGGTGCTATGGCCTGTTACTCCCTGCGTGGGCTGACATCTGCTGAGGCAAGGCCCAGGCTCCACATCTGACTGTCAGGCCCCACTTGACAGGCCCTGGCGCCCTCCCTAGGCCCACCTCCCCGGAGCCCTTGCCTCTCCTGCCTGGGCAAACCACTTGCAGTTCCTTAGGCAGGAAATGCAGTTTCGGGAGTCCTGGCCCATTCCTCATGCGGTGCCCTCTGTGGAAACACCCTCTCCAGAGTGCCTGACACACCTCTCAGGTTCCTTCAAAACCCCCCATCACAGATGCTCCCTCCTGGGGAGGCTGGCTGGGGGAGGGGAGAATCTGAGCCAGCCCCTCCCCACCTGCTGGGGCACCAAGATGGTGCTGATGAGTGGCAAGCTCAACGGGCTGTGCAGCCACCATCACCCTCGGGGTACACCTAGGAGGCCCCCACTAACAATTGTGGATGCATACACACATCCACATGCCCACACACGTCCTCACAGGCATGTTTGCTCAAGAACTTGACCTGCTAGTGGGGTGGGGCTCAAGGAAGCTGGGAGACACTGTCCTGGCTTGGGGAGAGCAAGATGCAGTCTGGGTCCCTCTGAGAGCTTTGATCCGATGGATGTATCAGTGGGCTCGGGTTGACTCACTTCCCTCTCTCCCCGTGACCTCATTTCTCCTGCATCCATTTTCATGGTGACAAGGTCAGGGTCACCAAGGACAGTTGGAGTCCCCCAAGGTGTCCAGGAAGGTGGAGGGCCTTACCCTACTGGACCCTACAGGGTCCTCCCTCCCACAGTGCTCTGGCCCTTTAAAGGGGTGAATGGAGGGCGTTCAAGTCTATTGGGGCCTCCAAGCCCCCTCTTTAGCAGCCTGGGTGATGGAGGAGAGGAAGGAAGGAAGGAGGGGAAGAGGACAGAGGGCGGGAAGGGGAGGGCATTTCAATAGTTGCTTCCCTTCTGCCAGGCCCCTAGATGCATTCCACTCAGCCCCAGCCCCAGAGAAGACCCTGGTCAGCAAGTCCAGGTGGGTGGACAGAGAAGGAACAGCCACCGCCACCTGGGAGCCCACCAGGAGGAGAGCAGAGAAGGAAGGAAAGAAGGCTGGCTGGGAGGGAGCAAGGGAGGGAGGCAGGCGGGAGGGAGGAGGAGACAGGGAGGAGAGAGGGAGGGACGGAGGAGAGACGCGAACAAAGAACCGAGGAGCTGGGGCTGGCAAGGGGTGCAGGGAAGGGGCTGTCGATCGAGGGGGTCCGGAGGCACCTGGGGGCGGGGCAGGGGGCTAGGTGGTCGGATTGTCCAGCCTGCTCCAGACCTCCCAAGCTTACAGTGGGGGTGGAGGGGTGGACACCCTCAGGGAAGGGAGGTTTGCTCCTCTGAGCTGAGAACAGCCAGGATGGAAGGGAGGCAGGAGCAGGGGCTGTGGGGGAACATGGGGAAGAAATTATTAACAGCACACCACCCCCTACCCAGCCCCTCAGATACTCCCCGTTGCAGGCCAGAGCTCTTTCCTGGCGCCTTGGCTTCCCCCTCCCCCAACACCCCATGGACCAGGAAGCAGAGCCACCCTAGCATAGCTGGGATTGAAACCCCTCCTTTCGTGGTCGGGGTTTCCCAGTCAAGGTCACCTGGGTTTGGCTCCATCCTCCCCTTTAAGGTGTGCCTAGCAGAGCAGGGTGGGGGTGCTGAGCTAGACTGCTGGCCTTCTCTCCCCCCACCCACACTTCCGGAGGACCTGACTCCTTCAGAACTGAGGGGCTGCAGTAGGGGTAGGCATGCCCAGTGCCCTCGCCTTCCAGGACACCTTTCCAGGACATGGTCCTCCACGGGTCCAGGCACAATCCTTCTGCAGCCTGGAATAAAGCCCCAGCTTCAAACAACCCCTTGGGCTGGGATGAGCCTCTCAAACCCTGGGTACAGTTTCCCTATCTCTGCAACTAGGACAGAGATAAGACAGAGATTTCTGAGAGACAATCTTGGTGAATTCAGGAGGACAGCAACCCCCAACCTGGCCAGCTCCAGGGAGGACACACCAGTGCCTTCAGTTCGATCCCTCCCCTAGGTGTTCATTCATGGGCTGGTGTTCACAAGACAGTTATCTCAAGAATGAGAAGTTATTTATCCAGCCAGGCCACCAGCCCTAGCTCCAGATGACCCCTCCTGCCATCCCTGCCTTGTTCCTGGGCCACCTTGACACTCTCTGGTCCCACCTGCTCTAGGAGAGCCCACCAAGCTCCTGGAGTCCCCTGCCCACTTCACCATTCGAGGCCAGCCTGCCCAAATGGGGGCTTGACTGCAGGCTTTCCCAGCTCACCTACATCCCACATACAGCCGGCCCCTAGCTGAACAAGACCCCCCGCTGGAAAAGCAAACCCAAGCCAGGAGCTGGAGGTCAGGGGGCTGGCACAGTGCGGGGAGAAAAGCCTGGGGGCTGGCAGTCCTCCTGCCCTGCGGATCTGCGAGAGCCTCCACGTGGGGGGCAGCCAGGATAGCGCTTTCTTTCCAGCAGAAGATCGTGAGATCGGGACACTGAGGCTGGGCGGGCGCACCTCCCGGGGAAGAGCGCTGCCTGAGGCGTTAGTGGAGGAGAGAGCTGCGCCAGGAGAAGGGGCATCGGGACTCCCGCTCCAGGAACGTGGGGGTGTAAGGGAGCACCCACCCACCCAGAACCTAACAGGAAAAAGTTGCTTTGCACACTGGTGACCCTGCAGGCCACCTCATCCACACAACCCCATGTTGCCCGATGCAAAGGGTCCCGGCAGACCAGACAGGTACAGCGCCCACTCTAGTCCTGTCGCCGCTGCATCTGCGGGAAGCTCCCTGGCTCTCCGAGCCCCGTGCCCGGCACACTTCCGCAGAGTTGCAGTGCCGCGGGTGCCGGAGGGATCGCAGGGTGGCCCGGCCGCCTGCCCGCTCCCTCCCGGTTCCTGCCGCACTCACCTCTTCCGCGGCGGCGGGGCCTGGGCTCCCGGGCGGCGGCGGCTACGGCGGCGACAGAGCGGCTCCGGGTTGGGCCGGCCCGCGCTAGCGGCCCCCCGGGGCCATGGCCCTGCCCGCGCCCTCTCACCGCTGTGCCTCGGCCGGGGTCGGCGCCGCGGCCCTGGCTTAACCGGTTCCAAGGGTTTCGAGAGCGTCAGCAGCCGAGGCCCCGGGCCCCAGCCCGGGCCATGGGAAGGCTCAGGGGCGCTCGGGGCCGCCTCCCCCCGGGTGGGCTGCGGGCGCCCCCTGGCCGGCGCGCCGAGGGCGCATTCCCCGGCGCAGGGAGCGGGGCGCGGGCGACAGTGCGCTCGGCTTCGGGGCGCTGCGCTCGGTTCGGCCCGGTGGCGCTGTGCCCGCCTGGTTGCTGGGCTGGGGCCGGGCGGCCGTGCGGGGCTGCGCCGCTCCTTGCCGAGCGCCCCGGCCCTGCGCTGCACTCGGGGATAGCCGGAACACAGCCGTTCGCTAGCTCGCTGGCTCTGGTCTCTCGGCCCCCGGCGGGACGGGGCGCTAGGAACCGCTCGGGGAGCGCCCGCAATTGGCCGCCCGTGGGCGACATTTGCATAGCGCGGCCCCGCCCCGCCCGGCCCCACCCCCGGGGCGGGACCCGCCCGGCCGCTGCCCCGCCCCCGCTCCACCTGTCCGCGGGCTGGGCTGGGGTCTCCCAGGCGGTGGGGCAGCACGTTCCAAAGGAGGGTAGTCTGCACCCTGCGCCCCTATCTGGGCTTCGCGGGCGGCGCCCCCGCCCCGCCCTGGCTTTGTCTCTCCGTGGATACACCGCGCACACCGCGCCTGGTGTTTACCCAGGCGCTCAACTCCCAGGCGGGAAGGTCAGGCGCGCCGGGGAGCAATGAGCCTGCGCTCACCTGCGCACCCCCTGCCGTGTCGCTCCTGCCCACTCGCTGCCAGCTGCAGCTGGCCGCTCGCGTGAGCCCCTCAGCGCAGGACCTAGGACTGCCCCGGCCGCTCACCAGGTGGCGGTGCAGCTCCTGGGACGGCTGACACCGCTGGACCTGCCCGCCCCCTCCAGCCCAGGCCAGGTCACGGCAGCCCAGCCTCACAGCTCTCTCTGTCCAACCACTCAAGGGCTCCCTGGGATCCCCCGAACCGCCAGCCTTACTGCAAACCCGCAGCCTCAGGAACCCACCCGTTAGAGTTCCCATACCCCAAAGAGAAGCCAGATAGGCTTGGCCTCCTCTCCGAAAAGGAACATTTGCTTTCAGATAGCCTCCCGATGACCCCAGGGTCCAGCAACTGAGCTGGAAGGGACCGTATACCCAACCCAACCCAACCCAACCCAACCCAACCCCCAAGGCCACGGCCTCACCAGCCAGGACCACAGTCAGCCCTGCCCCGTGCACTTTGCTGAGCTCCCGAGGGGGCATGGGCCCTCTTCGTCCTCTCCCTCCTTCCTCTTCGCTTATTCCTTCCCCTTCCTCCTCCTCTGTCCTATCTCTTCTCCCTCCTTCTCTTCCCTCCTCTCTTCTTTCCTCCTTCCCCTCCCCCTACTTTTCCTTCTCCCTCCTCTCCTCGTCCCTCTTCCCCGCCTTCTCCTCCTGGTTAACCAAACCATCTGGAGAAGGCATCTCTCCCTCTGACCCATTGCTTGGTTGACTGCAAATGTAGGGTGGGGTGGGATGTTAGGGATCCTGCTGACCCCCCTTGGAGTGCTGGCCCACATGCTGCAGGCAACGGCTGCCATCTGAGGCAGGAAACCCCAGGCTGGAGTCACTTGCCTGCAGTGACAGTGCCTGTGCCTCTCCTCTCTGTCGTGCCTCATTTAAAACACTATGACAGTTACCTCTCCTTATCCTCTCCCCTCCGTACCAGGGTGACCCCTAAGATCACCACCACTGACCCACCATCACCAATGCAGCTTATGCCACCATCAATCACTATGGTTTCTAATGCCATCATTTCTACCAGCCTCCCTTGTCTCCTCATAGCCTGGCCACCTCTGTCACCACTGCCTGCATGATCATCATTATGGTCACTCACTAAAGCAGAACTGTTAGGCCTTGACAAAGACTCTAGGGTGCTTGGTTGAGAAGGAAAGAAACTCAGTTGATTTGTCCACGGAGCTCCACTAACACACACAGAATAGGCCCAGGGCACAGAGACCTTGGAAGGCAGGGGGGTGGGGAGGAGGGGACAGGGAGAGGGAATAGAACTAGAGCTGAGCCAGGCTACACGGAGAGGAATACCAATCTTCTCCTAAACAATTTGAAAGACTGAGTAATCAATATAAATAAGAATGATTATGGCTACGGGCAGTGAGTCTGCACTACACCCTTGTCCTGTGTCCGGGCTGGGCTAGGCGTTTTGACTCACTATGTATGTTATATGTACATAAAATATGCATTATTGGGAGGAAATTTCAGAGCCTCCCATGATTTTGCCTTCCATTTCGGGGCTCCAAAGACCCCTTGAAACCAGCCCCAGATGCCAGGTCGGCAGGCCCTGCCTGCTAGCAGGGTTTGTGGTTATTCACCCTGAGGCACGTCACCGTCCTGCTGTAAAGCAGGTCCTGAGGTCCCCATTGTACAAATGAGGAAGAGGAGATTGGAAGAAGAAGGTCGTGGTGTCAGAAGAAGGCCACGTTTGCAGGAGCTATGGGAAGGCTCCAGGAGGGGAGGGCCAGGCCATGGGGCCCAAATGGAGCCAAGGCCCTGCAACCCATAGAGGTGCTCGGGGCTGGCAATGAGTGTTGGAGCCCCATGCAGTGCTTATGGAAGTCAATGCATTTTTATTGAATGAATAAGAGAGCAAATCTCTGTAGCACCAGATCTGAGAGGGAAACTGAGCCAAAAGCCAAGAGGCCAGGAACCAACTCTCTGCCCTGCTATCCAGCCCCTCTGGACTGTCAGCCCCACCTGATGCTCTCCCTGCCACTCAGAGTCCCCTGTCTTCCCCTCCAAAACCCAGTCAGCTGTGCTAGTTCCACCCGAGCGCCAGCTAGGATACTCTATGGGGTCACCCACCAGCCAGGCCTCCCTTCCTTTTCTGTGGGACACTCAGACACCAGGCGTGCTTCCCCAGCTCCCCCATGGCCCACCCTGGTACTCGTCTGGGCACACAGGGCGGTAGGGTGTGCAGAGATGATTAGGCCAGGTCTGATTCCCCCACCAGCCCAGCCTCTGGGGTCCCCCTCCTGGAGCAACCCCCTCTCCTTTCCCAGATGGGCACTGAGTGCCTACAAGATAGGCTCTTGGATTGACATCCTGACTACGTAGCCTTGGGCTCATAGCTCAGCCTCCCAAAGCTTCTGAGGTGTCACAGAACCTAACAGTGGGCGTTGCATTTGGGAAGGAATTGGCCCCCTTTGTCCCAGCCCCCACCATGGGTGATAGTGCTGGCAGCAGGCAGGAGAGCTTTGAAGGTCTTCTCCCACCAAGCTCCCAACCCCTTCAGCCTGGCCCAGCCTTTGTTTCTGGCAGTGCTCATGCCTGTTTCTTCTCCTGGCTCTTCCAGGCTGTGCTGTGGGGGACTCAAGTGCAGCCCTGGCCTCCTGCTGCCTGTCCATCCTCTGTCTACCTTACAACCTCTATCCTCAGGTGGGGAGGGGAAGCCCACTACACTGGGTAACCTTGAGAAAGATGCCCCTTCTGGTCTCTGCATATGGAAGGCCAGGCTTGGAAGTCTGGACTTGGCAGACCTGGGCCTCAGAGGCCAGCCATGCCCCCTGGACGAAGGTGGAGGCAGTACTCCCTCCTCTGGCCCAATATCAGGGAAACCTGTTTCCCGGGCCGAGCAGGCTCAGCAAGCCCTGGCCCGCCCAGCCCCAGCGTTGCTGGCTCAGGTTTCCCCCCTTTCTGGTTTTCTCATCTCCCCTGCCCCAGGCGCTGCCTGCTCTCTGGCCCAGCCCCCATCGCCCGGAACTGGATCCCAGAGAGAGGGAGTGTTGGAAAGGAGGCCAGGAATGGGGTTCAAGGAGGTGGCTCAGGCAGCAGCAGGAGGGGGTGGGCATTGTGGGGTTCGGCTCAGCAGCCCAGGATGGGGTTCGGCTCAGCCTTCTCCTGCCCAGCCTGCCCCAGGGGTTGGCTGTGAGCCGATCAAAAGCTGGAATGACCCACCTCTCTGGCTGCTCCCCAAAGCTGCCTCTAGGCCTTTTCTGCTTTGTCCCCTCTACCAGGAATGCTCTTCCCGGGCTTCAGCGCCAGTGTCAACCCTGTTTCTTCTAGACCAGAGAGAGCCCTCGGCCACCTCCTTCACCCACAAACACTGTCCCTTTCTGCACCAGGGTCTGGCCTCGCTTCTTGAGGCTGCCTCCTCCTCCCCCTCCACACTCCAGCCCAGCCAGCGTCCCAGGCTTCTTCAAGGAGCTCGACACTCTCATCTCTGGGTCTTTGCACATGCCGTTTCCCTGTGCCTGGAACACTTTTCCAATTTCCTTTTAGAGCTTTCAGGCCGACAGGAAGATGTTACCTCCCAGAAAGCCAATCCTAATAGTTGGGTCAGGAATTTCCGCGGGCCCCTGCAGGTCCTGCATCCCACCCAGACACTAAGAGAACCTAGGCCCCTCTGGGTTCTCCCAGGTGAGCCCCATATCGACCTATCAGCAATGATTTCTCATGTGCGTTCAGAGTGAACAAGAGTGGGGGACACAGAGCTCTGATCCTCACATGTTACCCCACACCCCCTCAAACTGTTTGTGTATTTGTGCGTGTGGCGGGGGGGGGGTGAGGAAGATAGGGGTTGGGTGGGCCCAAGCTTGGCTGGCTGCCAAGTGACCCATGACCATCGGCCAACCTAAGCATATCCTGTTTAGACAGAGGCCAGACAGCTGTCCTCCACCACTTGGGCCTGCCCAGCCTCTGCTGGGGATTCCAGGTCTTGGGCCTAAAGCTCAATCCTTATCTGGCTCCAGAGAGGCCTCCTCACAGAGTTGGGATAGGGATTCTGGGTTTCCTCTGCCTCGTCTCCAGGTGCCTGGGCCCTGGATCAATAATGGCTGGGCATCTCCAGCCACTGGGGCTCAAGTGGAGCTATGGAGACAGGGTCTGTGTGGAAAGGACCTAGGAGCTGGAGCCCAGCCTGGCAGCCCCTACCAGCAACTCCTTGGCCTCTCCCAACTCATTTGGGACAGCTCCGTGCTTCTAGCTGCTCAGGCCAAAAAGCTTTCGAATCAGCCTGGACTCTCTTTCACTCACATCCACATCCAAACATCAGCACATACTTTCAATTTTACCTTCAAAATATGTGAAATATCAGGTGATCGCTTCCTGCCTTCTGCCTGGCCACCAGCTCTGCAGCCAAATGTTTGTGCAGCCACCACTTCCACAGGTGACGTCGGCCTCTCTCCCGACAAGTACAGAAGCCTCTATACTGAACTCCTAGCTTCTGCTCTTGCATAATCTATGATCTAGTCAACCAGGATCCAGAGAGACCTTGTGAAAACAGAAGCCACGTCATGTCTCTCTCTTGCCCAGAGTTCTCAATGGGTCCTACTTCCTTGAGAGTCAAAGCCAGGTCCTTACAGCAGCCATTCCCCCAGCCCCCTGCCCACCTCTCTGACTCTGTGTCCTCCTCACTCCTCCTCCCCTGCCAGACACATTCCAGCCTCTAAACGGGAGGGGGCACAGTCCAGGGCTGCTCTGGACTCTAATCAGGGGCTGGGAGCTGCTTTGTACCTTCATCTTAAAGCCTCTGCTCACACTCACCTGGAGCTGAGGATGGAGTAGGGACAGATGCCTATTTGCTGCTACCTCCTCTACCTGAGAGCTGGACTGAGGAGAGAGTGTCTCCAGCTGCAGCAGCAGGGACTCAAGGTGGACTTGGCCTTCACTTAAAAGGCAGTGACGCTCGCTCCAGCTGTGAGCCCCCCAGGGGCAGGCATAGCCCCTTAGCAGAGGTGGGGAGAGCTGGGGGAGACCTGTGCAGCTCCCTGACAAGGCTGACTGCGATGGGCTCTGATCCTGTGGGGTTTCTGGCTGCCTCCCAGGCCAACATCTGCTGTACACATCCCCTCCATGCGTCTGTGTGGCCACAGTACTTGGGGGAGGGAGGCCCATGGAAGGTCCTGCAGCTAGGCCTGCAAACTGGGATCTGGACTTACTTAGTTCCAAATGACTGGGGAATGTCCCTTCCGTGACAGCGGCGGCTGGCCTCTCTCGTCCTTCACTCCCAGCAGGGAAGTGGGGCCCAGATGAAGGCAGACCCCCGGAAGGGGAAGGGGGAGGGTCTGGTAGGCAGACCTTGGGCACCCTGCCATCCTGGTCCTCTTCCCTAAGCCTAGCTCCAGGTCCTCTCCAATGAAGGGCTGTAATAGGAGGTCACTGTCTGTAGCCTCAGACCAGAGATCTAAGGCCAGAGCAGCCCATCTTGGTCTCCATCCCCCTTGAGCCAGGAAATGCAGGATCTTGGCCAGCACTGTCGCCTGCTCTGGGCTGCAAGTCTTCTGTGGCACAGAAGCACCGGGATTGGCCAAGGAGGAGTGCTCCCTTACAGCTCCTGGCCTCAGCGCCTTGGAGGAGGGTTGGGTAGCAGGGCTAATGCCAGGTGATGGGAGCTGAGCCTGCCCTGGCCATCCTGTGCTGGATAAGCACTTTATCCAGGTAATGAACCTCTTTGTTCCCTGTGTTGTGGTTGGCAGGGCAGCAAAGCCAAGCCCATGATCCCTACCTCGGGATAGGGTGCCTTCCTGGCCTATCGGGGTTTGATTTCCAAACATAGCTGGACAGAGTGGACCCCTTGGCCATCCCTGGCCTCTGACCCTGCTCCCAGGGATTGGGCCTCCACCTGTCCTATCTGTGGAGGCCTAGGGAGGATCAGGCCTCTGGCTCACCTGGGCCAGAGCATCATGTGTGTCCATGTAACAGAAGGGAATACTGAGACCTTGAGGAGTAGGGGCCTGGGCAGCCTTGTCTAAGGATTCCGGACTTTGGTGTCCTTGGACCTATCAGCAATTTCTTCTCATGTGAATTCAGAATGAACCAGGGTGGGGACACAAGTTTCTTGTTCCTAGAGTGTTGGGGTGCAGCCTCTGATTGAAAAAAGACTGGACTGGCCCAAGGGTGATGAGGTATGATAATCTGATTTAAGATTTTAAAGGATTCTTCTGACTCCTGGGGAGGTGGGGGGAGAGGGTGCACAAATGAAGCTATGGGCATTTGGGAGAGAGAGGACAGGGACTTGGCCTGATCACTGGGTGTGCTGCTGGGTACCCCCAAACTCAGCCAGAGTCCCCTCATCTTCCCCTTTGGAGCCCATCCATTGGGTCTGACCTAAGATTTGGGGGCAAAGAGAGGCCTCTTCCCTGGCCCTGGTACTTCCCCACATGTGGCCTGGCTGGCCCCCCTGCCCATTCTCCTGAGACTGTGGCTTAAGCTTTAATCCAAGGACAAGTTTCTACAAAGCTCATGTTTGCTGCAGGAAGAAACAGGGACCAGTTTAGATGGAGGGATAAGAGGGTGGGGAAGGGAGGGAGCAGGGCCTGCAAAGGAGAGATCAGAAATCTACACTCTGTCCTCTGCCCTGTCTGCCTCCAGCAACCCCCCCTCCCCCAAAACCGAATAACTTGCAGGACCTTGCTTTTGCCACCAAGAAGGATTCACTCATGCGTGCACAGCCTGCCTGAGCACCTACTGTGTGCCACCTCCACCTCAGTCTTGGCCACACAAGTTGCCCCAGCTTCTTTCTATCCCAGCATGCATCTGATTCCCCTGAGGGATGAGTCTCATAGATTATGTCTCAGCGCCCTCCCTGACCTCGGGCTGTCTCCAGCATCACCTTGCCCTCCCTTGCAGCTGCTCCACCAGCAAGCAGTGCCTCCCAGCCAAGGACATCTATACCCTAGCCTGAGAGGGGTCTGAATCCCTTGGTGAGGGGCAAACATGGGATCTTAGCAGTACCCCAAGGCTCTGGAAGCCCACATTTCCCAGCCAAGGATCTGGTTGGGCCCAGGCTAGCTATCGGGGCCCAGACCCCCCAGGAAGGGCCAGGCAAGCCTGGCTGGGGCCCATTCTCTGAAGAACATTGGCGTTTCTTACTGGTATTAGTCACCCAGAGAAGAGACACACTCCGGGACCATTGGCTGGCTCAGGTCTCAGGTTCTGTGGCCTGGGGTTGCACAGGTGGTCCAGGCTGGGCCCCCATCACCCTGGGGCCCTTCATTTGGGGAAGAAACCCTGAAGGAAGAGGTAAGGGCTGAGCTAGGGAGGGACATAAGGCATGTGCACCCACCAGCCAGAGTTTAGGAGACATTCTGACTGGGTTGAACCCCTGAGCACCACCTTTTCCTCCTCTGCACCCTTGGACCTGGTGTTTTCTCATGACAGGGCTTGTGGGGATTACCATTTCCTGCTCCCTCTGTCACCTGTCAGTCAAGGGCACTACCCCCGCGCCACCTCCAGCCTGAGATCTACAGAACTCACCCCTACTCCTCTGCTCTCTCCATGGGGTCCTATGATGAGGTCTTCACACCTTCCCATGCCATTCCCACACCCTCTACCAGGCTAGACCAACTGGCAAATGAGGAAAACAAAGTGAGGGCCCTGAAAGTCTGAGCCAGAACCAACAAAACCCAGTTTACCTGCTCTGGGACCAGGCAGTCAGGCAGAGGGGTCCTACAGGGGCTCCCAGATAAACCTCAGCGCCGGGGAGCCTCATGCCCAGGACCTGGCTGTGTGGTTCCTTGGGTGTCTCCAGGATTCCTGGAGGGCCACAACCTCATCATCCTTAGTACCATGTTGCTTTCAAGCCCTTGCCCAGGACAGTCTCCCACCAGGAATGTTTTTCCCATCTCCCCAGGGAGGTCCTCCTAGTCTTTCTGGCCTGGCTCAAATGCTGTCTTCCTCAAAAGCCTTCCTGATTGATTACCCAGCTAGTCTCTGTCTTCAGAGCTTCGCGGGGGTGTGTGTGTGGGAGCCCTCACTCTGCCTTGTGTCTCAGTCAAATGTCATTCATTCTGCAGACATCGTATGTGCCCAACTCTGTGCCAAGTGCTAGGCCACAGAGGCTGACATCTCCATACATCTCACCATCTCACCCTTATCCTGGACCATTAACTCCAGAGAGTCTAGTGAGGTTTCCCCTGGGCTAAGAGTGCAGAACTTGTTCTGGATCAGACTGTCACTAGGCTCCTGACTGGGTAAGGAAGCCACCAAGTCCACACACCCCCTCCACCCACCTCCACTGCTGATTCTCCATCCCAGTTTGGCCTGAAATTTCAACACTGTCTCCAAGGAATGGTAGGCTAGACTTATAGGCCTGGGGCTGAGGGGTGAGAGACCTTGAGAGACCTTGATGGCACAGGGTTGGGAGTTCAAGTCCCTGTAGGGCCCAGGCCTCTCCTGGACCCGAGACGTTGGAGAGGTCTCATGAGGACTGGGAGATGGACCCTAGGCAGGAAAGGGCCTGACATCTAGAGAAGTCTGAGATCACATAAGTATGGAGACTGGTGTAAGCCTGGGCAGTGGCAGAGTCCTACAGTTCTGGCCTCACTGTCCAAGCAGCCACTAGTGCTTCTGATGACGTGGCAGATGCAGGGAAGGCCACTGAGCACTTTGACCTCGCCGACCTCACTGTACCTGCCCAAATGCCAGGCCCAACAGGCTGGAGCTGCTGTACATGTGCACATATGTGCATGGCAAGGTTACCATTGGCTCCGCCAAGGACCCCTCGACACTAAGCCTGCCTGTGAGGCTCTCGCTCTCCACCCCATGTGCATTCATTGACTGTTCTCTGGGGCCCAGTTTCCCATCTGTGAAATAAGAGCAAGCCCCTCCCTCCCAGGTTGCTGGGAGGATGCAACAAGCCACCAAGAGCAAATTGCTAGGTACGTCATATAGGGCACACTCTGTCCGTGTCACCTTTGTTATGACTCATTGTCCCTCCCCGGTGGATGACAGAGAGACCCAGGTGCCATCACCAGGGGCACGAGGGTTTGCCTGAATTGCTGTGCCACAGGCTTGGGCACCAGAAGAGAGTGGGTAGGCGTTTGTTTCTCATCCAGCGGAAGGGTCCACTCAGGCTGGGGCAGCCTTGACCCCATATCCTGCCACTGCCTCTGCTTGTCAGACATCCAGGACCCACCTGGCAGCATACACACTAACGCCCTGGGGCCTTTACCAGCAAAGGCAACCTCACTGTCCACCCAGGAGAGGGCCCCCATCCAGATTGTCATGGGAACGTAGTGCTAGCAAAGCAGGCCACCTGGGAATCCTGGGCCACACACCTGCCTCCCTCCTTAAGCAAGCCAGCCCACTCCAGCCCCGACCCCAGTGTCCAGCCCACAACTCCTCCAAACACTTATGAACCAGGAGCTGTGGGAGTTGGCGAGGTGATGAGGTTGCCCCCAGGCCAGCTCCAAGTCAGCAGGGAAGTATCCTGGCAGGTGTATGCAGGGTACACAGAGGGCTCCGAGGTTGATTAAGGAAAGGCTGCAAAGAGGAGGTGACGCTGCCACTGGGCCTTAACCAATTAGAGATCTTCCAGCCTGAAGGGTGCAGGAACAACCTGAGCTAGAGCCTGGGGCGGGACCTGTCAAAGTGTGTCCTGGAGGCCAGATTGTGTAGCTGTCTTTAGCAGGACTCCGTATCAGAATCCGGAAAGACGAGCATGAGGCAGGGACAGGGGCAAGGGCAGGGTGGGAGTAGCAGTGGCACAAGATCTCCATTTTGACTGGCCCTTGTAACAACCAGGAGGGGCTGGGGCTGAGCTCAGCAAAGGCAGATGTAGGCCCTGGAACAGTCCTTGGGGAGGCCTGAGCCAGAGGAAGAGGCCAAGTGAGGGGGCAGCCGCTGACCCTGGGCAGCTGGCGAGCTAGTCAGAGGGGAAGCAGAGGTGCAAGGAACCAGGTCAACCCTACACAGGGGCTGAGATGGGGGGTTCCTAGGACCCCCAGCCTGCGTGGCTTTGGCTGCCCCTGAGCACAGGCTATTGGTCGATTCTGAGCTATCCTCCCCAAAGGGATAGGATGACCTGTCTGGAGAACACGCTGCTTTCCTGAGGGGTGGGGAGCTGGGGGGCCTTCAGGCTGCCAGGAGGACACAAAGCCATAGGCAGTGTCCCTTTCATACCTTCTACCCTCCCCAGCTTCCTAGGGTCATCCTCGGCACACCTGGCTGCCATTCAAGCGCCCCTATTGATGACCCTTGGACTGGGACAGGGCCCACCTGCTTCCATGAGGCATGGGCTACCCCTCAGAGATCCTATCCTCACACCCTTATTCACAAGTGGTGAAACCGAGGCCCAGAGGAGGAGGGCTCAAGGGGCTGAGGGCTCCCGCCCCCCATGGTCTCCATGGGTCTTCTTCCTCCCAGGCCCCATAAATGAAAATTCCCAGCAGAAAGAGTGGGCTCCAACTACAAGCTGGCTTTGAGGTGCCTCCAGCTGCCTCAGGCTTGCCTTCCAGAGCCCTCAGAGCCTCTCCACCCTCCTTGCTCTGTCCCCTCCTCAGGGACCCAGGCTTAGCAGAGCCTCCCTACCCAGGGCACAGCTCCTGGAGGACTCCAGGCTGCCTGCTTTTGCTGGTAAGGCCCCTCCAATCTGCCCTCTTGCCTGCTTCTTGTGGGCTGAGGGTGGTCCTGCGCTAGTCCCTGACCACCCCTCTCTGCCAGCCTGGCCTGGGGACGCCCAGTCTCAAGAGTTTGTGCCCCACCCCCTTTCCCCACGGGGGAATGGAGGAGAAGGTGGGGGGAGAGGGGGTAGGGTGAGGAGAGGAGCCAAATAGCATTGCAGGCAGGAGCGTGCTGGAGGAAGCCCAGCCTCAGTCTCCCCCAGGGGTTGTCTGTGCTGTGGGTGTCAGGCAGGGCTCTCTCTCCGCTGCCCTGCCCCCATCAGGTGTGGGGCTTCCGGCAGCTCAGAGGCCCCTTTGTCCCTTATCTTCTCCACCTCCTTGGTGGCAGTATCCAGATAAGCATCCCATTGGGGCTGAAATTCCAGCCCAGCTGCCCATTCTCGCACCTGGGGGTCTGGGGCCTGCCAGCCGCACACTTTCCTCAGGACCCGCCCAGAGTGCACAGCCCACCTAGGAGCCCCCCCCAGTTGCACACTTTCCCCTGGACCCTCCTCCCCCGCTTGCACACTCGGGCCTGCACCCCCACAACCCCATAGTCATTCAGACACATGCGCCCCTTACCTCCCCCATTTTGTTGACAGTGGGCCACTTTGAGGCCCCTCCCCTCCCCCATTTCCACTTCGCATAGCTGGGGGCGGGAGGTTTGCTGACAGCCCTGACCTACCAGTAGGAGCCTGATTCTGAAGAGCTGACCCCTGTGTGATCCCAAAGACCCCCCCAGGCCACCCCCAGACACACACCTCCCTGAGCTTCCTGGACCACCCCTCTCAGGGGCTGGGTCTCCATCTCCCAGCTCCGCTCAGCCTCGCTTCTTCCCCGTGTCTCCCCCCTCCCCCCTCATTAAGCCTCCTAAACCCGCCAGCTCCCTGAAGCAGGAAATTGCATTCTGCCAAGATTAAATGGACTTGAACGCCCTGCCTCTGCCCGCGAGGGAGGGGAGCTGAAAGGAGCCAAGTTTGCTGGCTGTGGGGGCCCTGGGACGCTGAATCCCGGGTTGGGAAGAGGGACCCAGAAGGGTGGGGTGTTTCAGAATGGGGTGGGGGCTTCCTGAAGGACAGAGGGGGAGAGGACTGGGACTACACGGGGGCAGGGGCTGGGTGACGGCCTCCCTGTCTCTGCGGTGGGAATGAGATGCTGTGAGCGGAAACCACTCTGTGGGGGTGGGCGCTTCTGATTAGGTAGGGGGAAGGGGTGGGGAGTAGAAGGGGGGCAGGGGGAGAAAGAAGGGGCGGGAGGAATGGTAATTGGAAGGTGAGAGGGAATGCCTGTCAGGTTGAGACCCGACCTACAGGAAATGGGAAATGAACCTGGGGGATACGATACACTCACTGCTTTTTGGAGCACCAGCGGATGGGGCTGGCACACCTCACACTCCCCGCCGGCCCAGGTCTCATAGCAAGGGTACAGGCAGACTGGTCAGGGACCCCTGTGTACCCTTGCCCTTGGGTCCTTAGGGAGCCGTCTCCAACACACAGTCCTACAGGCACCCAGGACCCCACAGCCCCATCCCCTATCGGGAGACTGAGAGCATTGACAGTCCTTCTTGGGAAAGGTGCACCGAGGTTGATACAGCCCCTGCCCCGACCCCCAGACAGCAGGCAAAGTGGAGGCCCAAGCCTTCTGAGGGTGTCGGGCCCTGAGGGCCATTATCCTATGTCCACAGCAGCCTCACACCCCATCGATGCTTTGTCCTCCTTGCCCACGGGACTGAGAGCTCGGGGAAGATGGAGACCATTTCTGTATCAGTCACTCTTGGTTCCCAGGTCCTGGCAGCACATTATCCCCTTGTCCCAGAGAGCCTCGAGGCCCAGAGAGGCTGCTCCCCTTCCTCAGGTCATAGGGCCACCCACCCGCCCCCGCAGGCCAATGTCAGATGTGAGGGGAGAAGGGGAGGGCCTGTGCCAATCCCTTCTTTCTCCCAAGTGGGCAGAGGTAGGGACAGCCGGACTGAGTGCGGTCCTCAGGTGGGCAGCTCCCACCCAGGGCCCCACACTGAGTCCAGGTCAGGCCTTCAGGGCCTGATAAAGCCACCTGGGCTAGAGAAGCAGGAAGAACAGCTGGTCCAAGCTGCTCAGGTGTCATCCCTGGGAGCACCCACCCTAGAGAGCCATGACTGTGGGCAAGTGTTTACTGAGTGACCACTGTGCCAGCCTGTCCTTGCATTAGGGCAGTGGTGGGCACTGGGACGGATGCCCAGCGTGTTCCGTGTGGTGGTGAGGAATGGAGGATCATGCGAGGGGTCTTTCTAGAGGAAAGCTGAGGCTATCCACAGGCTGGCATGAGAAGACAGGTGTTTGGGGAGAGCGTCAACCTGGCTGGATGCGGGCCGCAGTGGGGTTGGAAGCCCCACTGTCATCAGGCAGGACTGGGCCAATGGACAGCTGTGGGAACTCTGTGAGCTCCAGAGCAGGGCTGCGGGGAGTGACACGCCGCCTCCACCCCCGCCCCACCCGGGGCCAGGGCTGTTTGTTCAGATGTCGGTGCCCATTTCAGGCAACCTGAGCTGGGCAGATGGTTTCCCAGGAAGAAGGCTGGTGAGAAATGGGTTTCACCTGTGTCCCTGGGGCAGGTGGGGGGAGGGGGGCAGGTGTACACCTGACTGATGCATTGGGGGTCACCCCCTGGCAGGCCCTGGGGGAGACAAACCAGTCCCTGGGAATGGGGTGCCTGCCACAACAACAGCTGTGCTGTGCCTGCTGGGAAGGGACACACCTGAGTCCAGATAAGGGCGAGGTGACCCCATAGTCTGCTCCCCAGTGTTACTGGCCTGGCCGTTCCTGGTCACTTCCTGGTTGAGTTCTCAATCTCTAGGTGGATCAGTGGAGCCAGCTGCCAGTGAGATCTGAGCTGGCCTGTACTTCAGGTCACTGACAAGCAGTGACCCCAGGCCTTGCTACCACCTTGTCCTAACTTCACGTCTCCAGACTATCTGTTGTAGACAAGAGGTGTCCCCTGTATTCCCCTCTGACCTCCCCTCCCACCATCCTCCACTGAGACCTGCTCTCAAGGAGAGTCTGTGCAGACAGCTCCAGCCATGAGGGCCTCTTCCTGGGTCCTGCTGTACCCACTGCTCGGGGTTGCAGATTAGAGGCTCCCGGACCTGGTCAGCTCAGCTCAGCTCCGGGACCTCTCCTCAAAGAAGCCACCCTTGTCTCTCCTCCTTGGTGTCACATCTCCTGTGGCCCCTATTACAGTTGAATCAGTCTGTATCTGCTTTGTCCTCCTTGCCCACGGGACTGAGAGCTCTGGGAGGATGGAAACCATCTCTGTATCAGTCACCCTGGGTCCCCAGGTCCTGGCAGCACTGGGTAGCCACTCAGCCAATCGATGCAGTAACTGACCACAATGTACAAGTACATTTCCAAGGCTTTAAGGCAAATTCATTGCCTTGCACGTGGAATAGCCTGTGAGCCCCTCTTTCCTGGGCTCTGGGGTGGGTAGAGTGTGGGTAGGGGTGTGGACATTAGCCAGATATGGTTTCTGCCTGCCTGGAGCTCAGAATCTTCCTGGAGGACAGGCCTGGGACTGGGGGAATAGGTGCCATGCCCCTGGGTCCCAGAGGAGCCCAGAGAGACCTGAGATGGATGGGCTGTCCAAGCATCAGGAGATCAGGTGGGCTTTGGTGGTCGGGGCCAGAGGTGCTTTCTTCGGGGGCTCCATGGAGAGTGCTGTCATCAGGTGGGTGGGTTGGGGAGCTTCCTAAACTTCTAAAGTCCAGCCTGCTCAGCTAGCAGTGGGGACCAGCCTCAGTGACAGGCAGTGACCCTTATACTCCCAGCTCTGATCTGCCCCTGCCTCTGTCACCTAAGCCGCTGATATGACAATTTATATCCTCCACTCCTTAGCAGCCACCCCTACACCCACCCCTACAGATAGTGAGACAGCCTTAGCTTCATGCAGGGGGAGCTGGGCTCTTCACTCACCTACGAGGAGGCCTATTCAACCACCTTTTCCCATTGACCAGGACTGCCCACTCTGTCCTGGGCCGAGAGCCCTGACCTGGCAATCTGAGCAATGTCCCCTTCTCAGTGTCCCCTCACCCGTGCTGCCCTAGGTTAGGCCCCCCACCCCCTCTGCCTCTACCGTCTGGCTTCCAGGGCTGTGCAGACCATGTGCTGTGGGATTTCAGCGAGGTTTCCTGCTCTGTCTGGACCTTTGAGGTCTCCCAGCTCTAGAGCAGGTATGCTTGCCCCTTGGCTGACAGGTGGTTGGCAGGAGGCTGGCAGGAGAATAAGGCGTGCAACCTAGCTTCAAGCTGGCACCCCCCCCAGGCTAGAAGCAGTCAGTAGCATTTCCTCAGCTTCTCTTTTAAGTGGCCCGTGGGGGGCAGGCTTCTGGGTCCTGATTCCTGGTCCTGCAGCCCCAGTGATCCCTCTCCACCGAGGCAGAGCAATTGGGGGTTTCCTTGTGTTCAGGTATCAGACTAGGGATCAGGGATCCCACTAGTGAGTATGAGGCCTGTTCCCTGTATGATGTGTGCACACAGGGTGTGGGGGACAGGGTGCTGGCTCTGACCCCAGAGGAGAGAAGGTGCCAAGAACCTAGGCAATGCCCAGAATCTAGGCCATCAGGTGTCCTAGGATGAGGTGGTCTCTATTCCCATCCCGACCCTCATCCTCCCCAGTGGAAGCCTTAGATCAGCCTTGCCATGCCCTGCTGGTCCCTCTCTCACCTGCACCCCTCTTCTGACTCCAAATGAGGGCTCCAGTGCTGCATGCGCCTCCAGGGCTAGCAGACCTTCTCGGAAGCTCTGCCCAGCTGTTCAGTGCCCTCACTGATGCCGAGCCCCCACCAGCAGCTTACAGCGAGTAAGGCTCACCAGATGCCTGCTGCTCCCATGAGAAACCTCCAGCAGCCACGTCCCCAGGACCTCTCCAAAGTGGAGGCCCTGGCACAGTTGTCATATGGTTCACATTCAGTTCCCTGGTACTAGGAAGCTCTTTGGGGGCCCTAGGAGGCACAGATTACTGGGGAGATGGGGACTGGCTCTCCCCGGGTCTCATAACCCCAGGAGCGGGTCGTGGGCTGTAGAGAGGAGGTGCCTGGGAGGCAAGCAGAGAGACTCCCAGGTGCCTACTAGCTGAATGTGGAGAAAGGCTCAGGGACCAGGGTGTCCCCACCTAGGACGTCCTCACTCTCACCTAGGGCTTGGTCTGGGCTCCCTCCTCCCCAGCCTAACTTGGGGGCTTCCCTGGTCTGGGAAGAGCAGTGGCAGAAAGAAAAGTGGGCAGGTAGTGGGTGGTGTCTACAAGCTTCTCCATCTTGTCGCCCCAGGCCCCACCACCCCTTCCCAGAGGCCTCTGGTTTAACCCCTCCTCTCTTAGCTCTCCCACTGGCTGGCAGAACAGAAGAGAATTAACCGCGCTTGCCACCGAGAAACCTGTAGCTTTGTCTGGGCCAATGGAGCCTATAGGGCTGGTGGGAATAATAACTCATGAAAAGTGTCAAACACTAACTTTATTATCCTGCATGTGGGGGGCTGCAGACCCAGGTGTTCAGGCACTTGTGGACCCTGAAAGGGCCCTGTGGGTGCTTGGTGGGGAGGGCAGCAGGGAGCCCCTCCCCCAGGTGGAGTGGACTCGGTTTGGGGCTGCTAGTTCCTAGAAGAGATTGGGGAAGGCAATGGTTACCCAAACAAACCTGGTCTGGGGCTTGCCTGCCTTGGGTGAGGGAGAAGCAGGAGTAGGCAGGGCCTCAGGCAGTCTAGGTTCACACTGGGGTTCTCTGTAGCCCCTCAAGGTTGTCCTGCCCATCTGTGCCCCAAAAGGGCTGTTGCTATAGGGCCTTGGCCTTTGAGCCCAAGGGACAGGGAAGCTGGAAGTGACTTCCCTTTGGCCTTGGTACCCACCTGATGGCCAACCTCCTCTGTTCAGGGAGGCATCCACCTGTCTGTCCTGGGTTGTCAGCTTCTTTTCTCCCAGCTGAGAGGCAGGTGGGGGCAGGGAGGGGATGCGTGGCTTCATGAATTTACAATGACCAGACTAATGAAGCCAATACCTGTGAGGACCCTAGAAGGGAGGGGCTGACAGGTACGGGACAGTGTCCACATCCCCTTACCTCCATCCTTCTCAGACACCCTCTGCCCAAATCCAGCCAGCAGGGGTTCCATTAAGCTAAGCTCCTTAGTGCCAGGACACAGCATAAACAACATCTGTCCCCTATTGTCCTGAGGTCTGAGCCTTGGTGCCTGGAGATCCTCATAGGAGCCTTGGGGACACAGTGGGGGAGGTTAGGGAGCGTCCCTGCTGACTCCCTGCTCCTGCATAGGCACACAGCCACACGGGCTGCACCCAACCAGGCTCCCCAGGTGTGCTGGCCTCTGCCTACCCAGCCATGCAGAGCTCTCATCTTCTTCCTATAAAACTGGGCCTAGAGAGGAAATGGGGCAGAGGCGGCCCTATTCTCCAGGGTCTAGTCTGGGTGGAGGAGTCAGGGGGGAATGGGGCTGGAGTCTTCCCACCAGCCCCTCCGACCCTCTACCTTTGGCTGGTGGCTGTGGCCCCCCTCCCCAGCCTTCTAAGATTCAGAGAAGAAAAGAGAAGAATGAGGTGTCTGAGGATGAGGACTGAGGGGTGGAAATTACCTCAACTGAATTTTAAAAACCCCTGGCTGGTTGCCATGGTAACAGAAAGGTGCATCCCATTGCCATGGCAACAGGCAAACACCGAGGTCTGCTGCTGGGATTGGGGATTTGGGATGTGGCCGGAGGGGGTGGGCGTAGGAGGCTGGGCCTGGGCTATAGCAGTTTTGTGTATGTGTGTGTGTGTGGGGAGGGGGGACAGGGAGTTATGCAGCCTCAGATCACAAACCCCCTACCTTTCCAGGGGCCAGATGACCAGGCTGGGTGCTTCCACCCTAGCAATGGGATCAGAGGAGAAAGACGGTTGGGAGTAATCCCCTAGCTTCCACCACTCACCCCTATCTCACATGTCTCCAGCCTAGGAGCCCCTAGGGGAACCTGAGCCTACTTAACTGGGCAGAGCCTGGGGCTTGGAGACTCTCCCAGTGGCTCCTGACCTCAGGAAGTGGCAATCTGGGGGTCACACCAGTTACTGGTCTCGAAAAAGAAAAGTACATGGCCAAGAATCAGCTCCAAGAGGCCTGGAGGACAACTGTGTAATACCCTGAGGACAGCCACGCACACCTGGAGGATGGCTCCTCAAGGCAGCGTCATCCTCTCCAGGACCTAGCCTCTGGAACTCCAGCCCTCTCACCAGGACCCGGGTTTAGTGTGATGGTCCAGAGAAGGGCAGAAAGGCTCCTGTTCTGTCACCATCCAGGACACTCTTAGGGAGCCCAGGGCCGCCTGGCAGCTAGAAGCACAGGTCACATTCGACGGGTCGGTGCTGGCTCAGGACTTGTGCAACCATTGGTCTCAGCTGATCCTCGCATACCCACAGGCTCCACGACAGGGGCTGGACACTCAGACTCACTGGCCCCGTGGCCTCACATCCACCATCAGAGTCAGTCTCTGGGGTTCCCCATGACGCCATAAGATGCTTGTTAGACACACCTGGGAGCATCTCGGCTCCAGAGTCTCAGGCTTTCCATTAACGCATTAGCGTAGCCAAGGTTCAGAGAGGATATAGGCTGCCTGTGGCCTTGGAGACCTGGCTCTGTGTGTGTGTGTGTGTGTGTGTGTGTGTGTGTGTTG